>NC_092333.1:423490000-423815000 GCF_046630445.1 Rutidosis leptorrhynchoides | reverse complement strand
TCCTAGAAAATGCTGCGAGATTCAAAATACTGATTGCTAATTCCCGGTGGTTGGTATGGAAATTATTGTTACAAGATATGGATGAGTACATGATAGGATTTCAATGAGTATAAGGATTTTTCGAAAGGTCAAGGATTAATAAAGTTGTTTGGTAAATTTACTGCTAATGTGGTGGAACATGAAAGGTTCCCCAGTAACAAAACGTATATATCAAGGTTACAATAAGGCTTAATCTGAAAAGTTGAAGTTGACTGGTTGGAAGTGTGATAAAACTGGATACTTTGAAAAGAAATTGCAAGATTATTTTCGGTAATAACAATGCTAAATGATCTTTCACCGTTTTGAAGTCAAAGTATAGCTTTGAAAGATGTAGAAATCTAAGAATGATGTCACTTGTTAAATCTTGACTTGGATTCTGCTATGTCAATATCAGAATATGTAATTGAATTTGTATGGAAACGATTGTATATCGCTGTGAGCATAGTTAATAATTTTTGAATCAAAGTTGAAGAATGTACAGTGTAACATATTAATTGCGAACTTATATATTTCCCGGGTATCACCTACCCGTTAAAGATTTCACAATTAATACTTTATACAAAAGAATTTTTATTACCGTCTTTATGAAAATATATGTATGTATATTTTCTTCAGATGTAACACAGATTTAATCTCTAAAACATTAAAGATTACATAATCTTTGCGGAGTATTTCGCTAATGTAATCGATACTTCATTATTTATTCTTATTGATATTCCTCAGTGAAGGATGTTGGTGCTCGTGGAATTTTTGTGAACCTTACAAGGCATAGATGATGTTTTCTGAAAAGTTTCGAGTATATCGAAATTGAAAATATAAAATCAATTATGTAATTGATTAATACACTTGGTTTATTATGAAATGGAATTCATTGAGTTGGAAACAGAGATTGTAGTTAACGATGGTTAAGTCATTAACGAAGGATGTACATCATAGCATATTAGTAATATGAATTAACCGATTAGTACCTACCAGTTAAGATTCACACGTAATAACTTGGTACAAAAAGATTTATTTTGATTTCAAAATTCATATATATTAAATATACATAAAATTTCTTCAGGGAAATGAGTTAATACTTCATCGGTTATTGTTGCTGGTATTTCTTGGTAACTACGGTGCGTATGACGTTGATGCTCGAGGGACAGATTATGAAGTTGAGGTTTGCGATGCGGATGTTGTTGGTGGTGGTAATGGTACTGTTGGTGTTGTTGTCGGTGGTACTGTTGATGCCGGTGATTCTGCTGGTGCTTGAAACCTTTGCACCATATTCTCCAAAGCCACTACCCGAGCACGAAGCTCGTTGACTTCTTCTACTACACTGGGATGATTGGCGGTTCGGACGAGCGGATGAAAAAGATCCAGAATTTGAGAGAGTATATGATCATGACGAGATATTCCGGAGATGAGAGAGAAAATGGTATTACGAACAGGTTCGCCGGTAAGCGCTTCAGGTTCTTCGCCAAGAGGGCAGTCTGGTGGATGGAAGGGATCGCCTTCTTCTTGTCTCCAATAATTAAGTAGGCTACGAACCCATCCCCAATTCATCCAGAATAGGTGATGGCTGATTGGTTGATCCATTCCGGTTACACTATCTTCGGAATTCAGTTGAATATCCATATCGAAATAGCTGTCGAATTTTAAGGAATTTGAACTTGATACGTGATCCATCTTGTATAATTAGAGGGATGATTTTTGATATGAAATAGATTATAGAATTTAGTTTGGTATTCTTCAATACATAATTTACATATGTATATATAATACCAAATTCCATAAATCACGGAGAAATTTTCGGAAGATGTCAAGAAAAGTTTACAGTAACAGATACGCTAAGATATGAATTTTGTTTATCTACTATTCATGCAATCAATGCAGTAAAACGTGTCTAGACTAGGAATGATAAGCAGGTAATTTCCGACAAGAAATGATAAGTAAAACTTCTAACATGAAGACATGGTCGAAGTCCAGACTTACTAATGCATCCTAACAACTATCAGTTAGACACACTCATGCAAGACCTGGTTCACTAGGACCAACGCTCTGATACCAACTGTGACGATCGCTCCAAATCTATATGGAGGAACACGTCATTCATCGATTTCATTGCGAGGTATTTGACCTCTATATGATACGTTTTGTAAACATTGCATTCTTTTGAAAAGGCACAACATCAATGAATATTTAAATCAAAGGTTCTCGACATCTGATGATTTCTATATATAGACAATCACCGTAAATAATAGTTTACAATAGTAATTCCGTTGACAATGCAGTCAAAATAAGATACACGGTGATGATTTTGTGAATGCAACGTTTTCTTGAATAAAGCATGCAAGACTCCATGCACATAGCTTGTATAACATGTAAGCAAACAGCGGAAGACTTCTAGGGAACCTGAGAATAAACATGCTAACAAGTGTCAACACAAAGGTTGGTGAGTTCATAGTTTTAGTGTTTTGCATAATTTGTATATAAAAGTGGATCACAAGATTTCAGTTGTTTCATCCAGAAATGTTTATCAAAATATTCTATAAGATTGAGCACCCTGATAACTAAACTTAACGTATATATAATTTGTACCCTTTGTATAATCATCTTAATAATACACGCAAACCAACGTGTACGCTTCTCAAATAGCATACGTCCGTTAAAAGGCTAGTGCTCTAGCTCGGACGGGGATATCAAGCCCTATGGATCCATATACTACTACTCGCGCCCACCAGTTCTTATAACTGGCAGTTACTAGTTACCAAAGCTAAGGGATTTTCGGTTCAAACTCGGTGTAGAATTAAGTATGTACTTGTATCCATTGCGTTTAAAATAAATTGCATGTATTCTCAGCCCAAAAATATATATTGCAAAAGCAATTAAAAAGGGAGCAATGAAACTCACGCATATAAATATTGTATATCGGTTAATAAAGCATTTGCATGTATTCTCAGTCCAAAAATATTTAAAGTATTTAAAAAAAGCAGTTGTAAAAACAGCGCATGTATTCTCAGCCCCAAAAATATAAAGAGTAAAAGGGAGCAAATGAAACTCACGCATATAAATATTGTATATCGGTTAATAAAGCATTTGCATGTATTCTCAGTCCAAAAATATTTAAAGTATTTAAAAAAGCAGTTGTAAAAACAACGCATGTATTCTCAGCCCCAAAAATATAAAGAGTAAAAGGGAGCAAATGAAACTCACCTTAGCAGCATATAAAGTTGTTCACCAAAATGTGATCGAAACTCGGATTACCAATTAATCGTAGATCTCAACGTATCAGTATTGAGATTCAATATTGTAGGAAAGTACGTAGACGTAACGGAGATGATAAACACTAGGTTTGATTCATAAATATACCCCCGAACATTACCCATAACCTCCTTGGCAATAACCCATAATTTCCTTAGCTCTATCCCGCTTGAAAACCATTTTGAAAATAACCCACTCATGACCTCGTCGTAGTATTTTATGTATAATACATAATTAATAATACTAATAATAATAAGATTAATAATAATATTAATCTTAATAATAATAATAATAATAATAATAATAATAATAATAATAATAATAATAATAATAATAATAATAATAATAATAATAATAATAATAATAATAATAATAATAAATTAAATTAAATAAATATTACGGAGTAATAATACTAGAGAAAGAGATATATATTCAATTGAGCCAAAAACTGCGCAATTTATAGAACTTTTTCTGAAAAAGTACCCCATGCGATCGCATGGGATTTGTGCTTCAAGGCCATGCGATCGCATGGCCCTCTGATCCAGCTCACAAACTTTTAACTTTTTGTTTGTCGACATAATTTTATATAATATATATAATATATTTAATTTATATAATTAATTATATATTATATTAAATTCACATGCATAGTTGACTTGTAATTTTTGTTCCGATAAGTCGTACGTCATCACTCAACTTATGTCCCGGTTCCCGTTTTTCAAATGTCCTTTCGTACGCTGAGAAAACTTGTATTTTACATTTCGTGTCACGTACCTTTGTCAAAATATAGCCTTAAATTATCCCTAAACTATACCACTCAAAGTATATCTTAAACTTTCGAGTATTTTGATCATTTACTTCTATAAATCATCGTCTCGCTATTTGTTAATATATATATAATAACAATTCGTTTTTATGACCAAGTTAATATTATATTTTATCGTATTGTTAAATATATATTTTCAATATTAATAAACACGTTTTAAAATACATATCGCAAGTTATTCATATATCTAATTCCAACAGTTGATATTCCTTATTATTGTATGTGTCCAAATTACGTTATTTAAACAAACACTTTACCATTTATTCCGAATACCGTTAAGAATGAATGATTTCCCAAATCAACGTGGACCTTACAACAGAGACCCGTAATAATATCATAATCCTTAAGGGACTCAATAATTACCTTTTAATTCAATCGTTTGGCATAATCTTTTAACTCTGTATCTAAATATATCAATCAGATAATCAAACCAATAAGTTTAATGCACAGTATCATATACTCAACACTTTGTTACGTTTTCAATTTATGGTATATATATGTATCTACTTACATATAATTGTTCGTGAATCGTTGAGAACAATCGAAAGGTAATTGAATAGTTCAAAAATTTTGAGATTCAACTTTACAGACTTTGCTTATCGTGTCGGAAACGTTAAAGATTAAGTTTAAATTTGGTCAGAAATTTTCGAGTCATCACACTTTAACTGACGTGATCCATAAGCAATAACTTTGTTTCGTTGCATAAGTACGCAACCCATTCCTTAACGTGAGGCATCACAGTAAACAACAAAATCTTCACTTCCCTCAGGTAGAGACAATACTGGTGCAGTTGTTAACTTCTCCTTCAACAACTAAAATGCAGTCTCTTGCGGTTCTGACCACTCAAACTTCTTGCCCTTATGAGTCAATGCGGTTAATGGTCGGGCGATCTTAGAGAATCCTTCAATGAATCTCCGGTAGTAACCAGCTAGACCCAAAAATTGCCTAATCTGCGTTGGCGTCTTTGGAGTTTCCCAATTCTTAACCGACTCAATCTTTGCTGGATCGACCTGAATTCCATTGGCCCCTACAACATGACCAAGAAATTGTACTTCTGGTAACCAAAAGTCACACTTAGAGAACTTTGCATACAACTGCTCTTCTCTAAGTATAGTCAATATCGAACGTAGATGCTGCTCGTGCTCTTCTCTGTTCTTGGAGTACACCAATATATCATCAATGAACACAATGACGAATTTATCTAGGTATGGCTTACACACACGGTTCATGAGGTCCATGAACACTGCTGGTGCGTTCGTCAAACCAAACGACATTACTGTAAACTCATAATGTCCATAACGTGTTCTAAACGCTGTCTTCCAGACATCAGCTTCTTTGACTCTCAATTGATGATACCCGGATCTCAAATCAATCTTCGAATAGCAGCTGGATCCCTGCAACTGATCAAATAAGTCATCAATCCTCGGTAGCGGATACCGATTCTTGATTGTCAGCTTTTTCAATTCTCTGTAGTCGATACACAACCTCATCGACCCATCCTTCTTCTTAACAAATAGGACCGGAGCTCCCCAAGGCGAAGAACTCGGTCTAATAAATCCCTTGTCTAACAACTCTTGCAATTGACTAGACAACTCTTGAAGTTCTGGGGGTGCAAGTCTGTACGGTGCGCGAGCCACTGGTGCCGCTCCTGGCACTAAGTCTATCTGAAACTCAATTTCTCGATGCGGTGGGAGACCAGGTAATTCCTCCAGAAAAACTTCAAGAAATTCCTTAACTATAGGAACGTCTTCGGGTCTCCTTTCTTCTGGTACAATTTGGCTTACATGAGCCAAGAACGCGATACATCCCTTTCTCACATACTTCTGGACTTTCAAGCAATTAATGAGATGTAATTGTGAGCCATTCTTTTCACCATAAATCATCATAGGTTCACCATCAGCAATAGGAATACGAATAGCCTTTAGGTCACAGACCACCTCGGCTTTGTTATCAGCTAACCAGTCCATTCCAACCACAAGGTCAAAACTTCCCAGTTTAATAGGTATCACATTAATGCTAAAAGGCTTACTTTCTAATGTCAAAGTACAATCACGATGAATCTTATCAGCTCTCATCAAGTTACCATTCCCTAGTTCTATGGAATACACGTTATCTAGGGGAGAAACAGGTTTCTTAACATTGTGACAAATATCCTTTGATATAAAACTTCTATCAGCGCCAGTATCAAACAAAACATAAACAAGTTGATCATCAAGTGAAAACGTACCCGTGACTAGCTTTGGATCATCACGAGCTTCCACATAATTGATGTTGAACGCCCTTCCTCGAGCATTCCCATTATTGTTCTTAGGACAGTCCTTCTTGAAATGACCCGGCTGTCCACAACCATAACAGTTCTTACCACCATTAGCATTGTTCGCATTGCTTGCAGTGCTGTTGTTGTTGGTGTTGCCGTTGAGATTAACCTTGCAATCTTTTGACAAATGACCAAACTTCTTAAACTTGGTACAATCCAGCACTTTGCATTCCCCACGATGGTGCTTTCCGTATCTTCCACACAAGGGTAGTTTTCCCTTGTAAATCGTGTTGGACGAAGATCCCTTCTCAAAGTTACGGGGCATCTCTTGCTTCCCACATCGATTCTGTGCGAGACTCCCAACAATGTTCTCACTTCGTTTTCTTTTTCCATTAACTTCATTCCCTGTAACAGGCACCTCTTTTCCTTCCGATCGGCTAACTTGCTTCATCCTGTTTATTGCCATGTTGATGACTCCGAGTATTGTTTTTGGTTGATGGGAAAGGACAAAACCAAACACTTCCATCGGCAATCCCGACATGTACCTCTCGATTGCTCTTTCCATTGATGAGACCAAATGTGGGCAAAGCAACGATAGTTCTCGGAATCGGGTAGTGTAACTAGCAAGGTCGTTTCCAATGACCCTTAGGTTCAGAAGTTCATTTTCCCATCTTATCCGCTCTCGTCGAGGACAGTATTTCTCAATCGTGCAATCAAAACCTGCAGCTATAAGAGCTTCCGTTACACGCTGGTTAACGAGTTCTTCTAATTGAGCCTCGAGCATTTCCGTAGTAAACATGGTCTCCTTCTACACAAACGATACATCGAGGTAAGATCAATGAAAAACAGAGTTACTAAAAATATACTATCAACGAGTGTTGAAGACTAGTAATTAATAGTACGAAAAGATTCGCTAGTAGTGAGAAGTAGTGTAAGTAGTGATAGTAGTGTTAGTAGTGTTAGTAGTAACACTAGTGGTAGTAGTAGTGGTACTAGTGTTATGTAGTGATAGTGGTGATAGTAATACTAAGTAGTAACATTAATGGCAATAGTAGTAGTATAACATAACACAAGTATTATGATCATACAAGTTACTAAATACATAATATTACCACATGCAATAAAAGATAATAGTTACCAATAGCATAATCCACCATTAATATAAGTATAATCCAAGAGTGATAAACCAAATTCCAAAGTAGTAAACCAAACAATAAACATAATGTGCTAATAGCCCGGTTTATAACACCCGGTAAGTCTTATATAATCAATTAAAGAAGGTATGACGGATGAAAAAGGAAAAGAAGCTCATGGTCAACGACCCTTCACTTCCTCTTATGTCGGGTACGGAAGGCAGGTCCATCATTCCTCGGCCTATTACGTTCCGCCTGTAACGCAGCAACCCTGGCAGTTAAGGCTGCTATCAATCTCGCCATCTCAACGAACCTTGCTTCAGCCTCGTACGTATAAGTATTTATACCTGTGACTCTTTCCTCCATCCTCTCTAGATCATCGGGGTGCGGATATGTCCTAGCAATATCGCTCAAGGCGTTAACACGATCAAAAATATCCCTGTTACGATTAGTATGAACTAAATCCAACGCATAAAGGTTCACGGGATGGTTAGGTATCCGATGCGGAGCAGGTACTGGTGCTGGGGCTGGAGCATTCACCTCAGCCACACTGGAGTCGCTGTCACTGCTTCCCGAATCCTGTGACATCTAACTCATAGTACAAGAACACAAACAAAACAGATTAGTCAAGTAAATAACGTTAGTCACAAAGTACTCATGTAATGACTAAGTCCCGGTCGTAGTCTAGACTCATCAAGGCATCCTAATGACCAAATTAGACACACTAATGCAAGTCCTAGTTTCCCTACAAACCATTAGCTCTGATACCAACTATAACACCCCGCCAAAATACCATCTGACGGCGTGTTAATTCTGGTCCCACAGTCAACAGTTACGCCCTCTATATGAGACGTTTAAAGCAATCACATTTAATTTTATTTAAAATAATAACTTTCAAAAACAAAAGTCAGAAATCCCAAAATAGAAACACTGTTGTGATCGTAACCACAAGCCAACAGTATTTAAACAGTTATAAAAGTTTTAAATGCGAAAGTAAATAATGTTCTTTAAAATCAAATGCTGACTCCACGGCCAGTCATGCAGCAAACACAGCGGAAGCATACCTCTTAAGGACCTGAGAATAACAACACGCAAAAACAGGTCAACAAATAATGTTGGTGAATCTACAGGTTTAAAGTAACGTAACAATGTCTGAAAAACAGTTATCAGAAAAATAGTTTAATTTCATTGACCACAAGATTCTATCGCAAGCATAAATCGAGCACCTGAATACTAGCATTAACCCTAGTATAGAAACCACTACACCCGACCTTACCTCATAAAATGTTATACATTGTTCAGATGTATTAAATGTTCAAAGTAAATGCACCACTGCTTTTATAGTGGGTGAGGTTGTCATCCTAACGGATCCGTCCATCTAAATTGCCTAACAAATGGTATTAAAAGTATTCAAGCTAGAGGCTTTTTAAACAAACTCAATATGCATATGTGTAGTACTCATGTCAATATAAAGCATTTGAAAATGTAAATATAACAACGTGTATTCTCATCCCTGAAAACATGTAAAAAGCGAGACTGTAGACTCACCTTTGAATAAGCTCGGAATGAAAGACAAATGACTTGTACGGTTTAGACCCGAGTAATGTAACCTAAGTATACGTATGTAGGTTGGTCAATATATGTATCTTATATAAGTGTGGTTTCATAGTGTACGTTGTCTTATTGCTTGACCCGACGCGATTTAAAGTAAAAGTCAACTATATCATGCAAGTCAAACAAAGTCAACCGAAGTCAAACCGAAAGTCAAACTTGGTCAAAGTAGTCAACTAAAGTCAACATCAGTAGGTTCATGTCAAATATTGGTCAACATGTCAAACCTAAGTCAAACAATACGTTTTAGGTCATGAATAATCATTTTCACAATTTCAGTTTATCGTCATGCACCAAATTTACGAACACGTAGCACACTTAGCATATTATCTCATAGTACAAAATTCAAGTAAATATGAAAAACTCCAGATCATAATTAGACTCAAAATAAATTCCAAAAAGTCCAGCCAGGGACTCATACGACAATTAAAGTCAGGAATCAGAAGGAATACATTTGGGGTTTGCCCAGTCAGTTTCTGACCGCGCACTGATTTCATTTCGGCTATAACCGGAGTTAGAAACATGAAATTGATACAAGAACAGTGGCCATAGTTCAAGGACAAATCAAAGTAACACATATAAAAAATCTAGCCACTTTTGTTTAGCCAATTTGTACAGTTTATTCGTGGAAGTTGATCATTCAGTTTTTAGTTCAAATCAGAATTCACATAAAGTATGGCTCTATTGTGACCAATGCATAAGGTTTCAGAGATTGACATAAACTAACAATAAGTCACATATCATGTTAAGTTTCATTTTACAGAAGTACACATGCTCAATCAATATACAAAATTCACAAAGTACAAAACCGTGTTCAATTTACAGATTCGATTCCCATTTCGTTAGTCACATTCGCATACGATTATCCGAAGATCAAGATACAATTGGCCTATGATATCTACATGAAAGATGAATTAATTTTTGTCTATTCTTCAAATATGCAAAGCTTCAATCACAGAAGTTAACACATTTTATCATACAAGGTTATTTTCATGCAAGTGCTGTATAAAACTTCATTTACACTAATTCTAGCATATCTCTGGCTATACATAAGCAAACGACATGATATCCTAGTCTAACTTGAGTGTTTTTAAATTATATTTCCAGTGGTATAAGTCTCACATGCCAATTAGTTTCCTATCAATACCAGATTTCTGATCAAGCAACAATAACACAACGATAATTCAAATCGACATAACTTAATCATACGGAAACGAAATCAAGCGAATCCAAAGCCTAAACTCAATAGTTTTCCGCAAGGAATCTGATTATAACATAATAATTAACATTTGAAAAACTTAATTTTTCTGATCAAACAAATACAAATTCGTTTTTAAACCCTAGCGCATCAAACAATCAAAATAACGATTACAATTAACACGTACGTGTATGGACTTGAGCAATTGACAACATAACTATGAAACTTTATAAAAATCAGATTTTTAAGATTTAGGGTTCATGCAATTATACCTTTGATCGCTAAATTAAATACACCAACGCGTAGAGGAGATCCAGAATTGCAACTTTCGTGTTCAAGGTTTTATCAAAAGATCAAAAATTGAAGGTGATGATGATGGTGATGTTGGGTGACGATGGGGAGGAGCCAGGGAGAGATCGACTGCAGTTTTTGTGTAAGGGTTTACTAATTTTAGGTTAATACTTCTATTTATACTAACCCTAGTTTCACAAATTAGCACATAAGCCCCTAAACTTACAAAAATTGAAACATAAGGGGGTGAGGGGGAGGGGTCGGCCGAATGGGGCCCACCATGGGTTCCTGGGTTCTCGTTTTGCAATTCCGTGTATTCGTGGTCCGTTTTAAGTGTCGTTTTGTCGTACCGAAGGCCCGGAACGCTAATCCGATCGTTAAACGCAACCAATCGCTTAATTTATTAAAAACCCAATAAATTAAATATTTTAAAAAGTTAATAATTAATTAAATTAATTATTAAAATAAACTCGAGCGTTTCAATGCTCAAAAAGATATTATCAAAATCGTATCGTTTTTATCGTATTTCATTATCCGAAATATTTATTTGAATTAATATCAACCCATATCAATTATTGAAACCCTCCAAAGGTCAAGTACGCATTTAATACACGTAAACACATAAAAGTTAAATAATCGCCGTTAAATAAACTAACGGAAGGTTAACGAAAGTAACGGAAAAATCAGGGTTATTACACATGGTCCGAAGATCCTAATCAAATGAAGCAAGAAGCATACTCATACTTTAATAACATCTTCCAATCCAAACACCTCTGTGACGAATGCCCTTTCGACAATGTTTCGCATCTCGAATACATCACCTCGATGGACAACCAACTGTTAGAAGCTAAATTTATCGAAAATAAAATATGGGAAGCCATATGTAACTGCGACATCTCCAAAGCTCCTGGCCCGGACGGTTTTAATATGAAATTCTTTAAAAAACACTGGGAATTGATAAAACAAGATCTCATGAAATCTCTTGATTGGTTCTGAGCCAACTCGAAAATCTCCAATGGCTGTAATGCATCTTTCTTCACTCTAATCCCGAAAAAACCTAACCCAATCGGTCTAAACGAATATCGCCCAATCTGCCTAATAGGTAGCTATTATAAAATCCTCACCAAAATACTTTCCAACCGCCTTGCCAAGGTCATCCACAAAGTTATAGGTATTGAACAAACCGCATTCCTCAAAGGTAGAAATATCCTTGATAGTGTCTTAATTGCAAATGAAATAATTGATGAATTAAAACGTAAAAAACATAAGGGACTAATCTTTAAAGTAGACTTTGAAAAGGCATTCGATTGCATTGAATGAGACTTTCTATTTAAAACCATGCAATTCATGGGTTTTGGTTTAAAATGGATTAGTTTCATTCGTGCATGTCTTTCTTCTTCATCTATCTCTGTACTAATCAATGGCTCGCCCACCAAGGAATTTTCTCCCGGAAGGGGAATTTGACAAGGTGATCCCATATCACCGTTTCTATTCATAATTGTCGCCGAAGGTCTTAACATACTTGTCAAAAGAGCATTAGCTAATGGTCTTCTACAAGAGTTAAAAGTCGGGCATGACAACCTCATCATAACACATCTCCAATACGCGGACGACACAATCTTTTTTAGCGAATGGAATAAAAGAAGTGCCAAATATATCTCCAAAATCCTAAAATGTTTTGAAAATATATCGGGCCTCAAAGTTAATTTCCGCAAAAGTAAGCTCTATGGTATTGGTACATCTACGGCCGAAACCGAGCAAATGGCTAGTTACATTAACTGCTCAGCGGGATCTACTCTATTTACTTATCTTGGCCTACCTATTGGAGTCCCCACTTCCCACACCTCCTCTTGGCAACCAATTATCGAAAAATTTGACAAAAAACTATCGGATTGGGCAGCCAAATCAATTTCCTTTGGGGACCGCCTTACGATCATCAAATCCATTCTAAGTAGTATTACATTATATTACTTCTCCTTATTTCATGCACCATCCGTTATCCTTAAGGTGCTCGAATCTAAAAGACGGAAATTCTTTTGGGGGGGGGGGGGGGGGTTCTTCAAATGATAATAAAATTAACTGGATTAAATGGGATCAAATAATTTTACCATATGAAAGTGGGGGTTTAAACGTGGGTTCTATTTTTGCTAAAAACATATCACTACTATGTAAATGGTGGTGGCGTTTTAAAAATGAAGATAATGCTCTATGGGTAAAAATAATCAAAAGCATCTATGGGCCGGGGGGGGGAGTGGGATTCTAACATTTTATGCAGGAACATTTCAGGTCGCACCATTTGGAAAGAGATTATTAAAGCAAGAAAAGTCGCAGACAACTTAGGAACATCTTTCACATCCTCAATCTCAAAACGCATTGGCAATGGCAAATCGATTAGCTTTTGGCACGATATATGGTTCGGATCAGAGAATTTAAAATCATTATTTCATAGGCTCTACATGTTAGAATCTCATAAAGAAGCATCTGTTGCCGATAGAATTTTGTACGTTAATTCCACTTCGACCGAAAATTGGGATTGGTCCCGGACTCCTAGTGGCCGTGCAATGGATGAAATTGCGGAACTCAATAATCTATTATCTTCAGTAAGTACTTCGGATCGCCCTGATTCATGGAAATTTTCCCTCGACGCATCCGGCATCTTCACTAGATCAACGATGTCAAACCTGATCAATACGCTTAAATATGGCATCAATTCTAGAAATCTATCATTACCCCGCAACAAATACGTCCCACAAAAGGTCTTCATATTCTCATGGAGGGTCATTCAGTTAAAAATCCCCGTCAAATGTGAACTTGATAAAAAAGGAATTGACCTTCACACCATCTTATGTCCCTTATGCGACCAACATATCGAAACCGTTAACCATGCGTTGATAAATTGTCAAAAAGTGTCTTCAATTTGGATACAACTACTCGATTGGTGGAATCAAAATAGCTCTACAATTTCTAACATCAATGAAGCCATCATCTCCGATCAAGGCTTCTCGCATAACCCCACTAGACACTCCTTATGGCAAGCTACTAAATGGATTGCGTGCTACATTTTATGGAAACATAGGAATTTAAAAGTTTTTTCAGGAAAAATATGGAATCCTGCAGTGATAATTTACGAGATTCAAACTCAAAGTTTTAGTTGGATCTCAAACCGTTCGCGAAAAAAAACATTAATCGCCTGGTATCAATGACTCCTCAACCCTTCTTTCTACGTGGCATCTCCCCCAAATCGCATGGGTGTAGGTTAATATGGCACTTTTAAAATCGGATAGTGTTCGTGTGTCTTATTTAGCCTATTTGGGTTAGATTAAATGGGCAGGTTGTTGGTCATCTTTGTCGCCGCTTGATCGGCACGACTGTCTCCTCCTGCCCTGCTTGTGCTTCACAAGTTCGTCCCTCATTGGGTTATTTAGCCTATGTCACTCCCGATTATTCTTTTAAGCTTTAACCCCAATCTTTTTCCTATTGTTTCGATTGTTAATAACATTGTATAGAAGCGTATAGGGACTTGTATTGTATTGTTATAATCCGGGTAATAATAATAATACTTTTTGCTTTTCAAAAAAAAAAAAAAAAAGGGACTGTATATATAGTTATTAACTTAGACCCCGTTTGATTTACGGAATTTCAAGAGAATTTGATGGTATTGAAATTGAATTTCTTATACCGCTTCATTTGGTTGACATATGCTGAAAGGAATTAAATTACTTGAAATCTTGACATTTCTTTATATATAGAATTTTCATTCCTCCAAGATGTTGATGGATTTGAATTCGTTTCAATATTGAATCTATGAAAAATCAAAATATCCTCAAATATTTACGTTTATATTTTACGTGCACATTGACTCGCATTTTCGTGCGCGTTGTCGCAGCGCGTTTTCGACACGTGTTTTAGACTTCGACATCCGTTTTCGATTCGCGTTATCGATTCGTGAATTTGAAAAAAATTGGAAAGTTAAATTTTTTGTATAACTTTTTAGTTATTCTATAAAATGGAATTCAATTACACTACATGTCAATAAAAAATATTTTTTTTCATATTTCATAGAATTTATATTTATTGATTGCAATTTTTTTTAACACATCTCATTCATTTTAAAAAACATTTCATTCATTTCCATAGAATTTGTATCATCTCCTGTATACTTCATTTTTATATTAATTCATTTCCCTATGCATCTTTTGTGTTGGTATTTTAATGTTACATGTACGAATTAAGTTGTTAGGTTTATGTGGCCACATATCTACATATAAAGCCTGGATTGAAGAACAACGATGGACTGATATGGACCTAAGGCAGGTCTCGTTTTTTGGTTATTACACCTGGTATAAGGGACTGGGTTCACATCGTATGAATACATAAAGCCGTTCCAAAAACAGTTTGATTGATAAATGTTACTGTTTACTGATCGATGAAAGGGGTTTCTTAATAATGAAGACATGGAGTTGAATACATTGCTTTCAAGTTGCCTAAGACGTCGCTTGTCCATTTCATTCTTTGCATTCTCTCACTATGATTATAAATATTTATTACTAAAAGTTTTTTTTTTTTTTTTTTTTTTTTTTTTTTTTTTTTTTTTTTTTTGAATAGCTTTTAATTATAAAAAAACTAGCAAGAAGCTAGAGGAACATTACAAAGAAGATAACGGGTTTTGCAACCAACAATTCCAATTAAGATTGACTTTCTTATAACGAACCGAAAGCCAATCAAAAGAGGATAGAACAATCGAATCAATAATGTGACATTTTCTAAGCTTTGAAGGTTCAAAAATGGTACCATTTCTATACCGCCAGATAGTCCACAAGGTAGCATAGCATATTGCTTCAGTGACTATAATTCTCTTTGGGTCCTGGTTAGAAGACATTAACCATTGCCATAGGTCTTCAAAATTTTGCCAACGAGGAAGGTTAAGATCGATCCATGAAGCTATGTAGCTCCAAACTTGGGAAGCAATAGTACACTTGAAAAAAATATGATGGATGTCTTCCACTTGAACATGACAGGAAGAACATAATAAAGAGTGAACTTCGTTACCTTTATCAATGAGGTTGCATTTATCTGGCAACCTGTTACGACGCAGCCGCCAAAGGAAAAAGTTGATTTTCTGAGGGACAACCTTGCACCAGTGCGTAGGCCATGGTCCCATAGTGTCTTGGTCAATAAGAATACGGAAAGAGCTCGTTGAGAAGGACCCGTCCGGTTGAAGCGAGCAAACCCATTTGTCATTGTCTGGCGATAATGAAACAGAATCAAGAATATTCAGCAAATCACCAAATTGTTGAGACTCACAGCCTGATCTAATTGGCCTTCTCCACTCCCATTTCCAGCCCCCATTCAGACGTTTATCATCAACCTTGCAGTGCTTATTGGGATCAAGAGCAAAGACACGGGGGAATCTAATACAAAGCGGATAGCCAACAAGCCAATTGTCGAGCCAAAAAAAAGTGTCTTTTCCGTTTCCTATTTTAATAGAGATCATATTGTTAATAGATGGGGTATTTTCGTGTAGTTTTGCATTGGCTCTATTTATTTGCGCCCAGTAGCCATTAGATGTTCGCTTCACCAGAGGAAACAAACCATCCGATTGCTCACCATGGATAGCTTTTACCACCGAGACCCAAAGCCATTTTCTACCAGAAACATACCTCCACCTCCATTTATAGAGGAGAGCTTTATTTTGACTCTCAAAGCTGACCACTCCCAGACCACCTTTATCTTTGTGTTTCAGAATATCATCCCATTTGACCCAGTGAATTTTCCGATCTTCTTTTGAACCTCCCCATAAGAAGTTAGACCGAAGGGATTCAAGGTGTTTTAGAACACCTATTGGAGCTTTAAAGATGGACAAAAAATAAGTCCCAAGCGCACCCAAAACCGATTTAATCAAAGTTAGTCTACCCCCGTGGGAGAGGAGACTTACTTTCCAATTGGCAAGCTTCTTTCCCACCTTATCGAAAATAGGCTTCCAGTTACTAATTAGTCTCATATTGGCCCCAATAGGAATACCTAGATATGTAAAAGGAAGATTCGCAGGGTTACATCCAATCACGTTTGCAACCCTCAAAGTTTCTGGGTAAGGCACACCGATCCCAATAATATTGGACTTATGAATATTAATTTTAAGACCCGAAACCATGTAGAAACAACCCAATATAGTGATAAGATTCTGGATATTCGATTCACTCCACTCCCCTATAAGAAGGGCATCATCCGCAAATAAGCAGTGGGAAACGTTGACAAAGCAATCGTTCGAACCAACAGTGATGCCCGTAAACAATTTATGATCTACAGCATCAAGGATGGCAGCATGCAGGCCTTCCATGCAAATAATAAATAAGAAGGGAGATAGCGGATCACCTTGACGAAGCCCACGCCCGATTTTAAATTCTTCCGATGGGCTACCATTCACTAGAACCGAGGCAAAAGAGGAGTTAAGACAACCTTTGATCCAATGAATCCATCTATAGCCGAATCCAAGATGTGTCATCATCGAAATCAAAAAGTCCCAACTAATTGAGTCAAATGCTTTTTCGAAGTCCACTTTAAACAACATGGCTTTTTTCTTTTTATGTTTGCACCAATCGATCATTTCATTAATTATCAAGGGACCGTCAAGAATTTGGCGTCCCTTAATAAAAGCGGACTGCTCGCAGCTAATAATCCCGTCAATCACTTTAGACAGTCGATTGGCAAGAATCTTGGCTAGGATTTTGTAATGAATTCCGATGAGACTAATAGGCCTGTAATCTTTAACGAACAAAGGGTTATCAGATTTCGGGATCAAAGTAAAGAAGGAAGAGTTACAACCTTTAGGGATAAAACCCGAGGAGTGGAAATTCATGACGAAGGCAATGACTTCTTTTTTTATCAGCTCCCAAAAATGTTTCATAAATCGAAAGGAGAACCCGTCAGGACCAGGGGATTTATCATCGCCACAATCCCAAACAGCTTCTTTTATCTCAGATTCCGTGAAGGGCTGCTCAATTTCAGAAGCTAAGGCAGAAGAGATGGGTTGAAGGTGCTTACTCGGGCTAATAATCTTAACAACTCTCTGATAATTGAATTTTTCCTTGAAAAAGTTTAAAAAAATAGACTTTACTTGATCCGGACAAGTGGTCCACAGCCCGTTCGAGTTCACACCTGATACTGCCAGTTTCTTCCTCTGTCGATTCATTGAGTTGTGGAAAAAAGAAGAATTCTCGTCGCCAAAAGTATTCCATAGCTTCCTGTTTTTTTGAGCAACATTCAAGTTATCTCTTTTATCAAAAGACTCAATGTCTTTTAGCACACATGTACGCCTCTGAGAGAGTGCAACACAATCACCTCCTCTAACTAATTCTTCATCGATCATATCAAGGGAGATCAGAAGATTTCGTTTTGCCTCATTACACGTTTTAGAATGTTCTTTGTACCAAGCTTTGAGTTTAAGTTTTACAAACTTAAGCTTATTCTTGAAGACAATGAAAGGGTTTTTATCACAACATTCTTCGGTGATGGTAGGGTCGAGCCAAGCCTCTTTAACCACTTCCTCAAAACCATCTATCAGAAACCATGATGCGAATAGCTTGAATGGCGTAGGTCCGTAATTTAAGTGATCTTGGTAAAGAAGAATCGGGCAGTGATCCGACCATAAGTTGGGAAGAACCTGACCAACTAAGTCCGGACAAGAGTCAAGATAGCTTGAAGATACAAGGAATCGATCAAGCTTAGCACGATTATCACAACGTTTATTACTCCTCGTGAACGCCCGTCCCCCCATGGGGACATCCACCAACCCTGTCGAAATAATAAAGGAATTAAAGTCATTTGCAATACGGGGGCAAAACAATGAGCCTTGTCTTTCATGTGGGGCTCTGACTGCATTAAAGTCACCAAATAAGATAAAATCACCCTGATTATTATTCATGAACCTTGATAGGAACGACCAAAGCATAGCCTTTTTTCCTCCATCCTGTGGAGCATAAATATTCACAAGAAAACAGCGGTTAGCACACTTGTTTCTGAATCCTTCGACAATTAAAGCATTGTCAAAAGAAATAATTCGAGATTTCTGGAAAACGGAGGGGTCCCATATAGTTAAAATGCCTGCGGATCTGCCTCTCGCACTGGAGCACGCCACGTCAAAGGAGTTGTTACCCCAAAAAGACTTTGCAATGAATAAGTTTAGCCGCGTTAGTTTTGTTTCTTGAATGCCTAACACTCCCACTTTATACTCGTTGCAGATGTTTCTAATCCACCTTTGTTTATGACATAAACTCACCCCTCCTCCAATGTTGATGGAAACGATATTCATTAAACAGGTTTTTTAACACCCATTCGATCGAGCATATCCTTAAGGTCTGCTTGACTTCCTTTCATATCATAGCCTAGCTTTAGACCAACAGTGATGAAGTTGTCTATTTGTTCTGCAAATTTATCTTCAGACAAGTTATTGGATGGCATGTTTACGCCTGAGGATTCACAACGAAAAACTGGAGTACCGTTGGAGAATTTAGGGGAGTAAAACCGCTGACCTGTGAAACCTGGCGCGTGAGAATACGATGAGTTGCTGCGTTCAGGGCTCTTGTTGATAATGGAAATGGTTTGAAAGGATCCACATCTAGACTCATCTATGTTTTCTGTATTAATAAAACCTTGATTAGATCCGGTGTTTTTGAAGTTATCATCCTGTTCATAAGATTCTACGGCAGGTTGTGAAGGGGGTTTATCAGTAACAGATGGCTTCTCAATGGCTTCATTAACTTCCACATCAGGTTGTGAAGGGGGTTTTTCATTATCGGACAGTTTCTCCTTGGCTTCATCTGCTTCTACATCGTGCTTTGAAGGGGATTTAATATTAACAGAAGGTTTCTCTTTGGCTTTATTTTCCTCCAAATGATCGTTCAGGTTCTCAGCATCAGTATGGGTGTGTAGGTTATAGTCACCGTAAGAATCCTTGACATATTCGCCTTCCTCTAGGTCTTCCTGTGAAGCCGTTTCTGAGTTGAGATCATTTATGTCATGTGTATTAGCAGCTTCTGATTTGTCAAAAACAGAATCGTTAATTACTTTCAGGATTGTGGGACTCCAATCCCCCACTTCTTTAACTAAGGCAGTGAACTCTTTGTTTTTCACGTTGACAGTAGCACGTTCATGAATGTGACCGAGGTTGGTAGTAATGATACACACTTTACCATTTCCTTTCTTATCATCGATTTCTGAATCTTGAAAAAGAACCCTTCCGTAGTGGAAAGCAATTCTGTTAAATACATCGTAATGCCAAGCCAGAGCAGGCAATCCGGCAATATCTAGCCAAATAGCTCTTTCTTTTATGGTAAAGAAGTCTGAATAGGGGCAGATTTCCAAGAGAGAATTGCGCACTAGAAGGTTTCTCTTAAAATTATCACGAGTTTCAAGGTTCGGGAATTCTATCCAAACCCAAGCACCACCCATGTATTGCACATTAAGGGATTCAAAACCTTCCTCATGCCACATTCGATTGAGAAAGGGTATTTGAGACGGGAAAGAGGCTCTCCCGAAGACAATAAGATCTGAGTTTTCCAGGTGAAGCAGGTCACCGTCATCGATATTAATCTTTTTGATATGGTTGGTCTGATTAAGAATAATGGGGGATCCACCCACTAACGATGCATAAGAGGCACCTTTAACAGACCCGTTATTACTATTCTTCGCATCAAAATTAGGTTTTTGATTGGTGTTGTATGCGTTTCTTTCTTTGTTCCCAGTGGAATCCTTATGTTTCTTTTTATCAGATCTATCGAATCTAGCAAGCTTAGCGTAGATGTGGAAATTACCTATCCATGTCGATGAGAGTGCCGTTTCCAGATCTTTGATTGAAGATATGTTAACGAATCGAATGAATGCGAATCGACACCTATTCTTAGATAATTTACGTGCTATGTAAACGTCGATAACTTTACCATGGTTGGAACAGAGTTCACGCAGATCCTGTGTTTCAAAGTGGTTGGGGAAGTTGGTAATGTAAATTGTAGTGGAAATTTTTTCAGTTTGATGATGGTTGAAATTGTATTGGGGTGGCATGGTGATGAATTGAGCCGGCAGGTGTCTCCCAGATATGAGATCTGGGATTTGCTACAGTGAATTTTCGTTTGCTAGAAGGTTTTTTTTTTTTTTTTTTTTTTTTTTTTTTTTTTTTTTTTTTTGATCTATCAACTCTTTTGTGACAGTTGCTATATATATCGTGGTGTACAAGTTTTTTCCAATTGTACTTATACACCGACCTAACCCAAATTCTAAAATTCATAAAAAATTTGTAGTAACTGCGTCATAACAAGATTGATCGTACGAAATAAATAATTACAAGTGATGAAATGATTGAAAGTATCAATGGGGTAAATTGAAGAGTTTAATACTTCTTCTATCTCATATTAATTGTTTCGAGACAAAACATACAGTATAAGAAATATTAACTATACTGTACTTTTTTATTTACTTTATAATTTTACCCTCTATTTTTCATTTATAATTTTACCCTCTATTTTTCATTTATCGTTTTATCTTACATGGATAAAGTAAGAGTATATAGAAACTTTACTTTATTTTTCTTTTCTATTTATACAAATGAATAATTAATTAGGATATCTCAAAATGGAATACTGAACAATAAAATAGAAATGAAGAGAGTACTTCTTTCGCCCTAAAAAAATGTCACTTTAGAGCTTATGTTGAATTTACGATAAGTTTGGTAAATGCTAATTGTCTTATATTTAAGATAAATTTTACTGAGTTTATTAAAGGACTAAATGATCAACAATCATAATAATAATAATTTGTGATATATTAAGGAGTTTAATGATATTTATTAGTTATCTTTTACAAATGGATAATTATTTTATAACGAATATAAATTGTAAGTTGAACATTTTAATGAACATTTTTAATAGTTATTTTTCTAAGTGAATATTTATTACTCGGTAACTAGTTTGAGATATTTGAGTTGAATATCTTTTTTGGAATGAAGTGACACGAATAGATTTGTTATGTGTCCGTTTTATGCAATATTTGCGTTTCATACTTAAAAAACGTTGTGTAAACTAATAGAACAAATGACGTTAAAAGTAAATGGATAAGGCTTCTTCACTTTCACCATAAGCATTTTGAAAAAAAAAACACCCAACTCTTTGCTTAAAAGCAAGACCAAACCAACATAACAAAGGCTCGATCCTTCAACGTATAAAACACCAACTTTTGTCATCTATTTTCTTCTTCAACTACACATTCCCGCTCCCATTTATTCAAATTTCAATCACTAAAACTCGTATCATTTCTTCGTATTCTCCTCTCAATTGTCGTTCGACTCCAAGTACGATGAAGTTTAAGCTAAGCATGTCGACTTTCAAGTCATCGTGCACGGGTATGTAATCATAATCCTATTTCTGAAGTTTAATCTTGCAAACTTTTTGTCCTCGCTTTGGCTCAGTGGACATGTGGTGGTGCCTAGCACCCCCGCCGGGCTAGAGGTCTCGGTTTCGAGCCTCGTCATCTACAAAGGATATTATTTGAAAGAAATTCCTTGAGGGTGGCCCAAAGGGAAGGTTTTACCGACCCGCTCCGGGACTAAGGTCCGGCCCGCCTGCCCCGTATGCGATGGTTTAAGGGTCGGATCCCCTGAGTGTGGTTCGGGTTTCCTGCCCGAACGCGTGTGTGTGCAAATGATGACTAGGCTTCGGTCCGGACTGATGCAAGCTTGCCGTTCAAAAAAAAAAAAAAAAAAAAAAAAAATCTTGCAAACTTTTTATTTTGATTTGTTTAAAGACAAAGTTGCAACACATTAGGATTGAACCGATGATTATAGAGCTATATTTCGCCAAAGTATTCTACTTTTTTTTTTTTTTTTTTTTTTTTTTTTAGGGACGAATCTTTAGGGTGACATGGGTGGGTTATGGCCCTCCCAAAAGTTTGTGTTATTATTGTAAATTTATACTACAAGGATCTATAAAATTATATATTTTATGTTGTGACCCCTCTAAAATGATATTAAAACGATTTTAACCCCTTACTAATGTTGTTTAAGATCCGCCCCTGTTTTAATTATCATTTCAATCACTAAAACTCGTATCATTTCTTCGTATTCTCCTCTCAATTGTCGTTCGACTCCAAGTACGATGAAGTTTAAGCTAAGCATGTCGACTTTCAAGTCATCGTGCACGGGTATGTAATCATAATCCTATTTCTGAAGTTTAATCTTGCAAACTTTTTGTCCTCGCTTTGGCTCAGTGGACATGTGGTGGTGCCTAGCACCCCCGCCGGGCTAGAGGTCTCGGTTTCGAGCCTCGTCATCTACAAAGGATATTATTTGAAAGAAATTCCTTGAGGGTGGCCCAAAGGGAAGGTTTTACCGACCCGCTCCGGGACTAAGGTCCGGCCCGCCTGCCCCGTATGCGATGGTTTAAGGGTCGGATCCCCTGAGTGTGGTTCGGGTTTCCTGCCCGAACGCGTGTGTGTGCAAATGATGACTAGGCTTCGGTCCGGACTGATGCAAGCTTGCCGTTCAAAAAAAAAAAAAAAAAAAAAAAATCTTGCAAACTTTTTATTTTGATTTGTTTAAAGACAAAGTTGCAACACATTAGGATTGAACCGATGATTATAGAGCTATATTTCGCCAAAGTATTCTACTTTTTTTTTTTTTTTTTTTTTTTTTTTTAGGGACGAATCTTTAGGGTGACATGGGTGGGTTATGGCCCTCCCAAAAGTTTGTGTTATTATTGTAAATTTATACTACAAGGATCTATAAAATTATATATTTTATGTTGTGACCCCTCTAAAATGATATTAAAACGATTTTAACCCCTTACTAATGTTGTTTAAGATCCGCCCCTGTTTTAATTATCATGAGTATAACTCATTTTCCTCAAGTATAATGAGGATTTATGCAATAACTAATTTTGTTGGACAACATAATTTGTTTACTATTAAATTATTATTGTTACTCCGTATTTTTTTTGGGTGATGATATATATACATAACCAATTTTTACAAATACACAACCAAACATGCTTTACAGTGTTGTAAAGTACAACACTGTAAAGCATGTTTGGTTGTGTATTTGTAAAAATTGGTTGTGTAGATATCACTACCCATTTTTTTTGCAGGACCCAAACATACCTCATCAAGTTCGATGGAAATAGATGTACGTGAAGAGTATGCAAATGCATTTAGAACACAATCATACATAGACTTTTGGACTCGAGTCCTAGACTTAACTCATGGTGGTTCAACCATGAAGCAAACCGTAAGCTCAGTCGCTGCAGCCCGTCTCCCATCCTATCGACTATTTGCCGAAAACCTACTCGACCCCGATCAACCAACAGTCACCCAAATCCTCACCTTAGCTAACCACAAACCCGAAAACCGCAATCTTTTAACCGATTACTTTTCAGAAACCGCCAATGCTTCTATAGTTTGCAGCTCCCTTTTAAAACATATAAATCATTTAAGAACAAAATATCGGTCTCTCAAATCCGCTTTGAAATCAATGGAAATTACGAATGTGCCCTTTGTGAATCATGGCCCGGTTATAGCAGCCCGTTTAACCGATTTTTCCAGCTCATTTAACCCATTCATGATCCCTATAAATTCTTCTAATGGAGTTCAAACTGTTCAAGTTTCATGCTTCAACTTGCTTAAACGGCTCGAATTGAGCCGCGATAAAGCTCAAACAAAACTTAATAAAATCAATAGAATTAAATACGGGTCAGCTGTTACGTTAGTCATTATAACTGTTTCGTTAACAGTTATAATTGTGACTCATGCACTAGCGATTCTTGTTACGGCTCCAGGGATTATATTTGCAACTATGGAGATTCGTTCGAGTGCTAAGTTAGTTAAGTTAGTTGCACAACTTGATGTTGCTGCTAAAGGGACGTATATATTGAATCGGGATTTGGATACCGTGACTCGATTAGTGGCTCGACTTAATGGTGAACTTGAACATATGCAAACTATGACAAAGTTTTGGCTTAAAAGGGGACATAATCGGATTCGAAGTGTTGAAGAATTTGGTCAGCAACTGAAGAAAAATGATTTGAGTTTCTGTGAACAACTTGATGAGTTAGAGGAACATTTGTATCTCTGTTTCATGACTATTAATCGCGCAAGAAACCTTGTCGTCAAAGAAATTTCAGATTCGGGTTT
This sequence comes from Rutidosis leptorrhynchoides, assembly GCF_046630445.1. Classification (NCBI taxonomy): domain Eukaryota; kingdom Viridiplantae; phylum Streptophyta; class Magnoliopsida; order Asterales; family Asteraceae; genus Rutidosis; species Rutidosis leptorrhynchoides. Next base: position 423,790,230 of record NC_092333.1, on the reverse strand, counting down.
GGTTTCATGATTCAAAAGTTAATATTTGGTTACAATTATAAACTCCTTTCATAACTGTAGTATTTTACAGCTTGCATAAAAACAATTATGGTATTAGAAGGAAAACTGAATAAGAGTAACTGTTAAAACTAAATTAAAATCAGGTCGTCTCATTAATTTTGAAGGTCACGTTAGAAACATAAAAACCGCTAAGGTTGATGACGGGAGCTAAGGTTATCCGGTTGTTGAGAGACTAACTATAATAAACTAATCTTTTTAAGCTCATAATCTGTTGTAAACTAGCTAATTAAATCTTTGATTGAATAATATTCCAATGTTGTATATAATTAAATGCATTATTAGTTTTCAAAATTTTAGATCCATCCAAAATTTTGAGGCCTGCTCGTTGCATAATGTGCCGAAGACGCCTCTAATTAAAATTCGAATAACAAAGGCAATACAACAATATGAAGGATACTTTGATATATTGATATGTATAGTATTTGGACAAATTAAGTCTTTTGATGAAGACTTTTTGTTAGCCTTTCATAATGTATTTTTTATATTTGTAAATGCACATACTATTGCAATTATATGAATATTTTGAGTCAACTTGTGGATGTTTCTGTATTTAACTACTTCTACTCGGTACATTTCGCTTACTTTATTATGTTGAACATATTCTTTAGTAGGTAACTTCATACTTTAACCACTATTCAATACTTCAACTGAATTTTACATATACTGGCTAGATTAATTTCTAGATTGTGGGAAAACAACTTCCTCATATAATAATTTGTGATTCAGCTGGATTCTAATTCGATCTAAAATTTGTGTCTGTTTGTCAAGTTAACAGTTAACAGTTGAAAGGTGAATAGGTGGCTCGTCAATTTGATCTAAAGTCAGCAGCTTTAAGTCAACGCTTTTGCAGCCTTGACCAAAGCCTTCATTCTTCTACATGACTTCATGTGGGCGTAAAATTTCTCCGGATTAAACTGCTTCTCACATTGCCTGTATCAAAAATATGAAGTTTTACACAATTAATAACCAGGAAATTGTTCAAAATCTGAATAATTCAAAGGTTCTGAACGACAATGACCCGTTTGATAATCATGTTGAATAAACTCTATGAATAATGTGAAATCATTGTATTAATCTTTTAAATGAATTGTTTAATAAATGTTTCGGATATGATTTAAGAAGGATATTAAAGGATATGGATTCAACTCTGAATGGTTCACACCGATTGCTAAAAAGTTCAACATCATTTGTCATTCAGATGTCAAAAACAAACGTACTGAGCAACAGTGCATGCAGAACCATTCAATTAAGACGCAAACAACACAACCTAATTCACAGTTTCATGTTACTTATTGTGGTAAAGGGATTTAGAATCAAACTTACGAGCAATAAGGTCCACTCACAAACTTATAACCAGCTGCTGGAATCGTCTTTCTGTTATTGGAGTCATTGTAGTTATGAATCTTCTTTGATCCGTCCTTCCTGTTAAAAACATACAACTCATCATGTTGTCCATATTTGTTCAATTTTGAAAAACGCAAAAGACGATCGATCAAGGAAAGAAGATTAAAATTGTGAAAACCTTCTGATATATAGTTTACCTTCTCTGTTTTGGTTGCTCTGAAGTCGATAAATGATCTCTAGAAACTCTTTCGGAACCCCCAAACGTGTCTCCTTTAACGAATTTCCCCATATTTTCATCTTCGTTCATCATAGAGTTTGTACTTTTTCTTCTTTTATCGATAACAGCCGTCTCATTTGTATCCACAACACCACAAGTAAGCAGATTAAGAAACATATGAGTTGCTCCCATGCCCGAATAGCTACTACTTTTTCCCAATGAAGACGGGGACACTTTGGAACTATTCGTTTCCTTTTGGTTTCCGCTCTTTTTGTTCTTATTGTCCTCCTTGTTTTTGTTTAAGTAAGATTCCAATAAGGAATCCGCTTCGGTTCTCTTTTGACGTTGCGCTTGTTCTTGTTTATTTGCGCTGACAAACTTGTAATCTTCTTGTTGCTTTGTTGTGTCTTCGATGGAGGTCTCGGAGTCATACGAAGGCAATTCTTCTACTTCAAATGATGTTTTGGTCGATGAATGTTGCAAATGATCTTCTACTTGTTTCGCTAACGGGAATTTTTTATCTTTGACATCAACGTCGAATGAAGGCGAATCTTTTCGCTTGGATACCTCTTTTTCACCGTATGATCTAAGATCTGTGATTAAGACATTAAACTTAATGATTCAGACAATTTGGAGAACCTTAAGAAATAAAAGTGTGGAGTGGAATGGAATGGAGTAAAGATTATGCTTGTTTTTATATTATGCTGGCCCATCTCAACCCATGTATACCAAAATGGATTGATTAAACTTTTTACACTAAAAATCTTTTTTAGCCTAGTACTGTATCCGTCCCAAAAAAAACTGTCTCATGTTACTCTTAACCTGTTTGACTTGTTTCTAAACTCTTTTGACCCACCTCTAATTAAAAGTAAACTGGAAACATGAAAGTGAAAAACTTACCATTTGTGAAGGAGATGGAAGAAATTTCTGAACCTTTGAGGACATATTCATTATCAGAGATTGGAGTAATAAGATCTTCATCCAGTATGTCTTGCCATACATATCCAGCCTTATACTTTCTGCAATACGCCCATAACAAATCAACTCTCAAAATTATCATATTCATGAACACCAAAATATACATTCAAGTTGACTAAAAAAAAAAAAAAAAAAAAAAACCTCTTGTATGACCAAGCAAAACTCTCTGGCAAGTCTTTTCCTCTTAGTTCTGCTAACCATCTCTTAACGTCTTTAACGATTCATTCATCCGTCAAAAAAACATCAAAATTTTCAAATCAGTCACAGATCAAACATATCAATAATATATTCTCATGTGAATTGGTTTAATAACTACTGACCTTTGAGGCGAACTCCATTGTGCGAAACATGATGTACACGTATGAGATGTGGATGCTCGATTCGACCTTTATGACTAAGGAAATAAATGATATGAACTTTTCTTACTTCACCACCACCATTATTGCCACATTGTGCTTCCATTAGTTTTCTTCAATTTTTCAAATGGTAACACAACACCAAAAGTTGGTCTTTTTAGGCAAATATTACAAATGATGATATAGAATATAGATAATTCTATTACTATGATCTGTAAGTACTTACTCTATCCAATTAAAAGTAACAAATAATAAAATAAAGCCAAAGACCAATTCTTTGTCTTTGGCCGGCATGCTATACTAAAAGACAAAAGACAACAAAGATCTCTTCTTTTAGAATTATTTAATACTAAGAAATTTCTAAAACGAGACCAAAAAACATTACATGCATATGTTGATATGCAGGCCTCCCCATAAATCAGCTACTATTATTATATGATTTATTAATCCTGTTATATATGGGTCACCAAAAAAATTTCGTAATATTCAATAGTATCATTGGGTTTCGAGATTAATTACCAGAGAACAAGAAAGTTGTTTGTTGAAGCGAGATAGATAAATCACTAGCACTCGGATTAGTAATATGAAAAAGTGATCAAGGACTCGATAAACATGATCATTTTAACATCGAGAAATAAAAAGTTGAATGAGACGATATAGTCGGATAACATGTGTGGCTTTTAACAAATATTGGAGCTCAAAAAATGGAGCTAACAAGTCAAGGTGGTCGATTACCCGAGAAGTTGGATCTAAATTCCAGTGATTTATATTTAATTTAATATACTTATTATAAATTATAAGTATGGCTTGATTGATTAGTTACATAATGCTCATTAAAAAATGGATCATGCAGCTTTTGACCAATTTTAGTTCCCTTAAAAAACACAAAGGCTTCTTTTTATGTGGTGATGATATGAGATTTGCATAATCCCAATTAAAGAGAGAATAATGAGACATGCAGCTATATTGGAAGAATTAGAGGACACTTTGATTTGAATATTTCAATTTTATATTATTACATTTTGAAATGTACCAAATTAATTGTTTACTTCCATAAATAAAAGGTCCGGTACTTTACATTTATGACATTTCTTTAAGCGGTGTGTTTTTTTTTTTTTTTTTTGTGAATAATTAATATAAGAAGTATGGAGTATATAATAGTCTAGTGTCAGTCCTAAATTCCTAAGTGTCTCATTCTAAAATGAGTTAAAACTACAAATATGTTATATACTTTCTCAAATGTCTCGATGTCGCCCATATACCCATTTGCGTCTCACTGTCGACTTTCATGAAGATCTTATGAGTGCAATAATTAGGATTGATCCCTTTGATATCGAAAATCTTCCAGGCTATCGCTTTCTTGTGAGACTTCAACACCTTTATGAGTTCTGCTTTTTCCAAATGTGTAAGTTCCTTAGAGATGATTACTAAGAGTTGTGATTCCCCTTCCAGGAATGCGTATTCCAGATGTTTGGGCAACTCTTTCAACTCTAGTTCTGGTGACTCTTCGGTAGATGTTTCATTCTAGAAAGTTCTTTCCGATCTAACGATTCGTAGTCTTCTTGAAACTCTGATTGTTCTTCTTCTCTTAGGGCGGTGACTGGTGTCAAAACCCGTCCTAATCCATCTGGACGAAGTCATCAACATTTGGTCTCATTGCGAGGTACTGTCCTAAATATGCCATGAACGACTCCATGTAATATCCTTAAAATGAGCAAATGCACAGCGGAAGATTTCTTTCATACCTGAGAATAAACATGCTTTAAAGTGTCAACCAAAAGGTTGGTGAGTTCATAGGTTTATCGTAATCAATCATTTCCATAATTTTAATAGACCACAAGATTTTATTTAATAAATAATCATACACTCACAATTGTATAAAAATCATTCATATGATGGACACTTGGTAACCGAACTAACAAGGATGCATATAAGATATCCCCCGCATACTCGCAAGTATGTTATATAACCGCAATCGCAATCACCTTTTTAAATCGAAGTACTAAAGCATTCCAAATTCCAGAATGGAGTTTGTTAGGCCCAAAGATCTATCTTTAGGATTCGCGTCAATTAGGGGCCATTTCCCTAATTCTTAGGTTACCAGACTTGAAGGGGCGATATCCGATTTCGATAATCCAACCATATAATGTAGTTTCGATTACTTGTGTCTATTTCGTCAAACATTTATAAAAGCAGCGCATGTATTCTCAGTCCCAAAAATATATATTGCAAAAGCATTTAAAAAGAGATCAAATGAAAACTCACAATACGATATATTGTAGTAAAAATATGCATACGACGATACTGAACAATGCAGGGTTGGTCTTTTTCATGACCCGTCCTAATCCATCTGGACGAATACATTACATTTGGTTACATTGCGAGGTACTTGACCTCTATATGATACATTTTACAAGCATTGCATTCGTTTTTAAAAGACATATTTTCATTTCATCGAAAGTCGACGGCATGCATACCATTTCATAATATATCCAACTATAATTGACTTAATAATAATCTTGATGAACTCAACGACTCGAATGCAACGTCTTTTGAAATATGTCATGAATGACTCCAAGTAATATCTCTAAATGAGCAAAAGCACAGCGGAAGATTTCTTTCATACCTGAGAATAAACATGCTTTAAAGAATCAACCAAAAGGTTGGTGAGTTCATTAGTTTATCATAAAATAATAAAATTCATCATTTTGATAGACCACAAGATTTAAATGTTGCATGGTACAAATGGGCCCGAATCCTATACCCACCTGTAATGTACATGCGATATCTTTTAAATACAGTACACCTTTCTCGTGTACGAAATCATCTTTCATAAATCTTAGTAACCGTACACATATCTCGTGCACAAAAATAACATACACATAACCTGTGTATAAAATCATTCTCTCGATACATAACATTCACTTTTCATTGCTTTCATAGCTTGGCTTGGTAACCGACCTTAACATATAATGCGCATAATAATATCCCCAAAACAGAATATCTCGTCTGTATAATAATCATATAAACTTCGAAGTACTAAACACCACGCCCACTAGCCCTTCCGTCTAGTGAACATTCTGGGTGGGGGTGTTAAACCCGGTAGCTACCTTTAGGATTCGCGTCAATTAGGCGTGCACTAATTCTCAAAATTAGTGATGTTCCCTAATTCTTAGGTTACCAAGCAATAATAATCAGGAGAAAAATATTCATATCAATTGTGGCAATTATCACGTCCACATAATTCAATGGTGGCAATTATCACGTCCACATAATTCATTCGAGGAATGTTTTGCTTGTGTCTATGTCGTCAAACATTTATAAAAGCATTTCATGTATTCGCAGTTCAAAATGTATTTCAAAAGCATTTAATAAAGCCGTTGTAAAAGTAGCGCATATATTCTCAGTCCCAAAAATGTAAAGAGTAAAAGGGAATCAAATGAAGTCACGATACGATATTTTGTAGTAAAAATATGCGTACGACGGAACTGAACAATGCAAGGTTGGCCTCGGATTCACGAACCTATATCATTTGTATATATATATTAAAACGTATAATCGTAATCGAACAAATTTGTATATTATTATTAGCGATGTAATTTTTATATCAATAACTTATTTACTTCATTACATAAAAGTATTTATATATTTAACTTATGGTTATTAATTATATTTTTATATAAATAATCTTTTGTTTGCAAAATAATAGTTATAATAATATTGGAATAAGTATAATGATATTAATAATAATTATAATACTACTAATAACTGATAATGCTAAAAACGAACATATATTTCATAGCATTATTCCTCAAGAAAGACAAGCTTTTAGTTGCAATTGTTCTATTTACAAGTGATATTCGTTTAAATAATAAAAGGTGAAGACAAAAGACAGATTCGACGAATTGAAGACGCAAACGACCAAAAAGCTCAAAAGTACAAAAGACAATCAAAAAGGTTCCAATTATTGATAAGAAACGTCTCGAAATTACAAGAGTACAAGATTCAAAACGCAAAGTACAAAATATAAAATTGTACGCAAGGACGTTCGAGAATCCGGAACCGGGACCAGAGTCAACTCTTAACGCTCGACGCAACGGACTAAAAATTACAAGTTAACTATGTATATAAATATAATATAATATATAATTAATTATATTAATTATATATATATTATATTTATATATAAAAAAACCGTCGGCAGAGAAAACTCCAAGGACTGAGCTGTAAATACTATCTCCGCGACTCGCGGAGCCCCAAAATTTAACTCTGGCTATAAAGCAAACCGAATTCTGATCAAATTTCATAATCTTTTTCTATCTCTCTCTCAATATATACGTAATATATATATATATAATTTATATTTTAATTTTAATTTTAATTTTAAATCCTAATAATAAGGGTATGTTAGCGAATGTTGTAAGGGTGTAAGTCGAAATTCTGTCCGTGTAACGCTACGCTATTTTTTATCATTGTAAGTTATGTTCAACCTTTTTATATTAATGTCTCGTAGCTAAGTTATTATTATGCTTATTTAAAACGAAGTAATCATGATGTTGGGCTAATTACTAAAATTGGGTAATTGGACTTTGTACCATAATTGGGGTTTGGATAAAAGAACGACACTTGTGGAAATTAGACTATGGGCTATTAATGGGCTTTATATTTGTTTAACTAAATGAAAGTTGTTAATGTTAATATAAAGATTTACAATTGGGCGTCCCTATAAATTATCATATACACTCAATCGGACACGATGGGCGGGGTATTTATATGTACGAATAATCGTTCATTTAACCGGACACGGGAATGGATTAATAGCCACTAGAATAATTAAAACAGGGGTGAAATTACATTCAAGGGTAATTGGTGTAATTGTTAACAAAGTAGTAAAACCTTGGTTTACACGCAGTCGATAACCTGGTGTATTCATTAAACAAAGTATTAAAACCTTGTTACAATTCGAATCCCCAATTAGTTGGAATATTTATCTTCGGGTATAATAATAATTTGACAAGGACACTTGCAATTTATATTTATGACTGATGGACTGTTATGGACAAAAACCAGACGGACATATTAAATAATCCAGGACAAAGGACAATTAACCCATGGGCATAAAACTAAAATCAACACGTCAAACATCATGATTACGGAAGTTTAAATAAGCATAATTCTTTTATTTTATATTTAATTTCCTTTATTTTATATTTAATTGCACTTCTAATTATCGCACTTTTATTTATTGTTATTTAATCGCACTTTTAATTATCGTACTTTTTAATTATCGCAATTTTATTTTATCGCATTTTTATTATTTGTAATTTCATTATCGTTATTTACTTTATGCTTTAATTTAAGTCTTGTATTTATTTTATATTTTACATTAGGTTTTAACTGCGACTAAAGTTTTAAAATCGACAAACCGGTCATTAAACGGTAAAAAAACCCCCCTTTATAATAATAATATTACTTATATATATGTTTATATTTTTATAAAAGTAAACTAATATAGCGTTGAGCTTTGTTTAAAGATTTCCCTGTGGAACGAACCGGACTTACTAAAAACTACACTACTGTACGATTAGGTACACTGCCTATAAGTGTTGTAGCAAGGTTTAAGTATATCCATTCTATAAATAAATAAATATCTTGTGTAAAATTGTATCGTATTTAATAGTTTTTCCTAGTAAAATATAAGCTATTTTATATACACCCCGCTGCACATCAAGTATTTTTGGCGCCGCTGCCGGGGAACTTATCTTAAAAACCGGAAGCGCAACGCTAATATAAAAAAAAAAAGAAGATTTTAGCTTACTTTTATTAAAATTCGTTTTTGTAAAAATACGTTTTAAAAATTCGAAAATATAAAAAGAAAAACAAAAATATAAGTATTTTTAAGATTTTGTTAAATATTTAAGTTTTATAAGTTTCTTTATTTTTATTTTAGTTTATAAAAATATAAGTTTTATTAAATATCTTTTATTTAATTAAAAAAACAGAAAACATAAAAAAAAAAAAAATATATAAAGAAAAACGCGTAAAAAATTGAAAGCTGTCAACTGAATTTCTGAACCCCGCGACTCGCGGGGTTTTCTTCTTTAATTGCCGCGACTCGCGGAGACCATCTGACACACGGACAAAAACCCTAAATCTGCATTAATTACGGGATATTATTAATTATAATTATTATTTAACCTAATTATTATTATTATTATTATTAGTTTTAGTTTTATTTTTACTTTTTATTTAATTTATGTATTTAGTATTAATTAGTTTTATTAAATTTTAAAATTAGTAGTTTTATAAAATAAATAATATAAAAATAATATTTTTATAAAAATTGTACTTTTTACAACTTTTTATATATTTTGTTATTTTGTACCTTTTTAATCGTTGTAGCGTAATATTTATATTTTTCGCTCATATTTAATCTTAAACTTAGTTTTTGCCATAGTTATTTTTACTCCTAGATTTTTAGGCTTTGCCGTAGAATTCCTTAAGTGCTTTTTCTTTAAACTAAGATTTAGGTGCTTTAGAATTTTGCGACGCCTTTTTAAGTTTTAGTTTCTTTTTAAGTTATTTCCATTTGGGATTTAGTTTTTCCTGTAAGCTTTAAGATTTTTAGACCTTTTACTATGTATCAATTATCATTCCAATTAGTAATATCAATTTGCGATTATAATTTTAAGTTAGTTGTAGTAATAAGGTTAAATTAGTTAAGTATTTTTAAGTTTTTATAAGTTTCTTTTATTTTTTTCCGTCACCTTTTATTTTTCAACCATTTTTTTTCTTTTTCGACCTTTTGCGACGAACTCTTTTTCTTTCTTATTTCTCGCTATTCTAGTTTTAGGACTTAGAATTTTTTCTACTTCTTATCTAAATTTCTTAAAATTACGAAAATTTATTTTGAGTGGTTAAATTGATAGACATCAAAATTTTCTGGTTCGTAGTAATAGTTGGATTTGTACGTGGACCGGGTTATTGGAGCCAAACAGTCCTCAATTATATTGAGACCAAACGAATCCTGCCCCTCTGCTGCATCTTTTGGCTATTAGAAACGTGGGCAAAATCAGAAAAGTCTATTAATTGGATAACTTATTATAATTTTTCTTTCCTTTTTAAAAACTAATAGGATATTCAGTGAATGCACCGAGCAAGACGTTCATCACCTTTTGTACGTTCACCACCTGTAACTCGATCAAGACATCGTTTAACAAATATAACCGCCGTTGATTTTTCTTTAGAATCATCATCCAGTCGACCAAGTACTTCAGTTCAAATTTCCGATAATCCATTTTTTGAACCCGACCTCACAATTGAGAATCCGGAAAATATTCAGGAACGGTTCATAGATCCTGAACCACTAAACTTTCCTCCGGAACCACCAATCATTCAAACAGAGATTGTTGAGGAACGAACCATTAAATCTGAAGCATCTAGTGATACCGATTCAACAAATTCAATTATGGAGAATCTGGAACCTTTAAGTATGAAAGACCGAATGAGAGCTAAACGCACTGGCCAAGGTCACGCAATTACTCATCCAGACATAAATGCGCCAGATTATGAAATCAAAGGACAAATTCTACACATGGTGACTAATCAATGCCAATTTAGTGGTGCGCCGGAGGAAGATCCAAATGAACATCTACGTACCTTTAATAGGATCTGCACACTATTTAAAATCCGAGAAGTGGAGGATGAACAGATATATCTCATGTTATTTCCCTGGACTTTAAAGGGAGAAGCCAAAGATTGGTTGGAATCGTTACCTGAAGGGGCGATCGATACATGGGACGTTTTAATTGACAAATTTCTTAAACAATTCTTTCCTGCATCTAAAGCCGTAAGACTTCAAGCAGAAATTGTTACGTTCACACAAAAGCCAAATGAAACTCTATATGAGGCATGGACAAGATATGAAAAGTTATTAAGAGGATGTCCGCAACATGGTTTAGACACCTGTCAAATAGTACAAATATTCTACCAAGGATGCGACATCACTACAAGAAAAGACATAGATATAGCAGCTGGTGGTTCTATTATGAAGAAAACCGAAACTGATGCTTACAAAATTATTGATAACACTGCTTCCCACTCACATGAGTGGCACCAAGAAAAAGATATCATTAGATCATCTAAAGCAGCTAGAGTCGATTCTAGCCATGACTTAGATTCCATTTCCGCAAAGATAGATGCTGTGGAAAGACGAATGGAAAAGATGACTAAGGATATTCACTCAATACGAATTAGTTGTGAGCAGTGTGGAGGACCACATTTGACAAAAGATTGTCTCAGTATTGAATTAACAATGGAACAAAGAGAGAATATTTCATACATAAACCAAAGGCCTGGAAATAATTATCAGAATAATTATCAACCGCCAAGACCGATTTACAATCAAAACCAGAATTATAACCGAAATATTCCATACAACAACCAACAAGGTCCTAGCAATCAACAAGTATCCAATAATACTTACAATCAGCAAAGACCGAATTTTCAAAACAAACCACCACAACAAACCGATGATAAAAAGCCGAATTTAGAAGATATGATGACGAAGCTAGTTGAAACTCAAACGCAGTTTTTCACATCTCAGAAACAAACCAATGAACAAAATGCTCAAGCATTTAGAAATCAACAAGCTTCTATTCAAAATCTGGAACAAGAAGTAAGTAACCTAGCAAGGTTAATAGGTGAAAGAAAACCGGGAAGTCTACCTAGTGATACAAATGCTAACCCCCGGAATGAAACAGCTAAAGCTATTACCACAAGAAGTGGTACAACACTTAAACCACCTGAAATACCTGTAACTTCTGATGAAACTATTCCTACTCCACAAGAACCACAACCTGATCAAGATAAGGAAAAAGAACCGGTAGTTGAAAAGGTTAATGAAGATAACACAGTTAAGGATAAACCTTATGTTAAACCATACCAACCACCCCTTCCTTACCCGAGTAAAATGAAGAAAGAAAAACTTGAAGCCGAGCAATCCAAATTTTTGGATATGTTTAAACAGATAAATGTAAATCTTCCTTTCATTGATGTGATTTCAGGAATGCCTAGATATGCTAAATTCTTGAAAGATCTAATCTCAAATAGAAAGAAAATGGAAGAACTCTCGGCTGTTACTATGAATGCTAATTGTTCAGCAGTGCTGCTGAATAAGATACCAGAAAAATTATCTGATCCAGGAAGTTTCACAATTCCATGTTTTCTGGGTAGTCTTAGTTCAATAGAAGCATTGGCAGACTTAGGTGCTAGTATAAATCTAATGCCGTATTCACTATACGCTAAACTAGACCTTGGAGAATTAAAACCAACAAGAATAAGCATACAACTAGCCGATAGATCAATAAAATATCCTAGAGGGATAATGGAGAACATGCTAGTTAAAGTTGGTACTTTAGTATTTCCAGTAGATTTTGTTGTTCTTGACATGGAAGAAGATTCTCAAGTTCCTCTCATATTAGGAAGACCATTCTTAAACACGGCTAAAGCAATGATAGACGTGTTCGGTAAGAAACTGACCCTAAGTATAGAGGATGAGAGTGTTACCTTTTCAGTTGATAGAGCAATGCAACAACCACAATCTGCAGATGATACATGTTATTATATTCAAACTATAGATGCACATGCAGAATTATTAGAAGAATTTCCAGAATTACAAGGAACAGGAGAATGTTCTTTAGGAGAAGGTAATGAACCAATTGATGAAGCTGAAATGTTAGCTACACTTATAGCTAATGGATATGAACCAACAACAGAAGAAATTCAAATGCTAAAAGAAGAAGACAGATATCGATATAAATCATCGATAGAAGAACCTCCGAAATTAGAGTTAAAGCCACTTCCAAACCATTTGGAATACGCTTATTTACATGGTGAATCTGAATTACCTGTAATAATATCGTCTTCTCTTACTGAAAATGAGAAATCACAACTCATTTCTGTGTTGAAAGCTCATAAACCAGCCATTGCATGGAAGATTCATGATATTAAAGGAATAAGTCCTTCGTATTGCACACATAAAATCCTTATGAAAGAAGGTCATAAAACGTATGTGCAACGCCAACGAAGACTAAATCATAATATGCAAGATGTAGTTAAGAAAGAGATTATTAAACTGCTAGATGCAGGTTTAATTTATCCAATCTCTGATAGTCTATGGGTAAGCCCAGTTCAATGCGTGCCTAAGAAGGGTGGCATGACTGTCATTACAAATGAGAAAAATGAGCTTATTCCTACTAGGACTGTAACAGGATGGTGTGTATGTATTGATTATAGAAAATTAAATGACGCCACCAGAAAAGATCACTTTCCCTTACCTTTCATAGATCAAATGTTGGAAAGATTAGCCGGAAATAGTTACTATTGTTTTCTAGATGGATTTTCCGGATATTTTCAAATTCCAATAGCACCCGAAGATCAAGAGAAAACCACATTCACGTGCCCTTATGGTACTTTTGCTTACAAAAGAATGCCATTTGGACTTTGTAACGCCCCTGCAACCTTTCAAAGGTGTATGATGGCGATTTTTCATGACATGATAGAAGAATGCATGGAAGTTTTCATGGATGACTTTTCAGTCTTCGGTGATACATTTAAATCATGTCTAGTTAATCTGGAACGAATGCTAATTAGATGCGAAAAATCAAATCTAGTACTTAATTGGGAGAAATGCCATTTCATGGTTAAAGAAGGCATCGTTCTTGGACATAAAATTTCAAAAGAAGGAATTGAAGTGGATAGAGCTAAAGTAGATGTAATTGCTAAACTTCCACATCCCACCAATGTTAGAGGAGTTAGGAGTTTTCTAGGGCATGCCGGTTTTTACCGACGTTTCATAAAAGATTTTTCTAAAATTGCCACTCCTATGAATAAACTCCTAGAAAAGGATGCGCCATTCATCTTTTCAGATGAATGTATCAAATCTTTTAATATTCTTAAAGAAAAACTCACTAATGCACCGATCATGATAACACCAAATTGGAATCTACCATTTGAACTAATGTGCGATGCAAGTGATTTTGCAATGGGAGCCGTTTTAGGACAAAGGATTGAAAAACGATTTCAACCTATATATTATGCTAGTAAGATATTACAAGGAGCACAAACGAACTATACAACTACTGAAAAAGAACTCCTTGCTATTGTCTTTGCTTTTGACAAATTTCGATCATATCTCGTTCTAGCAAAAACGGTGGTCTATACCGACCATTCTGCTCTTAGATACCTATTTTCAAAACAAGATGCTAAACCAAGATTAATCCGTTGGATCTTACTCTTACAAGAGTTTGATATTGAAATCCGAGATAAAAGAGGAGCAGAAAATCTCGCCGCTGATCATCTTTCTCGTCTTGAAAATCCCGAATTAGAAGTTCTGAATGAATCGGCCATACAAGACAACTTTCCTGATGAATATCTATTGAAGATAGATTATAAAGAAATCCCATGGTTTGCAGACTATGCAAACTACTTAGTTTGTGGATTCCTTGAAAAAGGATTATCGTACCAAAGACGAAAGAAATTCTTCAGTGATATAAAACACTATTTCTGGGAAGATCCACATCTGTTTAAAAGTTGTCCCGATGGAATAATACGCCGATGTGTATTTGGAGATGAAGCTAGTAAAATTTTAAACCATTGTCACACAGGACCAACAGGAGGGCATTATGGGCCTCAACTAACAGCAAGAAAAGTTTATGATGCTGGATTCTATTGGCCTACAATTTACAAAGACGCACACCTTCTTGGAAAATCCTGTGATGCTTGTCAAAGGGCCGGAAAAATAAGTCAACGTGATGAAATGCCACAAAATGTCATCCAAGTATGTGAAGTATTTGACATTTGGGGTATTGACTTTATGGGTCCATTTCCAAAATCTCATAATAATCTATATATACTCGTAGCCATTGATTATGTATCTAAATGGGCGGAAGCACAAGCTCTCCCAACTAACGATGCACGAGTTGTAGTCAATTTTTTAAAACGTCTTTTTGCAAGGTTTGGAACACCGAAAGCTTTAATAAGTGATCGGGGTACTCATTTCTGTAATAATCAACTTGAGAAAGTTCTTAAAAGATATGGAGTAACTCATAAAATCTCCACCGCATATCATCCACAAACAAGTGGACAAGTTGAAAATACCAACCGAGCTTTAAAACGTATTCTAGAGAAAACCGTAGGATCAAATCCGAAGGAATGGTCCATTAAATTGGAGGATGCACTCTGGGCTTTTAGAACAGCCTACAAAACTCCAATTGGAACTACACCTTTTAGACTTGTTTATGGAAAAGCATGTCATCTTCCAGTAGAAATTGAACACAAAGCATTTTGGGCTTTGAAGACATGTAATCTTGATTTACATGAAGCGGGACGTCTACGATTAAGTCAACTAAACGAATTAGAAGAATTAAGACATGAAGCATATGAAAATTCGTTAATCTATAAAGAAAGAACGAAGAAATGGCATGATAAAAGAATCAGAAGTTCAAAAGAATTTAAAGAAGGAGACAGAGTTCTTCTTTTCAATTCACGATTCAAGCTATTTCCTGGAAAATTGAAATCAAGATGGTCTGGACCATTCATAATCAAAAGAGTTTTCCCATACGGAACGATAGAATTGATAAATTCAAATGGGATTGAATTTAAAGTTAATGGTCACAGAGTTAAACATTACATACATGGTCCGATGGAAGTCGACAACGAAGTTAATCACAATTTCGATACCACAGCTAACTAAGTGTGGGGAGAATCAAGTCTTTAAAGGATAATATGTATTTCTGTTAGAGTTAGATTGTCTGTTTTCGTGTAGTTCTCGAAAATGGAACACGTATGGTCTTTCCCTAGCAGATCCTAAAGAACTAGTCTTCTCCCCCCATTCTGAATTTTTATTTTTTTTTAGGTTTTTACAAAATGAAGACTGCCTGTGAACTAAACCATGGTCTAATGCTACACGCTTTGATCACTAAACGTAATAATGACATACTACCAAGTGAATTAGTATCAGTAATCAGAGAAAGAATGGACGGAGTTAGAAAAGAATCCAGATGCGAAGATAATAAGTTACAATTTGGTAAAGGAAAATCAAAATCCGCAGCGAAAAGAAGAGCACGACACCTAGAAAGATGTCACAAATGCGGAAAATGGTCACATGGAGGTAAATGTTCAAATAATCAAACCTATTCAAATACCGAATTTGTTACTTTATGCAGAGACGGACCGTTCATATGTTTAGAAGAAAAGACACTGAATGCTCGAGGTTACGCCTATGCAGCCATGGAAAACCAATTAAACCGACTATCTTATGAATGGAATAGATCATATAACTAAGAAATCTATTTCACAGGTATGTCTGTACAGTTTTTATTTTTATTTTTATTTTTAACCTTTTGATAATAAACGCTAATTTGTTCGCTAAAAAGTATTAAATTGGTATTGAATAAAATTAGGTTTGGCGACCGAAATTATTGATATCATTCAAAAATTTATTACATCACTGCGAAATTTAACGTTTATCCTTAAGGTATAAATATCTTTAATAAATCAACCCAAAATATTTCAAAAATTCGTCATGAGTTAAATTAGGTCTTGGAACCGAAATTTCTTTACCGAAAAGAGGGGCGCATATTTTTGATAATATTTGATTGATTAAAGTGGGATAAAAAGAAAAAAAAAAGATTTTTAATTTTATTTTTACCATGTTTTTAAAATTAATATTTAAATCTTAAATTAATATTGTAAACTTTGTAAAAACAATATATTTAAAATTGTAAATATTTGAAAAATTAATATAAGTTTGGTATGAATTTATAATATGAATTTTTAAATTAAGTTTGGTGTGAATTTTTAATTTTTAAAATATGAATTTTTAATTTTATGCATTTCAAATTTTAAGTTTGGTGTGATTTTTTAATATTAATTTTGAATTTAATATTTAAGTTGTGTGAATTTAAAAATAAAAATTTACTTTATCTCATTAAGTTAAGAATATGATTTTTAAAAATTCGTCGTAAGTTGAAGACTAGGTCTTTGAACCGAAATTGCTTTACCCGAGGGAGGGACGAGAACTTTTATTATCATTATTTTTAATCTTATTGAATTAGAGTATGCCAAAAACATTAAAAAACCCAAAAAAATCTTAGCTTTTAAAACAATCGCTACAAAAAGACAAATTTTAAAATTTTGTCGAGGGACGGACTAGGACATCGATCCGAAACGACCTCGTCCTAAATAACAAGGGAAACAAAATTTTAAAATTAATTTCTTAATTGTTTTATAAGTTAAAGATTATAAAAAAAAAAAAAAAAAAAAAAAGAGCAAACTCCGCGACTCGCGGAGTTTGAAGTACAAAACCTCCGCGACTCGCGGAGGGATCAAAACCCAGAAAAAAAATAAAACGCAAAAACTGATCAGTTTACTCCCCAAAACAAAAACATACTGCGAAACTGCACGCGAAAAACCCCGAAAATACACCCAAAAACACCCCAAAAATCCCAATTTTTAACCGTTAATCACCAAATTTTTTGCTAAAATCATGTTGAGAAGGATGCTATCTAAGAATTACTCAAGAAAAACGGTAAATTTCTACACCTAAACACCATTAATTCGAAATTAGGTGTTCTTGAGCTATTTTTTCCCCAATTTGATTTTGATGCTTTTTAGTGTAATTAGACTTAAATTGTTTATGTATTATGCTTGTATAACCTAGATTGATGCTGTTTAACATGATTAGAAGCCTTAAACTTCAAATTTTGAATAATCTAGGGTTTGTGTTCTTGAGCAAATTTGGGGCTTTTTGATATAAACAGGTTATGGCCGATTTTTGTCATGAATTGTTGCTAAATTGAGTAGTGTAACATGTCTAGGTAGTTAAATGATCCAAACTTTGAGCCTAAACATGATTTTGAGAATTAAAGTGGACTTTTTCAAGTCTAAAATTCATGAACTTGATTTTTGAAAGATAATGCCATTTGAGACTTGTTTAATTGCTAGTAATGATTATTTTGACATGTTATTTGAGTTGAATGCTTATGAACTTGGCGAACATTTTCGTATATGCTTATTGAAAAAGTGTAGATTTGACAAAAATGTGAAAATAAGCTTAAGTTTGATATAAATTGATAATGTCATTGTAATTATTTTGATTGATGATTTTGCTGACACTAATGCATATTTGGATGCACAAAATTTGTGTTTGATGTGTTTTGCAGAATGAAAGGGGTGAATCTTCATCCCAAGCCCGCAATGCTCATGCTGAGAATTTGGAACAACAGGAGGTAGATAACTACTACAAGCAGGATGTACCTCATCCAGTCATGACCTTTTCAGATATGCACTTGGAAGAGTTGCACCCGAACCTGAGATTTGACAGACTTTGGATAGATTATCCAAAATATCAACGGGGTTTGCATACTCTTCATTCCAAGGTTGTTGAGGTACCGAGGGTCATAGAATGGGGACCCTTAGAAGCTGTAGAAATGGCCGGGCCAATTAGGGAATTACTTGTACAGAGGTATGGTAGTTCTTCTTTTAATGACTGGATATGTTTATTCACCATACGCAGACCTGTATATAAAGTATGGTGTGAAGAGTTGTTATGTAGTATAGAGTTGAATGATCGGGTAGCTAGTTTAACCGATCGTTCTTTTATTAGATTTTTGTTAGGCGGTTCGATGCGCCACATGTCTTTACTGGACATGGCTCAGGCTTTACGTATATATACGCCTGAGGAGTTAGCGTCTGCCGATTGTAGAGGATTGATACTAAACGGTAGAAAGATAGATGAGAATTTTGATACACACGGTGTGTGGAGTCAAATGACAAGCCATCACCGTTTCAAAGGGGGAAACTACTCTTATTTGGATATAGATAGAGCCGAATTAAGAGTGATACATAGGTTTTTAGCTAATTCGATTACACAAAGGGGTAAGAACAAAGAAAAGGTAAATGAACAAGATTTGTTTTACCATATGTGTATTCGAGACCCACAGAGCGCTGTAAGTATACCATATTGTGTGGGTTATTATTTATCAGCTATGGTTCGGGGGATGCGACCACATAGCATAATAGGAGGTGGTATTTTTATTACTTTGATTGGTGAATATCTCGGTGTGGATATAAGTCGGGGGGGATTATTACTAGAAGAGCCGGAACCCCGCGATACTATAGGTTTAAATGTATACCATGGTGCGAAAGTTTTGAAGAGGCGAAATAACGCCGCAGTACGATACCATGGTAGACATCCACAGGTGGAGAGAAACCAGCAACAAGGTAATGTAGGAGGGGGGAATGAGATGCAAGAAATGCATAGGTTTATAGCTTCTCAGGAATACGAAAATGCTAGACAGAGAGCATTTGAAGATTGGCAAGTTCATCAGAACCAGATCATAGCGCATTGCCAACATATAGGTAGAAACTATATTCCTACACCGAAACCCGTCTTCCCTCCTTGGTCGATAGAGATGCAGCCACCATATCCTACGTATGACCCTGCCGAAGCATTCTATAGCACTTATGGTTATGCCTGGAACCCCTATTGGTACCAATATCATCCTTAGTTTACTTATTATTATTTTTTTTTATTTTGTAATTTGTAATTATTGATACATTTAATATTTTTGTTAATATTGTAATCATTTTTATAATTATCTAACTTTTATTCTTAGATTTTAATAATTTTTGAACGTGGGGTAATATACCAAACTTCAAAAATATGTATATATGTTTGCAGTTTATCTTATGTACACAACAGGGTAAAACAACGCATTTTCAAAGACTGGCATTATGTTCAGCAAAAGCAACTAATTTTGACGACAAGATGCAAAATATATGTGAAATAACAACAAGACGGAATGAACAAATGATGTGCACCATTTATCATTCAGCAAACAAACGCCAATATATTTGGAAACTTTGGTAAAAATTTAATCATTTTCACACAAATAACCCTCAATAATTTAAATTGTTACTGATTTCTTGCAAATGAGGGCATTGCAAGATCTTAAGTGTGGGAAGGGGTTAAATTCTTTCGGATTTTAAAATTTTTATATTAAACACTTGGTTACCATTAAAAATACTAGTAAAGCAGTAGTTGTATTAGAATCTAGTGCTCTCTGATAAAAAAGAACAGCCCTAGTCTTATATACTGACTACCCAATTCTAGTAAAATTTTTCAAAATTTTCAATTAAATGAATTCAAAATCATGTTTATACATATTTATGAACGATAAAACTAGGTTTTAACACCGAAATTATTGTTACCTCGGAAAGGACATAAATTGAGAAACAAACTAAAATGTTAAAAATCATTCAAAAATGGAATAGAGGACGATAAAAAGGAAAATAAAAGCCAAGTGTGGAAAAATTTACCAAGTTATTTTAAACATATGTCACATATATCTGTAACAAATAACTGAAAATACTTTTGCTTTGGACTAAACTAAACTGTTTTACCCGATGAAAGAAAAGAAAAGATGGATCTACACGATGAATCAATTCCATCACTAAAAGGAAGTAAAGTCTTCCGAAAAAGACACGCGCTTCTTGATTTAGGTCATGAAGTTGTCGTCCAGACCAGCTGTAGGTTGACGAAAAATCTAGAAAAGTCATCACTAAAATCAGCAGGAAATCCACGGACCTCAGCATTAAACAGGGTCGCCAAGTGGTCAAATTTATCCTAACCATGAGAAGGATTTATCTCGTACAATGGGGGGGCACCATGCAAATTAGCTGGATAAGACTAATGAATCAGATCCCCAGAAAGGATAATCTCCTTAAAAATCAGCTTTTAAGACTGATATTACTCAATCCTAGAGATTGACCTTAAAGATTGAGAATTCAAACTCATGGAATTCAATGATATCTAAACTCGAGCTTGAACGAGAAAATATTTTGATCAAAACTACAAGCCGATTTGTTTTCTGAAAACCTATTTTCAATGCGTTCATTACCATTGAACGTAAAATCCTAGGAATTCACCTGGAATTCATTAGGTCACCTGAACTAAATTGGGTGTCAACCATAAGAACGGTGGTTGCATAGTGGTCAAAGACAGGACCTTGTGCCATACTGAAAAATTATAAGGGTGAGCTTTACTATTGCTCCTACCAAGGATAGTAATTGCGTCCGACACGTTATAGACCATAATCAAAAGCATGTCACGGGACATTGCCTTAAACAGTTGCTTGTTCAACGCTTTCCTTTCAACCGGACGGTAGTTTACCGAAAGGTAATATACGGGACAAGTAAACTGGACGTGTTGCTTTCCAAATACAAGGTTAGCAAGTGGGTGACACAAAACCGCAAGTTTTGAGCTAAAATTTTCAAATCTGAAACCCACCAAACCCACAAAAATATTTTGCAAACACCGGTAAAGGGTTATTCCGGAAAACTTATCTAGGGTAAAAACTAGATTTAATTTTCAAAAGATCAAATGTTTTCATAAAGATCCAATTTCCTTAATGGATCTAAATTTTCATAGTCATGTGGGACTGTAAACCATATCGTTACTACCATTGTTTATACCGCCGTATAGAAATCACTGATGTACAAAGTGTGAAGAATAAAGAAGTGATTCTAGTATTTCAAGACGATATTGCTTGAGGACAAGCAACGCTCAAGTGTGGGAATATTTGATAATGCTAAAAACGAACATATATTTCATAGCATTATTCCTCAAGAAAGACAAGCTTTTAGTTGCAATTGTTCTATTTACAAGTGATATTCGTTTAAATAATAAAAGGTGAAGACAAAAGACAGATTCAACGAATTGAAGACGCAAACGACCAAAAAGCTCAAAAGTACAAAAGACAATCAAAAAGGTTCCAATTATTGATAAGAAACGTCTCGAAATTACAAGAGTACAAGATTCAAAACGCAAAGTACAAAATATAAAATTGTACGCAAGGACGTTCGAGAATCCGGAACCGGGACCAGAGTCAACTCTTAACGCTCGACGCAACGGACTAAAAATTACAAGTTAACTATGTATATAAATATAATATAATATATAATTAATTATATTAATTATATATATATTATATTTATATATAAAAAAACCGTCGGCAGAGAAAACTCCAAGGACTGAGCTGTAAATACTATCTCCGCGACTCGCGGAGTTTGAAGAGCATTTTGCCGCGAGTCGCGGAGCCCCAAAATTCAACTCTGGCTATAAAGCAAACCGAATTCTGATCAAATTTCATAATCTTTTTCTATCTCTCTCTCAATATATACGTAATATATATATATAATTTATATTTTAATTTTAAATCCTAATAATAAGGGTATGTTAGCGAATGTTGTAAGGGTGTAAGTCGAAATTCTGTCCGTGTAACGCTACGCTATTTTTTATCATTGTAAGTTATGTTCAACCTTTTTATATTAATGTCTCGTAGCTAAGTTATTATTATGCTTATTTAAAACGAAGTAATCATGATGTTGGGCTAATTACTAAAATTGGGTAATTGGACTTTGTACCATAATTGGGGTTTGGATAAAAGAACGACACTTGTGGAAATTAGACTATGGGCTATTAATGGGCTTTATATTTGTTTAACTAAATGAAAGTTGTTAATGTTAATATAAAGATTTACAATTGGGCGTCCCTATAAATTATCATATACACTCAATCGGACACGATGGGCGGGGTATTTATATGTACGAATAATCGTTCATTTAACCGGACACGGGAATGGATTAATAGCCACTAGAATAATTAAAACAGGGGTGAAATTACATTCAAGGGTAATTGGTGTAATTGTTAACAAAGTAGTAAAACCTTGGTTTACACGCAGTCGATAACCTGGTGTATTCATTAAACAAAGTATTAAAACCTTGTTACAATTCGAATCCCCAATTAGTTGGAATATTTATCTTCGGGTATAATAATAATTTGACAAGGACACTTGCAATTTATATTTATGACTGATGGACTGTTATGGACAAAAACCAGACGGACATATTAAATAATCCAGGACAAAGGACAATTAACCCATGGGCATAAAACTAAAATCAACACGTCAAACATCATGATTACGGAAGTTTAAATAAGCATAATTCTTTTATTTTATATTTAATTTCCTTTATTTTATATTTAATTGCACTTCTAATTATCGCATTTTTATTTATTGTTATTTAATCGCACTTTTAATTATCGTACTTTTTAATTATCGCAATTTTATTTTATCGCATTTTTATTATTTGTAATTTCATTATCGTTATTTACTTTATGCTTTAATTTAAGTCTTGTATTTATTTTATATTTTACATTAGGTTTTAACTGCGACTAAAGTTTTAAAATCGACAAACCGGTCATTAAACGGTAAAAAAACCCCCCTTTATAATAATAATATTACTTATATATATGTTTATATTTTTATAAAAGTAAACTAATATAGCGTTGAGCTTTGTTTAAAGATTTCCCTGTGGAACGAACCGGACTTACTAAAAACTACACTACTGTACGATTAGGTACACTGCCTATAAGTGTTGTAGCAAGGTTTAAGTATATCCATTCTATAAATAAATAAATATCTTGTGTAAAATTGTATCGTATTTAATAGTTTTTCCTAGTAAAATATAAGCTATTTTATATACACCCCGCTGCACATCAATAACGATAATGATAGTATTAATAATAGTGTTTATAAAATAATAATAGATTAATATTATGGTACTTTTAGTAATAATTATATTAATTTTTAATGATAACAATACTAATAATAATCCTAATTTGTAATAACTTATATTTATATTACTAATACTTAATAATAACACTAATAATACTTAATGATGTTACTTAATAACAAAATGATAATAATGTTAATTATAGTATTTATGTTAACATAATAATAATAATGATAATACATCTATTAGTAGTTATATATAAATAATAATAATAATGATAATAATAATAATAATAATAATATTAATAATAGCGATATTCTTAATTATAACTATAGTAATAATAATAATAAGGATAAATGATAACTAATACCTATTAGTAATAATAATAATAATAACTATAATCTTAAGTACTAGTAATAATAATTAATAATAACAATAATAATAATAATAATAATAATAATAATAATAATAATAATAATAATAATAATAATAATAATAATAATAATAATAATAATAATAATAATAATAATGATAATGGAAAAATAAATAGCAATATAGACTACTTTAAAGATTTCTAAAAAAAACAGACAGCAACCAGGTTCGAACCTTCGATCACTCTCTTAACCCGAAAACCCCTTGACCGTTCCTCCATCTCTTACTTTCTGATTTTATCTCCTATCCATTCTTTATAACTCGCTTTCTGTTATTCTCATCTTCTTCTCCAATTTTTTAATCGACCAGAACGATACATCCATAACAACGAATTTCAACCTTGGTTTAAGACTTGTTAACAATTTAAAAACGACCTTTAATGTATACAGTTTAAAAAAAAATTAAGAAAGAAAGAAAAAAAATGAACCTGCTATAATCACTTTACGAAGAACACCAACTCAAACTCAGATTTTGATTTCCAATTCGTTTTAGATAAAACTTTTAACATGAATTAGGTAATGAAACGTTCCCTAAAACCTTCTGGATCCTCAATTTATTCTGAAACATTCAATTGAATTCGAATTTTTGTGAAGAACAATTTCTTTGACTTTTTGACAAATAAGTTTGACTTTGAAA
This sequence comes from Rutidosis leptorrhynchoides, assembly GCF_046630445.1. Taxonomy (NCBI): domain Eukaryota; kingdom Viridiplantae; phylum Streptophyta; class Magnoliopsida; order Asterales; family Asteraceae; genus Rutidosis; species Rutidosis leptorrhynchoides. The sequence goes on along the minus strand of NC_092333.1, from coordinate 423,765,570 downwards.
TTAAGACTCGATGGCTTTAATTGGATTCTGGAATTTTGCAGATAGTTAAACTAGACATTTCCTAATACAATTGCAATATTAGATTTTGAAGAGTGTTTCGGATTTTAGCAATTGTATAGAAGTTGCAAAAAAACAGGGAACGGGTTGGGTTTTTCTTAAAAGTTTTTCTGTTTTTCCAATTTAGATTTGCAGAGTACGAATTGTATAGAGTGATTGATTTATGGTGTCACAGATATTATTGATTCAAGGCTGTTTAATAGTAGAAGAAGATTGCAGGATCAAATTATCTTACAGAAAAATAAAAAAAAAATATAAAGTGATTGGCATAGCTAACTGATTTTGGATTTAAACTGTTATCTGAAGTCGACAGGAATCAAAGTTAGAGACGGGAATCGATATATGATGGAGATATTAAACGGATTCATCTCCTAAATTGGTATTTATATAATCAGTAGTATATATATATATATATATATATATATATATATATATATATATATAAGTAATAATGATTCTAATTAATACTAATTATATTAATAATACTGATTATTAATAATATAACTAATAATAATAATAATAATAATCAAAGTACATATAATAATAATAATAGGATAATATAATCATGATAATTTCAATGAATTTAATAATAATCACTAATAATGATGAAAATAATATTGAATAATAATTCTAGTAATAATAATAACAATATTAAAAATACGTAATAACAATAATCTTAATCAGAATTTTACTACTCATTATAATAAGCTAATGATATTAACAATGATAACAATAATCATATTATTTAATTCTTAATAATAGTTATATTAACAATAATTATAATACAATAATAACAATTATAATAACTGATAATATATACATAAAATTAATATTGATATTGATATTAGTATTGGTATTAATAATGAAAGTAATAATAAAATTATTATAACGACTACATTATTAACTTGTATTTATATTTAATATATACAATTTACTAATCATGTAATTTTTTATGATTATATATATAGCAACTTTCATTAAGTATTAATTTCTTATATACATATATATATATATATATATATATATATATATATATATATATATATATATATATATATATATATATATATATATATATATATATATATATATATATATATATATATATATATATATATATATATATATATATATATATATATATTATAATATACATATTATAATAATTATCTATAGATATCCTATATTTATATATAAATTCATTTTAAGTACATCTTAATTACTTTATATCTTATCTTACATATTTAGTTTTATATATTTCAATTGTATTTCATTATTTCACAATATTGTATATATTTACATTTATATTTATATATTTATATATATATATGTTTATTTATAAACAATTATTCGTGAATCCTCAGGCACAGTCAGATGGTATTTGGTCATATGAACATAGTTCCAATATTTGCGAGACTCAATATTACAGACTTTGCTTATCGTGTCGAATTCATATAATGATTAAGTTTAAATTTGGTCGGAAATTTCTAGGTCGTCACAGTACCTACCCGTTAAAGAAATTTCGTCCCGAAATTTGATCGTGGTCGTCATAGCTAACATTAAAAATGTATTCATGACGAATTTGAGCTGATAAATAGAGTTTTATTACTGTTGAGTAATATGGATAAGATAATTCGATTACTCGAAGAGTACGAGTGAAACTATAACTAAATAGTGAAATGAGAAAGACATGTTTCATCATAACTTTTGACTAGTCATGGTTGAATTTCCGGAATTCATGGGATTTAAAGAAAATTTTCGAAATCTTTAAAAAGATTTGATTTTTCGGTGATTAAGGAAATTAGGATCTCTATAATTAAATCGGTGATCTGCCTCGATTACTCCGTCTGATATTTCCATTATAAATTAAACTTTTTCCGTTCCATTATCTTCACCATTCCTATACTTTCTTTCTTAGTTCGTACATCTAAAAGATTGTGAAAATGCTTAATCTAGTTCTAATCCTTGATATTTTCCTAATTATCATTTCTATCATCCTTCTTTTCAATCTTCCACCAGAAAAATCTGTTTACTTTTACTATTACCTTGGGTGATACTATTCTTAATTATACCGTGTCTTTATATTGCTATTCGTATTAACATTCACGGTTTGTAATTTCTGGGGTGTTGTTGGATTCTATATATTCTCTTATGTTTCGAAGTCTCTGCTTCTGTTTTTCTATAATCATTGACATCCACATTTAATACTCTCTCCAATTTACTGTGATTTATACTCCCATTTCTACTTTGGAGCTTTATTCTTTTGTTTTCTCTTCCCGACTTTAAGTCAAGCGAATAATGGTCCAGCATTCGTAGATATGAAGTTTTAAATTATCATAATATATAAGGTAGAAAGGAAAGGTAGTAGCACGATTTGATTTGTCAAATTACCAGAATATTCGAAAAAGACCGAATCATCAAGAAAATATTTTTTTGATATTTTTGAGGCTAAATAGAATACAAGAGTCGTGTAACATGGCACATGGTGACGGTATGATCTGTGAATCATCACGTTCCAATAGAAACTCAGCATAACTTACTGTAATATAATCACGTTGATCAAGTGTCATTATATTATACTAACTCATACTTCAGTTCCCAACACTACATCAAGAAACATTCATAGTTTAAACTCGAAAATTTACAGAATATAGAAACTAACAGTTTCATATATGATGTAACACTGATTGCGCTAAGAGATCAATAATTTTGGACGAGAATATTTATGAAAATATCTTCAGAAATATTGAAGATATTTATGATGATATTTTGGAATTTCTTAGTTGGATGGTTGATGAAGAAAGATTTTCCGCAAGATTTTAGCATAAGTACGGAGCAATATATTCGTTGAAGGTTTCATCGGATCCAGAATTACCTGGATTCTTTGAATATATGGTATGGTCCTTGTATTTGGCCTTGGTCTCCTTCATGGTTTGCTCAATCTTTTTTTCAGTACCAAATTTTCTATCGGGCGTTCCTAACACTCCTTTCTTTATCATAAAAATTTTGGCCGTTTAGACCATCTACAATTTTTCTGTTTTCTCTGCATGTAATGCTACGATATCTGAATCATCGGTTATCAATCCGAGGTGGTTTAAGGAGAATTGTGTTTTTAGATGATTAAACGCTGATGGTAATATGGTAGAATATAAAAGGTTTTTCGGTAACAATAAAAGAGCACGTATATATCTCAAGGTTATAATAAGGTTTATTCGAATGATACATCGAAATTGATTTGCCGGAGTTGTGACAAAATTTGCTACTTTGAAAGGAATTACTAAGTTATTTTGGGTAATAATAATACTAAAGGAATTAGCACAGATACGTGTTAAACATTTACTCAGGTTTCAAGAGTTTTCAAGTGCATAACTATATGCATCAATCTCTTCTTACGTAGATGAAATGCGGTTGGTTCATCCTCTCGATTGAGGTGTTTTTCAAGAATTACGAAAGGTTTGAACGCAGATTGTAATCATCAAGATACAAATGAGGTTTAAGATGAAATCAAGTGACAAACTTGAAGAATTGTTTAGTTTCATATGTTATAATTAATATTTTAATTCATTTTAATTGTCCAATATTATTAGTCCACAATCGATAGTCCACAGTTAACAGTCCAATAATTCATATATAGTTTAATATATAATATTCGAATTGATTAATACGTATCGTGACCCGTGTACATGTCTCAGACTCGATCACAACTCAAAGTATATATATTATTATATAATCAACCTCAACCCTGTATAGCTAACTCGATCATTACTGCATATAGAGTGTCTATGGTGATTCCAAATAATATATATAGATGCGTCGATATTGAAATGTCCCGTTCTTATTGATTAAAAACGTTCCATATTAATTGATTTCGTTGCGAGGTTTTGACCTCTATATGAGACGTTTTTCAAAGACTGCATTCATTTTTAAAACAAACCATAACCTTTATTTCATCAATAAAGGTTTAAAAAGCTTTACGTAGATTATCAAATAATGATAATCTAAAATATCCTGTTTACACACGACCATTACATAATGGTTTACAATACAAATATGTTACAACAAAATAAGTTTCTTGAATGCAGTTTTTACACAATATCCTACAAGCATGGACTCCAAATCTCGTCCTTATTTAAGTATGCGACAGCGGAAGCTCTTAATAATCACCTGAGAATAAACATGCTTAAAACGTCAACAAAAATGTTGGTGAGTTATAGGTTTAACCTATATATATCAAATCATAATAATAGACCACAAGATTTCATATTTCAATACACATCCCATACATAGAGATAAAAGTCATTCATATGGTGAACACCTGGTAACCGGCATTAACAAGATGCATATATAAGAATATCCCCATCATTCCGGGACACCCTTCGGATATGATATAAATTTCGAAGTACTAAAGCATCCGGTACTTTAGATGGGGTTTGTTAGGCCCAATAGATCTATCTTTAGGATTCGCGTCAATTAGGGTGTCTGTTCCCTAATTCTTAGATTACCAGACTTTAATAAAAAGGGGCATATTCGATTTCGATAATTCAACCATAGAATGTAGTTTCACGTACTTGTGTCTATTTCGTCAAATATTTATAAAAGCGCATGTATTCTCAGTCCCAAAAATATAAAGGGTGAAAAGGCAAATGAAACTCACTTTCACAGATTTTTACTTCGTCGGGAAGTAAGACTTGGCCACTGGTTGATTCACGAACCTATAACAATATATACATATATATCAAAGTATGTTCAAAATATATTTACAACACTTTTAATATATTTTGATGTTTTAAGTTTATTAAGTCAGCTGTCCTCGTTAGTAACCTACAACTAGTTGTCCACAGTTAGATGTACAGAAATAAATCGATAAATATTATCTTGAATCAATCCATGACCCAGTGTATACGTATCTCAGTATTGATCACAACTCAAACTATATATATTTTGGAATCAACCTCAACCCTGTATAGCTAACTCCAACATTCACATATAGAGTGTCTATGGTTGTTCCGAAATATATATAGATGTGTCGACATGATAGGTCGAAACATTGTATACGTGTCTATGGTATCTCAAGATTACATAATATACAATACAAGTTGATTAAGTTATGGTTGGAATAGATTTGTTACCAATTTTCACGTAGCTAAAATGAGAAAAATTATCCAATCTTGTTTTACCCATAACTTCTTCATTTTAAATCCTTTTTGAGTGAATAAAATTGCTATGGTTTCATATTGAACTCTATTTTATGAATATAAACAGAAAAAGTATAGGTTTATAGTCGGAAAAATAAGTTACAAGTCATTTTTGTAAAGGTAGTCATTTCAGTCGAAAGAACGACGTCTAGATGACCATTTTAGAAAACATACTTCCACTTTGAGTTTAATCATAATTTTTGGATATAGTTTCATGTTCATAATAAAAATCATTTTCTCAGAATAACAACTTTTAAATCAAAGTTTATCATAGTTTTTAATTAACTAACCCAAAACAGCCCGCGGTGTTACTACGACGGCGTAAATCCAGTTTTACGGTGTTTTTCGTGTTTCCAGGTTTTAAATCATTAAGTTAGCATATCATATAGATATAGAACATGTGTTTAGTTGATTTTAAAAGTCAAGTTAGAAGGATTAACTTTTGTTTGCGAACAAGTTTAGAATTAACTAAACTATGTTCTAGTGATTACAAGTTTAAACCTTCGAATAAGATAGCTTTATATGTATGAATCGAATAATGTTATGAACATCATTACTACCTTAAGTTCCTTGGATAAACCTACTGGAAAAGTGAAAAATGGATCTAGCTTCAACGGATCCTTGGATGGCTCGAAGTTCTTGAAGCAGAATCATGACACGAAAACAAGTTCAAGTAAGATCATCACTTGAAATAAGATTGTTATAGTTATAGAAATTGAACCAAAGTTTGAATATGATTATTACCTTGTATTAGAATGATAACCTACTGTAATAAACAAAGATTTCTTGAGGTTGGATGATCACCTTACAAGATTGGAAGTGAGCTAGCAAACTTGAAAGTATTCTTGATTTTATGTAACTAGAACTTGTAGAATTTATGAAGAACACTTAGAACTTGAAGATAGAACTTGAGAGAGATCAATTAGATGAAGAAAATTGAAGAATGAAAGTGTTTGTAGGTGTTTTTGGTCGTTGGTGTATGGATTAGATATAAATGATATGTAATTTTGTTTTCATGTAAATAAGTCATGAATGATTACTCATATTTTTGTAATTTTATGAGATATTTCATGCTAGTTGCCAAATGATGGTTCCCACATGTGTTAGGTGACTCACATGGGCTGCTAAGAGCTGATCATTGGAGTGTATATACCAATAGTACATACATCTAAGAGCTGTGTATTGTACGAGTACGAATACGGTTGCATACGAGTAGAATTGTTGATGAAACTGAATGAGGATGTAATTGTAAGCATTTTTGTTAAGTAGAAGTATTTTGATAAGTGTATTGAAGTCTTTCAAAAGTGTATAAATACATATTAAAACACTACATGTATATACATTTTAACTGAGTCGTTAAGTCATCGTTAGTCGTTACATGTAAGTGTTGTTTTGAAACCTTTAGGTTAACGATCTTGTTAAATGTTGTTAACCCAATGTTTATAATATCAAATGATATTTTAAATTATTATATTATCATGATATTATCATGTACGAATATCTCTTAATATGATATATATACATTAAATGTCTTTACAACGATAATCGTTACATATATGTCTCGTTTAAAAATCATTAAGTTAGTAGTCTTGTTTTTACATATGTAGTTCATTGTTAATATACTTAATGATATGTTTACTTATCATAGTATCATGTTAACTATATATATATATCCATATATATGTCATCATATAGTTTTTACAAGTTTTAATGTTCGTGAATCACCGGTCAACTTGGGTGGTCAATTGTCTATATGAAACATATTTCAATTAATCAAGTCTTAACAATTTTGATTGCTTAACATGTTGGAAACATTTAATAACGTAAATATCAATCTCAATTAATATATATAAACATGGAAAAGTTCGGGTCACTACAGTACCTACCCGTTAAATAAATTTCGTCCCGAAATTTTAAGCTGTTGAAGGTGTTGACGAATCTTCTAGAAATAGATGCGGGTATTTCTTCTTCATCTGATCTTCATGCTCCCAGGTGAACTCGGGTCCTCTACGAGCATTCCATCGAACCTTAACAATTGGTATCTTGTTTTGCTTAAGTCTTTTAACCTCACGATCCATTATTTCGACGGGTTCTTCGATGAATTGAAGTTTTTCGTTGATTTGGATTTCATCTAACGGAATAGTGAGATCTTCTTTAGCAAAACATTTCTTCAAATTCGAGACGTGGAAAGTGTTATGTACAGCCGCGAGTTGTTGAGGTAACTCAAGTCGGTAAGCTACTGGTCCGACACGATCAATAATCTTGAATGGTCCAATATACCTTGGATTTAATTTCCCTCGTTTACCAAATCGAACAACGCCTTTCCAAGGTGCAACTTTGAGCATGACCATCTCTCTAATTTCAAATTCTATATCTTTTCTTTTAATGTCAGCGTAGCTCTTTTGTCGACTTTGGGCGGTTTTCAACCGTTGTTGAATTTGGATGATCTTCTCGGTAGTTTCTTGTATAATCTCCGGACCCGTAATCTGTCTATCCCCCACTTCACTCCAACAAATCAGAGACCTGCACTTTCTACCATAAAGTGCTTCAAACGGCGCCATCTCAATGCTTGAATGGTAGCTGTTGTTGTAGGAAAATTCTGCTAATGGTAGATGTCGATCCCAACTGTTTCCGAAATCAATAACACATGCTCGTAGCATGTCTTCAAGCATTTGTATCGTCCTTTCGCTCTGCCCATCAGTTTGTGGATGATAGGCAGTACTCATGTCTAGACGAGTTCCTAATGCTTGCTGTAATGTCTGCCAGAATCTTGAAATAAATCTGCCATCCCTATCAGAGATAATAGAGATTGGTATTCCATGTCTGGAGACGACTTCCTTCAAATACAGTCGTGCTAACTTCTCCATCTTGTCATCTTCTCTTATTGGCAGGAAGTGTGCTGATTTGGTGAGACGATCAACTATTACCCAAATAGTATCAAAACCACTTGCAGTCCTTGGCAATTTAGTGATGAAATCCATGGTAATGTTTTCCCATTTCCATTCCGGGATTTCGGGTTGTTGAAGTAGACCTGATGGTTTCTGATGCTCAGCTTTGACCTTAGAACACGTCAAACATTCTCCTAAGTATTTAGCAACATCGGCTTTCATACCCGGCCACCAAAAATGTTTCTTGAGATCCTTGTACATCTTCCCCGTTCCAGGATGTATTGAGTATCTGGTTTTATGAGCTTCTCTAAGTACCATTTCTCTCATATCTCCAAATTTTGGTACCCAAATCCTTTCAGCCCTATACCGGGTTCCGTCTTCCCGAATATTAAGATGCTTCTCCGATCCTTTGGGTATTTCATCCTTTAAATTTCCCTCTTTTAAAACTCCTTGTTGCGTCTCTTTTATTTGAGTAGTAAGGTTATTATGAATCATTATATTCATAGATTTTACTCGAATGGGTTCTCTGTCCTTCCTGCTCAAGGCATCGGCTACCACATTTGCCTTTCCCGGGTGGTAACGAATCTCAAAGTCGTAATCATTCAACAATTCAATCCACCTACGCTGCCTCATATTCAGTTGTTTCTGATTAAATATGTGTTGAAGACTTTTGTGGTCGGTATATATAATACTTTTGACCCCATATAAGTAGTGCCTCCAAGTCTTTAATGCAAAAACAACCGCGCCTAATTCCAAATCATGCGTCGTATAATTTTGTTCGTGAATCTTCAATTGTCTAGACGCATAAGCAATCACCTTCGTTCGTTGCATTAATACACAACCGAGACCTTGCTTTGATGCGTCACAATAAATCACAAAATCATCATTCCCTTCAGGCAATGACAATATAGGTGCCGTAGTTAGCTTTTTCTTCAATAACTAAAACGCTTTCTCTTGTTCATCATTCCATTCAAATTTCTTCCCTTTATGCGTTAATGCAGTTAAGGGTTTTGCTATTCTGGAAAAGTCTTGGATGAACCTTCTGTAGTAACCAGCTAGTCCTAAAAACTGGCGTATGTGTTTCGGAGTTTTCGGGGTTTCCCACTTTTTAACAGTTTCTATCTTTGCCGGATCCACCTTAATACCTTCTTTGTTCACTATGTGACCGAGGAATTGAACTTCTTCCAACCAAAATGCACACTTTGAAAACTTAGCGTACAATTCTTCCTTCCTCAATACTTCTAACACCTTTCTCAAATGTTCACCGTGTTCTTGGTCATTCTTTGAGTAAATAAGTATGTCATCAATGAAAACAATGACAAACTTGTCAAGGTATGGTCCACACACTCGGTTCATAAGGTCCATGAACACAGCTGGTGCATTAGTTAAACCAAACGGCATGACCATAAACTCGTAATGACCGTAACGTGTTCTGAAAGTAGTCTTTGGAATATCATCTCCTTTCACTCGCATTTGATGATACCCGGAACGTAAGTCAATCTTTGAATAAACAGACGAGCCTTGTAGTTGATCAAATAAGTCGTCGATTCTCGGTAGTGGGTAGCGGTTCTTGATGGTAAGTTTGTTCAACTCTCGGTAGTCGATACACAACCTGAATGTACCATCTTTCTTCTTGACAAACAAAACAGGAGCTCCCCACGGTGATGTGCTTGGTCGAATGAAACCACGCTCTAAAAGTTCTTGTAATTGGCTTTGCAGTTCTTTCATCTCGCTGGGTGCGAAATTGTAAGGAGCACGAGCTATTGGTGCAGCTCCTGGTACAAGATCTATTTGAAATTCAACGGATCGATGTGGGGGTAATCCCGGCAATTCTTTCGGAAATACATCGGGAAATTCTTTTGCAATGGGAACATCATTGATGCTCTTTTCTTCAGTTTGTACTTTCTCGACGTGTGCTAGAACAGCATAGCAACCTTTTCTTATTAGTTTTTGTGCCTTCAAATTACTAATAAGATGTAGCTTCGTATTGCCCTTTTCTCCGTACCACATTAAGGGTTTTCCTTTTTCTCGTATAATGCGAATTGCATTTTTGTAACAAACGATCTCTGCTTTCACTTCTTTCTACCAGTCCATACCGATTATCACATCAAAACTCCCTAACTCTACTGGTATCAAATCAATCTTAAATGTTTCGCTAACCAGTTTAATTTCTCGATTCCGACATATATTATCTGCTGAAATTAATTTACCATTTGCTAATTCGAGTAAAAATTTACTATCCAAAGGCGTCAATGGACAACTTAATTTAGCACAAAAATCTCTACTCATATAGCTTCTATCCGCACCCGAATCAAATGAAACGTAAGCAGATTTATTGTCAATAAGAAACGTACCCGTAACAAGCTCCGGGTCTTCCTGTGCCTCTGCCGCATTAATATTGAAAACTCTTCCGCGGCCTTGTCCATTCGTGTTCTCCTGGTTCGGGCAATTTCTAATAATGTGGCCCGGTTTTCCACATTTATAACAAACTACATTGGCATAACTTGCTCCGACACTACTTGCTCCGCCATTACTCGTTCCGACACCATTTGTTCCTTTCGTTCTATTAACCCCTGGTCCGTAGACCTCACACTTCGCCGCGCTATGACCATTTCTTTTACACTTGTTGCAAAATTTGGTGCAGAACCCCGAGTGATACTTTTCACACCTTTGGCATAGCTGCTTCTGATTGTTGTTGTTGTTGCGGTTATTATTGTTGTTGGGATGATTGTTGTAGTTGCTGCTGTTGTTGTTGTTGTTGTTGTTGTTGGGCCGTTTGTTGTAGTTGCGATTGATGTTGCGATTGCTGGGATAATTGTTGCGATTATTGTTGTAATTGCTGCTGTTGTTGTATTGGTGATTCTTATCACCGTTTTCCTCCCACTTTCTTTTGACTTGCTTCACATTGGCCTCTTCAGCAGTCTGTTCTTTAATTCTTTCTTCAATCTGGTTCACTAGTTTGTGAGCCATTCTACATGCCTGTTGTATGGAGGCGGGCTCGTGTGAACTTATATCTTCTTGGATTCTTTCCGGTAATCCTTTCACAAACGCGTCGATCTTCTCTTCCTCATCTTCGAATGCTCCCGGACACAATAGGCACAATTCTGTGAATCGTCTTTCGTACGTGGTAATATCAAATCCTTGGGTTCGTAACCCTCTAAGTTCTGTCTTAAGCTTATTGACCTCGGTTCTGGGACGGTACTTCTCGTTCATCAAGTGCTTGAATGCTGACCACGGTAGTGCGTACGCATTGTCTTGTCCCACTTGCTCTAGATAGGTATTCCACCATGTTAACGCAGAACCTGTGAAGGTATGCGTAGCGTACTTTACTTTGTCCTCTTCAGTACACTTACTTATGGAAAACACCGATTCGACCTTCTCGGTCCACCGTTTCAATCCGATCGGTCCTTCGGTTCCATCAAATTCAAAAGGTTTGCAGGCAGTGAATTCTTTGTAGGTGCATCCTACACGATTTCCTGTACTGCTAGATCCAAGGTTATTGTTGGTATGTAGCGCAGCCTGTACTGCGGCTATGTTTGAAGCTAGAAAAGTACGGAATTCCTCTTCATTCATATTCACGGTGTGTCGAGTAGTCGGTGCCATTTCCTTCAAAATAGTCAAATGGAACAAGTTAATCATATAGAATATTAAGAGTAGTTAATAGTATTTCGTAGCATAATATGAACTCATTTATAAAAGCTTTTTCTTCATATTAGCGTTTTATAAGTTTAAATTCGGGTAGTACCTACCCGTTAAGTTCATACTTAGTAGCTAATATACAATTCAACTACTACAATTCTTATATGAAAAACTGATTATAATAATATTTCGCGTTCAAACTTTTATACAATATTTTACAAACTTACAATACCGCTTATTTTACATAAAGCATGAAATATATCACACAATAACTTTGATACAAGATAGTTGTGAAGATAATTCTAGCTAGTACACAAGTCATTCAGGAAAGGCAATAAAGACACGTAATTCATACGTCCAGAAACAAGTCATGCATTCTGGTTTTACTAGGACTACTTCCCATCCTTGGTCTTGTGGAACATAACCGTTATGGCCGTTGATAAGATAGCGCGTTGTAACGTCGTCAAAGGGACGAGGGTTACGTAATGTCCAACAGTCCCGTAACAATCTAAACACCTCATTTCTTACCCCAATTACCGACTCCGTCACTTGTGGGAACGTTTTGTTTAATAGTCGTAGCCCGATGTTCTTGTTCTCACTTTTGTGAGAAGCGAACATTACTAATCCGTAAGCATAGCATGCTTCTTTATGTTGCATGTTAGCCGTTTTTTCTAAATCACGAAGTCCAATATTCAGATATATTGAGTCAAAATAATTTCTTAACCCATTGCGTAAAATAGCATTTGGGTTCCCCGCAATATATGCGTCAAAGTAAACACATCGTAACTTATGGATTTCCCAATGTGATATCCCCCATCTTTCGAACGAAAGCCTTTTATAAACCAAGGCATTCTTGGAACGTTCTTCGAATGTCTTACAAACTGATCTCGCCTTAAATAGTTGTGCCGAAGAATTCTGACCGACTCTAGACAAGATTTCATCAATCATGTCTCCGGGTAGGTCTCTTAAAATATTGGGTTGTCTATCCATTTTGTGTTTTTATACTGTAAAATAGACAAGAGTTAGATTCATAAAAAAAATACTTATTAATACAAGCAATTTTTACATATATCATAAAGCATAAGCACACTATATTACTTATATTACACCACACGAATACAACTATCTTATTCCGACTCGCTTGTTTCTTCTTCTTCTGTTTTGGTTCGTTTTGCCAAGTTTCTAGGGATATATGATGTTCCCCTAATACGAGCCGTCGTTATCCACATTGGTTTAGAAAAACCTGGTGGTTTAGAGGTTCCCGGGTCATTGTTACAACTTAAGGACTTCGGGGGTTGACGATACATATAAAGTTCATCGGGGTTGGAATTAGATTTCTCTATTTTTATGCCCTTTCCCTTATTATTTTCTTTTGCCTTTTTAAATTCAGTTGGGGTAATTTCTATAACATCATCGGAATTCTCGTCGGAATCCGATTCATCGGAGAATTGGTAATCCTCCTAATATTTTGCTTCCTTGGCGGAAACACCATTGACCATAATTAACCTTGGTCGGTTGGTTGAGGATTTTCTTTTACTTAACCGTTTTATTATTTCCCCCACCGGTTCTATTTCTTCATCCGGTTCCAATTCTTCTTCCGGTTCCGATTCTTCTTCCGGTTCCGACTCTTCTTCCGGTTCCTCTTCGGGAACTTGTGAATCAGTCCACGAATCATTCCAATTTACATTTGACTCTTCATTATTATTAGGTAAGTCAATGGGACTTGCTCTAGAGGTAGACATCTATCACATAATATCAAACGCGTTAAGAGATTAATATATCACATAATATTCACATGTTAAAAATATATAGTTTCCAACAAAATTTGTTAAGCAATCATTTTTCAAGTAAACACGGTCGAAGTCCAGACTCACTAATGCATCCTAACAAACTCGATAAGACACACTAATGCAAAATTCTGGTTCTCTAAGACCAACGCTCTGATACCAACTGAAATGTCCCGTTCTTATTGATTAAAAACGTTCCATATTAATTGATTTCGTTGCGAGGTTTTGACCTCTATATGAGACGTTTTTCAAAGACTGCATTCATTTTTAAAATAAACCATAACCTTTATTTCATCAATAAAGGTTTAAAAAGCTTTACGTAGATTATCAAATAATGATAATCTAAAATATCCTGTTTACACACGACCATTACATAATGGTTTACAATACAAATATGTTACAACAAAATAAGTTTCTTGAATGCAGTTTTTACACAATATCCTACAAGCATGGACTCCAAATCTCGTCCTTATTTAAGTATGCGACAGCAGAAGCTCTTAATAATCACCTGAGAATAAACATGCTTAAAACGTCAACAAAAATGTTGGTGAGTTATAGGTTTAACCTATATATATCAAATCATAATAATAGACCACAAGATTTCATATTTCAATACACATCCCATACATAGAGATAAAAGTCATTCATATGGTGAACACCTGGTAACCGACATTAACAAGATGCATATATAAGAATATCCCCATCATTCCGGGACACCCTTCGGATATGATATAAATTTTGAAGTACTAAAGCATCCGGTACTTTGGATGGGGTTTGTTAGGCCCAATAGATCTATCTTTAGGATTCGCGTCAATTAGAGTGTCTGTTCCCTAATTCTTAGATTACCAGACTTTAATAAAAAGGGGCATATTCGATTTCGATAATTCAACCATAGAATGTAGTTTCACGTACTTGTGTCTATTTCGTCAAATATTTATAAAAGCGCATGTATTCTCAGTCCCAAAAATATAAAGGGTAAAAAGGCAAATGAAACTCACTTTCACAGATTTTTACTTCGTCGGGAAGTAAGACTTGGCCACTGGTTGATTCACGAACCTATAACAATATATACATATATATCAAAGTATGTTCAAAATATATTTACAACACTTTTAATATATTTTGATGTTTTAAGTTTATTAAGTCAGCTGTCCTCGTTAGTAACCTACAACTAGTTGTCCACAGTTAGATGTACAGAAATAAATCGATAAATATTATCTTGAATCAATCCACGACCCAGTGTATACGTATCTCAGTATTGATCACAACTCAAAGTATATATATTTTGGAATCAACCTCAACCCTGTATAGCTAACTCCAACATTCACATATAGAGTGTCTATGGTTGTTCCGAAATATATATAGATGTGTCGACATGATAGGTCGAAACATTGTATACGTGTCTATGGTATCTCAAGATTACATAATATACAATACAAGTTGATTAAGTTATGGTTGGAATAGATTTGTTACCAATTTTCACGTAGCTAAAATGAGAAAAATTATCCAATCTTGTTTTACCCATAACTTCTTCATTTTAAATCCTTTTTGAGTGAATCAAATTGCTATGGTTTCATATTGAACTCTATTTTATGAATCTAAATAGAAAAAGTATAGGTTTATAGTCGGAAAAATAAGTTACAAGTTGTTTTTGTAAAGGTAGTCATTTCAGTCGAAAGAACGACGTCTAGATGACCATTTTAGAAAACATTCTTCCACTTTGAGTTTAACCATAATTTTTGGATATAGTTTCATGTTCATAATAAAAATCATTTTCTCAGAATAACAACTTTTAAATCAAAGTTTATCATAGTTTTTAATTAACTAACCCAAAACAGCCCGCGGTGTTACTACGACGGCGTAAATCCAGTTTTACGGTGTTTTTCGTGTTTCCAGGTTTTAAATCATTAAGTTAGCATATCATATCGATATAGAACATGTGTTTAGTTGATTTTAAAAGTCAAGTTAGAAGGATTAACTTTTGTTTGTGAACAAGTTTAGAATTAACTAAACTATGTTCTAGTGATTACAAGTTTAAACCTTCGAATAAGATAGCTTTATATGTATGAATCGAATAATGTTATGAACATCATTACTACCTTAAGTTCCTTGGATAAACCTACTGGAAAAGAGAAAAATGGATCTAGCTTCAACGGATCCTTGGATGGCTCGAAGTTCTTGAAGCAGAATCATGACACGAAAACAAGTTCAAGTAAGATCATCACTTGAAATAAGATTGTTATAGTTATAGAAATTGAACCAAAGTTTGAATATGATTATTACCTTGTATTAGAATGATAACCTACTGTAATAAACAAAGATTTCTTGAGGTTGGATGATCACCTTACAAGATTGGAAGTGAGCTAGCAAACTTGAAAGTATTCTTGATTTTATGTAACTAGAACTTGTAGAATTTATGAAGAACACTTAGAACTTGAAGATAGAACTTGAGAGAGATCAATTAGATGAAGAAAATTGAAGAATGAAAGTGTTTGTAGGTGTTTTTGGTTGTTGGTGTATGGATTAGATATAAAGGATATGTAATTTTGTTTTCATGTAAATAAGTCATGAATGATTACTCATATTTTTGTAATTTTATGAGATATTTCATGCTAGTTGCCAAATGATGGTTCCCACATGTGTTAGGTGACTCACATGGGCTGCTAAGAGCTGATCATTGGAGTGTATATACCAATAGTACATACATCTAAGAGCTGTGTATTGTACGAGTACGAATACGGTTGCATACGAGTAGAATTGTTGATGAAACTGAACGAGGATGTAATTGTAAGCATTTTTGTTAAGTAGAAGTATTTTGATAAGTGTATTGAAGTCTTTCAAAAGTGTATAAATACATATTAAAACACTACATGTATATACATTTTAACTGAGTCGTTAAGTCATCGTTAGTCGTTACATGTAAGTGTTGTTTTGAAACCTTTAGGTTAACGATCTTGTTAAATGTTGTTAACCCAATGTTTATAATATCAAATGATATTTTAAATTATTATATTATCATGATATTATCATGTACGAATATCTCTTAATATGATATATATACATTAAATGTCTTTACAACGATAATCGTTACATATATGTCTCGTTTAAAAATCATTAAGTTAGTAGTCTTGTTTTTACATATGTAGTTCATTGTTAATATACTTAATGATATGTTTACTTATCATAGTATCATGTTAACTATATATATATCCATATATATGTCATCATATAGTTTTTACAAGTTTTAATGTTCGTGAATCACCGGTCAACTTGGGTAGTCAATTGTCTATATGAAACATATTTCAATTAATCAAGTCTTAAAAATTTTGATTGCTTAACATGTTGGAAAAATTTAATAACGTAAATATCAATCTCAATTAATATATATAAACATGGAAAAGTTCGGGTCACTACAGATATGATATGTCAAAACCTTGTATACGTGTCCCGATATTTAAAGTGCGTAAAATAAATAACAGAAATTAAATGACGATAAATTAAATTGTGAGAATATAAATTGCGATAGTTAAATTGTGATAAATAAAATGTAATCAGTTAGCTAGGAACAGTTAGCATGGATTCTTAATAAAAATTTTCATAGTTAATTTGTTTGTTTCTAACAAATTTTATTTTGTCCAATGTTTTCTTTATTATGCCACTTGTTGGATTCTGATAGGTCAAAATCCAAATATAAAATTGAATGAAAATGGTTATTCTGCGGTGAACGAATTCGTATCTTTGTAGATGTAAGTAGGATAGTAAATGATTGTTGAATCAGATTTGAAGAATGTACAGTGTAACTTATTAAAGTGAAATCTAAATATTCCAAGGGTATTACCTACCCGTTAAAATATTTTCACCATTAACAGTTTGTATAAAAGAATTTTTAATTACAACCTTATGAAAATATATATACATATATATTTTCTTCAGATGTAATCATGGATTTAATGAGTTAATATAATATTAATCTCATTTGGTTTACCGTTAGAACAAGAGTATATAATCTCTAAAATATTAGAGATTACATAATCGCTATGTCGAACGAAGATAAATGATGTAGAATTATTCGTAGAACGATGATTATGCTCGAGGTACAGAATGAAATATTGGGGCATGTGATGTTAAAACTTATGTTGTTGGTGGTATTGTTGATGCTGGTGATGTTGCTGAAGCTGGTACGTTTTGCACCATATTTTCCAAATTGATTACTCGAGCGCGAAGTTCGTTGACTTCTTGTATTACTCCGAGATGATTGTCGGTCGGAATGAGCAGATGAATAAGGTTTCGAATTTTGAGATAGTATATAATCATGGCGAGATATTCGGGAAATGATGGTGAAAATGGTGTTTCGGACTGGTTCGCCGGTAAGTGCTTCAGGTTCTTCGCCAATAGGTGAATTCGGTTGGTTGAAGGGATCGCTTTCTTCGCATCTCCATTGATTAAGTCGACTACAAACTCATCCCAAATTCATCCAGAATTGAAGATGACTAGTTGGTTTATTCATTTCATTTACACTGCATTCGGAGCTTAGGTGAATATCCATGTCGGAGTAGCTGTCGGAATAACTATCAGAATAGCTATCGGAATCTGAGGGACTCGAACTGGTTGAGGAATTCATCTCGTACGATCAGATGAAGGATTTTCGATAAGAAATAGATTATAGGATGTAGATTAGTACCCTGCAATACATAATTTACATATGCATATATAATACTAAAATCCCATAAGTTACGGAGGAATCTACGGAAGCTGTCAGGCAAAGGTAACTATAACAGATACGCTAAGATATGAATTTATCTATACACTGTCTATGCAGTAGAGGCAGTAAGATGTGTCTAGACTTTAAGGATGATAAGAAAATAATTTTCGACACTAAATGTTAAGCAAAACTTTTGACATGCAGACACGGTCGAAGTCCAGACCCACTAATGCATCTAAACAACAACTAGTTAGACACACTAATGCAAGACCTGGTTCGCTAAGACCACCACTCTGATACCAACTTTCATGACTCGTCCTAATCCATCTGGACGAATACATTACATTTGGTTACATTGCGAGGTACTTGACCTCTATATGATACATTTTACAAACATTGCATTCGTTTTTAAAAGACATACTTTCATTTCATCGAAAGTCGACGGCATGCATACCATTTCATAATATATCCAACTATAATTGACGTAATAATAATCTTGATGAACTCAACGACTCGAATGCAACGTCTTTTGAAATATGTCATGAATGGCTCAAAGTAATATCTCTAAATGAGCAAATGCACAGCGGAAGATTTCTTTCATACCTGAGAATAAACATGCTTTAAAGTGTCAACCAAAAGGTTGGTGAGTTCATTAGTTTATCATAAAATAATAAAATTCATCATTTTGATAGACCACAAGATTTAAATGCTGCATGGTACAAATGGGCCCGAATCCTATACCCACCTGTAATGTACATGCGATATCTTTTAAATACAGTACACCTTTCTCGTGTACGAAATCATCTTTCATAAATCTTAGTAACCGTACACATATCTCATGCACAAAAATAACATAGACATAACCTGTGTATAAAATCATTCTCTCGATACATAACATTCACTTTTCATTACTTTCATAGCTTGGCTTGGTAACTGACCTTAACATATAATGCGCATAATAATATCCCCAAAACAGAACATCTCGTCTGTATAATAATCATATAAACTTCGAAGTACTAAATACCACGCCCACTAGCCCTTCCGTCTAGTGAACATTCTGGGTGAGGGTGTTAAATCCGGTAGCTACCTTTAGGATTCGTGTCAATTAGGCGTGCACTAATTCTCAAAATTAGTGATGTTCCCTAATTCTTAGGTTACCAAGCAATAATAATCAGGGGAAAAATATTCATATCAATTGTGGCAATTATCACGTTCACATAATTTAATGGTGGCAATTATCACGTCCACATAATTCATTCGAGGAATGTTTTGCTTGTGTCTATCTCGTCAAATATTTATAAAAGCATTTCATGTATTCGCAGTTCAAAATGTATTTCAAAAGCATTTAATAAAGCAGTTGTAAAATTAGCGCATGTATTCTCAGTCCCAAAAATGTAAAGAGTAAAAGGGAATCAAATGAACTCACGATACGATATTTTGTAGTAAAAATATGCGTATGACGGAACTGAACAATGCAAGGTTGGCCTCGGATTCACGAACCTATATCATTTGTATATATATTAAAACGTATAATCGTAATCGAACAAATTTGTATATTATTATTAGCGATGTAATTTTTATATCAATAACTTATTTACTTCATTATATAATAGTATTTATATATTTAAGTTATGGTTATTAATTATATTTTTATATAAATAATCTTTTGTTTGCAAAATAATAGTTATAATAATATTGGAATAAGTATAATGATATTAATAATAATTATAATACTATTAATAACGATAATGATAGTATTAATAATAGTTTTTATAAAATAATAATAGATTAATATTATGGTACTTTTAGTAATAATTATATTAATTTTTAATGATAACAATACTAATAATAATCCTAATTTGTAATAACTTATATTTATATTACTAATAATTAATAATAACACTAATAATACTTAATGATGTTACTTAATAACAAAATGATAATAATGTTAATTATAGTATTTATGTTAACATAATAATAATAATGATACTATTAGTAGTTATATATAAATAATAATAATGATAATAATAATAATAATATTATTAATAATAACGATATTCTTAATTATAACTATAGTCATAATAATAATAATAATAATAAGGATAAATGATAAAATAGTAATAATAATAATAATAACTATAATCATAATCTTAAGTACTAGTAATAATAATTAATAATAACAACAATAACAATAATAATAACAATAATAATAATAATAATAATAATAATAATAATAATAATAATAATAATAATAATAATAATAATAATAATAATAATAATAATAATAATAATAATAATAATAATAATAATAATAATAATGATGATGATGATGATGATGATGATGATGATGATGATGATAATGGAAAAATAAATAGCAAAATAGACAACCTTAAAGATTTCTAAAATAAAACAGACAGCAGCCAGGTTCGAACCCTCGATCACTCTTTTAACCCGAAAACACCTTGACCGTTCCTTCATCTCTTACTTTCTGATTTTATCTCCTATCCATTCTTTATAACTCGCTTTCTGTTATTCTCATCTTCTTCTCTAATTTCTTAATCGACCAGAACGATACATCCATAACAACGAATTTCAACCTTGGTTTAAGACTTGTTAACAATTTAAAAATGACCTTTAATGTATACAGTTCAAAAAAAAAATTAAGAAAGAAAGAAAAAAATGAACCTGATGTAATCACTTTACGAAGAACACCAACTCAAACTCGGATTTTGATTTCCAATTCGTTTTAGATAAAACTTTTAACATGAATTAGGTAATGAAACGTTCCCTAAAACCTTCTGGATCCTCAATTTATTCTGAAACATTCAATTGAATTCGAATTTTTGTGAAGAACAATTTCTTTGACTTTTTGACAAATAAGTTTGACTTCGAAATTAAGACTCGATGGTTTGAATTGGATTCTGGAATTTTGCAGATAGTTAAACTAGACATTTCCTAATACAATTGCAATATTAGATTTTGAAAAGTGTTTCGGATTTTAGCAATTGTATAGAAGTTGCAAAAAAACAGGGAACGAGTTGGGTTTTTCTTAAAAGTTTTTCTGTTTTTCCCATTTAGATTTGCAGAGTACGAATTGTATAGAGTGATTGATTTATGATGTCATAGATATTATTTATTCAAGGTTGTTTAATAGTAGAAGAAGATTGCAGGATCAAATTATCGTACAGAAAAATAAAATAAAAAATATAAAGTGATTGGCATAGCTAACTGATTTTGGATTTAAACTGTTATCTGAAGTCGACAGGAATCAAAGTTAGAGACAGGAATCGATATATGATGGAGATATTAAACGGATTCATCTCCTAAATTGGTATTTATATAATCAGTAGTATTAATATATATATATATATATATATATATATATATATATATATAAGTAATAATAATTCCAATTAATACAAATTATATTAATAATACTGATTATTAATAATATAACTAATAATAATAATAATAATAATAATAATAATAATAATAATAATAATCAAAGTACATATAATAATAATAATAGGATAATATAATCATGATAATTTCAATGAATTTAATAATAATCACTAATAATGATGACAATAATATTGAATAATAATTCTAGTAATAATAATAACAATATTAAAAATACGTAATAACAATAATCTTAATTAGAATTTTACTACTCATTATAATAAGCTAGTGATATTAACAATGATAACAATAATCATATTATTTAATTCTTAATAATAGTTATATTAACAATAATTATAATAAAATAATAACAATTATAATAACTGATAATATTTACATTACAATTATAATATATACATAAAATTAATATTGATATTGATATTAGTATTGGTATTAATAATGCAAGTAATATATACTATTTACTAATCATGTAATTTTTAATGATTATATATATAGCAACTTTCATTAAGTATTAATTTCTTATATATATATATATATATATATATATATATATATATATATATATATATATATATATATATATATATATTATAATATACATATTATAATAATTATATATAGATATCCTATATTTATATATAAAATCATTTTAAGTACAACTTAATTACTTTATATCTTATCTTACATATTTAGTTTTATATATTTCAATTGTATTTCATTATTTCACAATATTGTATATATTTACATTTATATTTATATATTTATATATACATGTTTATTTATAAACAATTATTCGTGAATCCTCAGGCACAGTCAGATGGTATTTGGTCATATGAACATAGTTCCAAAATTTGCGAGACTTAATATTACAAACTTTGCTTATCGTGTTGAATTCATATAATGATTAAGTTTAAATTTGGTCAGAAATTTCCGGGTCATCACAGCCTTGGATTTACGAACCTATATTATTATATATATATATATATATATATATATATATATATATATATATATATATATATATATATATATATATATATATATATATATATATATATTAACTTATATAATTGTCATCGAACAAATTCATACATAATTATTAGTGATATTGTAACACCCCGTTTTCCCCGTATATGATTTATAGGTGTATTGTGTATGTACGACAGGCGTATGAAGGGTTCGATACAAGTTCGGGTGTTAAAGACTTGTATGCGAGAAAATGAGTCAGGACACGTTGAGTGTCGCGGCGCGACAAAGGGAGCCGCGGCGCGGCGTTTCGAATAAATCCAAATCAGAAGTCCGATTAAAAATGATCCCAGACCTAGGCAAATGTCGCGGCGCGACATTTAAGGCCGCGACGCTACATTTAAGGCCGCGGCGCGGCGATACGGGCAAACTGGTACCAGATTCTTGTAATTTTAAATAAGGTTCAAGGGCAATTTGGTCATTTCACATTTGAGCCATATTTGAGGCTTTAACCTCATCCATTCATTCCATTTCCTAATTTCATTTTTCTTTTCTTTCCTATTTTCCTCTCAAAACATAAATTCCTCAAGTGATTCAAGTGGGATTTTGGAAAGGAATAAGCGGGTTTTGATCTTTGGCGTAGTTGATAAGTTTATTCTCCTCGTTCTTAGCTACACGATGATACTAATGGTAAGCTCTAACTCCGAATTTCATTTTTTAGATTCGATATTCAAGTTAGGGTTTGAGATTGTTAGTTGTAAAACCCATTTGGTTGATGAAAAGGGTTTACGGAAACTTGCTATTTTGATATTTGGCGGGTTTTGGGTTGGTTAATGATTTAACCACGTTTAAGACTTGTAAATGGTGTATAATCACTAGTGTTAGTGATTATTGGTGTTTTGAAAACCATTAGGGTTCTTATGGTTGACTAATTTTGACTAGAGTCAAAATTAGGGTTTGTAGATGATTATGACTCAATTGTCGATTTAATAAGGTTTATAAACTTAAAATGGATTAAGTTGAAGCATAGAACCGAGTTAAATATGTTTTGGTGTCAAAACTTGCTAATGGCGTGATATTGACTTCTTATGGGTCAAATTAGGGTTTAAGTGTCATTTTGGGCAAGATAGGTGTTTAACACCTATGATTGGGTTTGATTGGCATATTAGGACCATTCTCACTTTTGTTAGTGATTATTGGTTATTTTGGGCGCGGTTTGTGCTTGGAAGTGCATTTGGGTCGAAATTGCACTAGTTGTCAATTTGGGTTGATTTGTATATCCACCCTAATTGTGTTACATGTTATGTGATAAATGGATTAGGTACATTCCATCGGCGATTGCAGATTATTCGGTAGCATTCTTCAAGGCGACAAGGTGAGTGTTAATATCCTATATGCATATGTATGTGTAGGATGGGTGCGGGTCAGGTGAAGGGGTTCTCGCTTATAGAGCTCGCTTCTCGTATATGTGGAATTGTTGGACTTGTGTATAGGTCCAATTGGCACGGTTGTGCGTTTTGGTTAACCACTTTGGCGAGGTGCACACTTTGTGTGTACTTTATCACATGGGCGTGTGATGTGGACTTATATAACCCCAATGACGAAGGGTTAATATAGTGAGTGGAATAATTATATGCGTAGGTATATAATGTATTTATTTGTTGTAGCGTGAGATGTGAAGTGTCGATGTGCTAAGACACCACATTTCACGTGACGAGTGAAGTGTCGATGTGCTAAGACACCACTCAAAGTAATGTGACGGGTGAAGTGTCGATGTGTTAAGACGCCACCCGGGGTGAAGTGTCGATGTGTTAAGACACCACCCGGAGTGAAGTATCGATGTGCTAAGATGCCACTCCAAGAGAATAACGGGTGAAGTGCCGATGTATTAAGGCACCACTCGAGGTGAAGTATCGACGTGTTAAGATGCTACCTCAAGTAAAATGAAGAGTGAAGTGTCGAAGTGTTAAGACACCACTCGGAGTGAAGTGTCGACGTGTTAAGACGCCACCCGGGGTGAAGTATCGAAGTGTTAAGATGCCACCCGTGGAGTTAGTGTATGAAGTGTTAAGTGCACTAATGGTTGTTATGAACATCGATGACTTGTTTTGCGAAGTCATTCCCTTGCGAAGATTTGGTTAACCATGGTTATTGTGTTGTAAGCATTTATGTTATTCTAGTTATATATATATATATATTGTATACGTATAACGTTGTTTTGTCGTGATATAGCTAAACCTCCGGGTGTAGTTTATTGGCATTGTTCACATCGTTGTTGGTGAACTTATATTTCGTTGATGTATCTTTAGCTCGTTGCTTAGTGATCTTACGGTATGCTTAGACTAGCTTGCCTTTATGCTTGGATGCTCTGGTATGCGGTATTTGGATATTTGTGTGGCGTGTCCATTTTATGCATATATATGTATGTAGTATATTCTCACTCACTAAGCGTTAGCTTACCCTCTCGTTGTTGATATTTTTATAGGTTCGCATGCTTGGCGGCTCTGGTAAGCTTGGGGATTAGAGATCTTGGCTAGGTTGCTTAGAAGATCTTGCTTTTGTACTCAATTAGGATTTGGGTAGCGTAGTCCCAAATCACCATGCTCGGTTTTGTGTAAACGTAACTAGTCGGGTCATAGTGATTATAACCGGTTTATGATTTAACTACGTATTATTGTATTGAGAAGTTTAAATTATTAATGTATGCTTTAAGTTCGTTGAACTTACTTTGGTAACAAATATGTTTTGGTAAATGTGTAATGGGACCTAAAGTATTATTTAACGTATACTATAAGGAAAAATTTTTATGGGACGGTTTAATACGGGTTGGGTTGTTTCAAGTGGTATCAGAGTATGGTCTAAGGGATTTAGGTGACTTGAGATAGGTGCCTAGACTTAGACTTTTGTGTGTGCTTATTTGTTGCGGGATTTGTAGGATTACAGGTCGAAATGGGTTATAGTTAGCGCCTTGTTTATAGGTGGACTAACGTTTATATTAGTAATGCGGATATTATTAATATGTTATTGTGTTGTGATGATGATTCTTGCATGTGCTTATATCGCGTAGGATTTTGTTTGTTATTGTTTATATCATCGAGCGAGGCGGTCGTTGTACTAACGAGTCGATACAGCGTGTGTGCGTAATAAGGACTTGCAAACCTTATTACGGGTGCAAATCGTGTCTAACAAGTGATGTGCGACGAGTGTTTAGCAAGATGGGGGTGGTATTGTGTGTGTGCTTTATACGTTCGTGATCTAATCGCTTTTGCATTCCTTAGAATGGCGACGGGAAACGGGATCGAGACGAACGATTTGGAGTTTAACGCTAGAGTTGCTGATGTGTTAAGACGTAACCTTTAAAATGTAGACAATATGCTTAATAATTAACACATAATACAGGCAACTAAAACCCGATCATGTAGTAACTAGCAAGTAAATTGAGCAGTTCGATCCACAGGGAGAAGTTTGTTTTAAGGACTTCAAAAACAGTTAATTATTTTAAGAAAAAGGGGAGTTTTAATTTGAAGTTGTGTTTTTGTTTAACGAAACAGTAAATAAATATAATGAATGACAATAATGAGAATGCGGTGTTTACTTCTATGCTTGATAGATGACAGGGATTGTTCTTTTATAATTAAAACCGTTATGCGATAGTTACAATAGAGTAGTTTATATCAATTTCACAATATCTATAAACTTAAGAACTATGTTTAATCAACAGGATTCTTTCTTGGTTAAATTCATATAAAACCTAGTTTACTAAGATCACTCTAAGTAAACTACATGATTGTAAAACCTAAATATCATCCAATTACCATCCTATATTCACATATAGGTGTCTAGATCACTAGGTGTTGAAGTACAAATTATAGCCTTTGATAAATTCACATAAATCAAGTCATAACTCGTATAATTGAACTAGAATATAAAGATAATTACAACAATGGATTTCTTGAAAGAACATGGTGATTTAGATTGATTAACTAACTAGATTCAACCCGGTTAAACTCACGTGAAACCTTAATTACAACAATCACTTGAGGTAATTTCATAACTATGTTGCTTTGGAACTTATTCAATTACCGAATTAAACACATAACAAAATCACTTAAGTGTATGTATCTAATCGTCTAGATTACCAGATGTATTGAAGTATAGATTGTTTTCCTAATTAACTCACATTAATAGGTTACAATCTATATAATCGAAGTAATGATCTAAACATGCATAACAATGGTTCTTACGGTTGAACTAGATAATTAAATCAATCAAACATATGTATAACTAGCATAACATCAAAGTATAGAACAATCCCAAGCCATAAATCTTACATTGAAGCAAACACACAAGGCTTTTAGCCTAACATAATCATAGTAGAACTAATGAAACAGTAAATACAAGTTGAATTCATGTTAAAAAGATATAGAACAATAGTACCAATTGCGATAAACGATCCTAGCTTAATATTGATGTTGAAAGAGTGGAGATTAACTTGCAGCCTTCCTTGAACCTTGAAAATCGTCTTAAAACTGGGGGAGAACGTAGTAGCGAAGGTCTTTGAAGTAAGTAACCATTTGCTTCATTAAATAGCCTCAAAAGTTAGGTATTTTGGCCAGAAAGTGACCAGATGCGCTGCATCTCTTTGGGATGCGCCGCATCTCTTTACGTTTAGTAGATTCCAGCTCGATTCTGCACTCAGGACTGTCGGTAGGGGGTCAGATGCGCCGCATCTGACGATAGATGTGCCGCATCTGGGACAGATGCGCCGCATCCATCTCAGATGCGCCGCATCTGTTGCTATTTTGGCCCAGAAGTCTTCATGCTCCGTATCTGAAACTGTCGGGAGTTATTTGGTGTAAAGATGCGCCGCATCTAAGAGAGATGCGCCGCATTTGGACCTGTTTCAGTGGTTTCGGGCTGTTTTACGCATTCGATCTTCGTTTTAACTCTGTTTTCGCTGTTGGTCTTCATTTATTCATTCACAATGGACTTTTTACAAATGTACATGAATTACAATACATACGTATAACAATTACATACAAATGGAACAACATTGGATCGAAATAACGACAATAAACATGTATAATTTTGGCGTTATCAAAATCCCCACACTTAAACCTTGCTTGTCTTCAAGCAAGACTTACAAGAAATCGAAATTTACTACAGTAAACACACTTATTTAAATGAGAACACAAAAAAAAATGGGACTCACACTCTCTCGATATAATACACAAGACACACAAGTTATTTAGTAACACAATAACTCACGCTATATGGAAATCACACTCGGGTCACAATATATACACACTCACACTTATTTCACACACGAATCAAACTCACGCGTTTTGAGTACACACACCTTTGGAGTACACACGCGAAATGAAATCACGCCAAAGTCGAAAGGTGGGTTTTAAAGTCCACATTTCTTGAAAATTTGGATCCTTAGGGAAATTAGGACCTTTGCTAAAAACCTTTTATGTTTTGAAAATTATTCATGTTAGTTTTTACACTAATCAAGTTTTCCGGTTTTAACCTCAAAGTCCGGTTGAGGGTAACTGAAAACCGAAGCCTCAGTCGGCGCTTAGCAAGCTACTCGCCCCCATGATTGAAGTATCATGGAACTTGAAACCGGATGTCCTAAAAATGGTTTTACACAATATAGTTCATAAAATAGCATAAGTTTTAGAAGAAACTATATCATGTCTAAATATCATCGGTGAACCATGAGTTTGCACACCTCAATTTGTTATGTCATATGTATGTTAACCGCGGTCAACATAGATGCGGTTGATCTTTACGAAGATCATCCATCTGGGGATTAGATTCATTAGTCTTAAAAGCTAATTTGCACTGTGCCCCTCCATTGTACGAGACAGATCCATCTCATGGTTAGGATAAGTCTGACCACCAAAAACCCTGTTTGATGCTGAGGTGAGGTGGATTTCCAGCCGATGATAGAGATGACTTTTCAAGATTTTTCGTCAACCTACAGCTGTTCTGGACTACGACTTCTAACATAAGTTATCAAGTGTGTCATATTGGAAGACTTGACTTCCATCACAATCATTACATGGATGAGCATTGGATTAGATTGTTAGAACAACAAATTACTTGATGACTTTCATTTCATCCAGAATGTGGTATAGCATGATGATTATATCTTTTATATGACAAACTCAATCATTTGGTTGTTTCTTAATTTGTTTTGTGATAATAATTTCGGTGTATACACCTAGTTTTAAAATCTACAAATTTTAAACAAAATTTGAATTTATGAAGATAAAAGTTTAAAAATTTTCACCATTTTAAGCCTTTTTAACTAAAATCAAAAACCCGAAAGAATTTATAACTTCCTCCCCATACTTGAGTTCATGTATCGTCCTCGTTACAAGAAATTAGAAAAATTTAAATTCAAGAGGGTCAAAGAGTGTAAGAGAGTTTATTACTTTCAAGGTTTAAAACCGAAGTTCACGGGATGATGGCGCTGAACTGAATGCCAGCATAAGAACATCATCCGCTTCTTGCAACCACAAAACAATCACCAATCAATTATGTGCTGAACTTACTGCCAGTCTTTGTAAAAATGCAGCATATAGCACAATGCTCACATGTAGCAATTCAAACAAAGGTACCATACGATTCACACAAAAAAAATGGGGGTGTACTCCATGTACTAAAAACCCCACTTACAATTATCTAAATTATTCAAATCACAATTATCCAAAATATTATCTAGTTATTACACACCAAACTTGAAAAGAAATTGTTTTTGAAATAAACCAACATCAACCAAACCTGTCACACATCAGGAAAAATTACGTCATCCTCAGAAAAATCCCCAAAATGAGTTACTTGGGCCAGCTCCACCTTCGCTTTGATTTCCCGCGTCGTCGTCCTGAAATATTGAGGGGTTGTACCCCTGATAAGTTCCTTGAGCAGGGATGACCGCAGTGTCTTCAGTAGGCGGGTTAGGAGGAGGAGGATAAGGCGCAGGATATGGATCACCCATTCGAACCCAAGGATCGTATGCAGGCCAAGGAGAGGGGGTATAGTTAGAGGGATCTGCAGCGTATGACACTGCCTGTTCATGTATCCAATTAAGCAGATTTTGCGGATTTTGCTGCTCCGCTTGAGTATACCATGTTCGATCATTCGCAACATCAATGTAATGTTGCATCTCCCTGTTACCTGCATCGTAGTGATCAATTACCCTTTGGGTGTTTTGATCACTATGGAGTCGCTTATCTGAAAACTGGCGCGCCATGTAAACCTCCCAATCATTTCCCGGACCCGAACTACTTCCAACATTCGGCTGTGGATCTGGTTGCTGTTGGGGTTGTTCTGGTTGCCTGTTCACGGGATCCTCATACCTAGTTAGAAGGCCGTTCGACCCTCTCATCAAAATGTTCGCCCTTGTATAACTCACTCTATCAAAGGCAATCATATGTTTCTCCTCTAACCCACTTGTGTTGATTCGAAAATGTTCGGCAATCCTGGTTACAAAATGGCCGCCCATGATTGGTGTAATCTTTTTACTTTCTTCGAGGAGGAAAGTGAGAATCATTCGCGGGATATGAACATGGGAGTGATCCATTATTGCGTGAATGTACCATATATCCAAGTTGGTGACTTTTTCACTACTGTCTTTTCGACAGTTTATGGTACTTGAAATGAATCGTTGGACGCATCGGTGCTCGTAGGTACGTAGCTTGCTACAAGTCTGCTTGCTTGCACTATATGCGGTATTGCTCATGTCCACCCATGCTTCTGAATGATTAAAAGAATAAACATAGTATATACACTGATTAAAGTAATTTTGCATCAGTTGATGTGGCAACCCTTCATAAATATCCAACGCCTTCACAAATTGCAGCAGCGTTAATGTCCTGTCTTGCCCTCCAAGACGAAATCTCATAAATGTACCCGATGTTGGTGATGTGTAATCAACCCTAAGTGAACCAACGAATTCTTTGACTAAAAGTGGATACACTTTTTCCTGCATTCTGAACAGGTTTTCCCAAGCAAATATTCGATGGCCGTGATACGTTACTCAGAAAAGGTTGCGAAAATTTTGATATTCGCCGGCTTCCTCTAATGGTGTCCAATCGATATATTTCCCCGGATATACATCTTTGTGTAGAAGTGCTTTCATCCGTTCATGGTATTCCGGATGCCTCAAAACTGCATTGATCCATGGATCCGGAGTGGTTAATCCACGGACATTTAACTGCCGGTTATCAATATCCATTTCTTCCTCTTCAGCAGCATATTCTTCTTCACTTGTATCCTCATCTACAATTGCTGGGGCTTTTTGCTTCTTTGATTTAGGGTTTGATGATGATGTTCTAGTCTACAAAAACACAACAAAACCAAACAAAAAAAAAATAACAAACCAAGTTGATTAGCGTTAAAGAATTTCAAAACATCTTTCATATTGTACCTAGCGAAAACCATGTGGATATGTTAAGTTCCAATTAAATCTCAATGTTTATGTTAACCAATATCTTAACATGGTATGAACTATTTTCACTCTTAGCAAACATGAACTAGTATGCCAATTGATTCAAATCACTTTACAAGTATAATCATACATAGCATGCTTCATTTCACCAAACACTTGCAATGTCATAACATATGGAACCATAGGCATTCATCAAAAAGCATGTTAAACAATATGCAATCAATGGTTTTCATACATTTAGAACATTAAATTCATCTCAAGTCAACAACTTCATCAAAATGGTTAATCATATAATCCTTAACTTATATAATAATTACTTTCAAATCGAAATAACACCAAGTTAAGGTTCACATGTGTTTACCATAAGTAGTGATTTGCATAACTTCAACTTAGAACACTTACTAGTTAACAAAAGTCAAAATCCCTAATTCAAGAACCCTAAAATTCAATAATTTGTGTGTTCGTGTAATTCAACAAAGGTTCATGCGATTTTGTTAATGTATACTAGTAATCAAACTTCAAAATATCTCAATTGAATAATTTAATGGCCAAAAGTCCGAAACCCCTAAATTCATGAAGAACCCTAATTTTCAAAGTAAAGATTTAAGCAAATAATCATGAAATTAGAGCATGAATAAGGATTAGTAGCAACAATTTAAGCATATAATGACCAAAACATGAACATTCAAACATCCTCACACTAAGAACAAGCTAAATCTGATTTTTAGAGTGAAGAACACAAGAATCATGAAGTGTTTAGGATTAATCTTACCTTTCTCATGTTGATATTCGGAATTGATGCTCAAAGATGGGATTAATCGGTTCAATTAGTGAGTAGAGATTGAAATTTTGAGAGAGAATGAGATGGAATTCAGAGTAGTAGGTGAAAAAATGAGAAAAAATGATAAACTCCCGTATTTGTGTAAAAAAAATGGGCAGAATCCAACATACAGACACAGATGCGGCGCATCTGCAGCAGATGCGGCGCATCTGTCTCAGATGCGGCGCATCTGAAGCAGATGCGGCGCATCAGATGGTCCAAACGCGGCGCATGACCCTTTCTCGGTGCATTCAAAGTTCACGGGATTTTTCTTGTCTGCAGATGCGGCGCATCCATCACAGATGCGGCGCATCTGCACCTGTTGCACCAGCTTTTGACGTTTTTTCGCGTTTTAAACATTTCGGAAGGTCCCTAAACAACTTGGTTCGTATAATAACTTAGAAATCACTCAAAACACTCAAATATATTAAAATACGTACACGAGTGGGACTATATACATGTTGTGAAGTTTAACGAGTCGTTCACGCGACTCCGTCCCAAGCTAATTAGCGTTGGGGAATAGGGTGATGTCATCTCGAACCGTGGTGTCCACTCCATCGAAATAGAGTTTCAAGCGATGACCATTCACCTTGAAGGTATTTCCGTTTCCAAACAACTCAACATATCCTGATGGGAATGCTTGTTTCACCAAATAAGGTCCCGTCCATCGGGACTTCAACTTTCTGGGAGAAAATTTAAACCGTGAGTTAAAAACCAAAACCTTATCACCGGTTTTAAATTCTTTCACTTCTTTCAATCGGGCATCATGCCACCTTTTCGTTTTCTCCTTATACGAGCTCGAATTCTAGTACGCTTCTAACCTCAACTCTTCTAATTCATGCAATTGCATGAATCGGTTTTCACCGGCCTTTTCCATGTCTAAATTACAAAGTTTTAATGCCCAGTATGCTCTATGTTCCACTTCAACCGGAAGATGGCATGCTTTACCGTATACAAGTTTAAATGGTGTGGTACCGATTGGTGTTTTAAAAGCAGTCCTAAAGGCCCACAACGCATCATCCAACTTGCGTTGCCAAATCTTAGGGTTGTTATCAACCGTCTTCTCAAGTATGCGTTACAAGGCACGATTTGTGTTCTCCACTTGACCACTCGTTTGCGGGTGGTACGGAGTAGAGAAACGATGAGTTACGCCATACTTCTTCAACACCTTTTCAAGAAGGTTGTTGGCAAAATGAGTTCCCCGATCAGATATGAGCGCTTTTGGGATTCCAAAGCGCGAGAAGAGATTTTTCAAGAAGTTCACCACCACCCGAGCATCATTCGTAGGTAAAGCTTTTGCTTCAGCCCACTTAGATACATAGTCAACGGCTACTAGGATGTATTTGCACTTATGGGAACTTGGAAATGGTCCCATGAAATCGATTCCCCAAATATCAAAGATTTCACAAACTTGGATGCCGGTTTGAGGCATCTCATCCTTTTTCGTGATGTTACCCGTTCGTTGGCATGCATTGCAAGTCCGAACAAAATTATGGGCATCTTTAAAGATCGTGGGCCAATAAAAGCCCGAGTCAAGGATTTTTCTTGCGGTGTGGTTTGGTCCGAAATGACCGCCGGTGGGCCCTTGATGGCAATGCTCGAGAATTTGTTGAGCCTCTTTTCCGTACACACAACGGCAAATCATTTGATCTGCACCAACACGGAATAGGTCGGGATGTTCCCAGAAATAGGACTTCAAATCCGCAAAGAATTTCTTCTTTAGTTGATAAGAAAGTCCTTTTTGAAGAATGCTTGAAGCAAGATAGTTTGCAAAATGGGAAAACCATGGGATTTCAGATTCCTTGTCAACCCTCATTAGAGATTCGTCCGAAAATGTGTCCTTGATGATTGTATCATCGAGTTTATCTAATTCGGGGTTTTCAAGTCGGGATAAATGATCGGCGGCTAGATTCTCGGCTCCTTTCTTATCACGTATCTCAATGTCAAACTCTTGAAGTAGAAGAACCCAACGTATGAGACGATGTTTTGCATCTAGTTTCGAGAATAAGTACCTAAGAGCCGAATGATCCGTGTAAACAATGGTTTTGGACAACACCAAATATGACCGAAATTTATCAAACGCATAAACAACCGCTAGGAGCTCTTTTTCCATGGTAGTGTAATTAATTTGAGCTCCCGTTAGCGTTTTGCTTGCATAATAAATTGGAAGAAAATGATTATCGGGTCGTTGTCCTAAGACAGCACCTAAGGCATAGTCGCTTGCGTCACACATTAGCTCAAATGGCATACTCCAATCCGGAGATACGATAATGGGAGCTTGTGTGAGTTTTGACTTTAGAATCGAGAATGCATTTTCGCAATTAGAATCAAAGTCAAATGGAGCATCCTTTTCAAGAAGCTTGGTCAATGGGCGGGCGATTTTAGAAAAATCTTTGATAAATCACCTATAGAATCCCGCGTGACCAAGAAAGCTTCTAATTGCCTTGACATTCGTTGGTATAGGTAGCTTAGAGATAACTTCAATTTTAGCTTTATCTACCTCTATTCCTGCACGAGATATTTTGTGACCAAGTACAATGCCCTCCTTCACCATGAAGTGGCATTTTTCCCAATTCAGGACCAAATTTGCTTTCTCACATCGGATAAGCATACGTTCAAGGTTAAAAAGACACAATTCAAAGGAGTCTCCAAACACGGAAAAGTCATCCATGAAGACTTCCATACAATCCTCTACCATATCATCAAAAATTGCCATCATGCACCTTTGAAAGGTTCCGGGTGCATTGCATAAACCAAATGGCATGCGGCGATAGGCAAAGGTCCCAAAAGGACAAGTGAATGTGGTCTTTTCTTGGTCGTTGGGATCAATTGGAATTTGGAAGTAACTGGAGAAACCATCTAGAAAGCAATAGTATTCTTTCCCCGCTAATCGTTCAATCATTTCATCAATAAAAGGTAACAGGAAATGATCTTTTCTAGTGGCATCATTGAGACACCTGTAATCAATACAGACTCTCTAGCTGGTAACCGTTCTAGTTGGAACGAGTTCGTCTTTTTCATTTACAATAACGGTTGTACCCCCCTTTTTGGGTACTACTTGTACTGGACTAACCCAAGGACTATCGGAGATGGGGTAGATTAACCCGGCATCAAGAAGCTTGACTACCTCCTTTTTAACAACCTCTTTCATGTTGGGATTTAGCCTGCGTTGTCTTTGTACTACTGGTTTGAAGTCATTTTCAAGGAGAATTTTATGTGTACAATAAGACGGGTTTATCCCTGGAATGTCGGTCGTTTTCCAGGCTATAGCCTTTTTGTGGGTTTTCAAAACAGAGATTAACCTTTTCCTCTCGTTACCGGAAAGATGTGAAGCAATAATTACTGGCAATTGAGATGTACCTTCGAGGTAAGCATACTCCAAGTGTTTGGGTAGCTCCTTAAGCTCTAGTACGGGTGGTTCTTCCAAGGAATTCTTTATTCGGAATCTATCTTTATTTCCAATATCTTTAAATGATTCTTCTTCCTTAGGAAACTCTTCTTTCATGGTCTCATCATCCGTGACCGCTTTCATCAACTCATCAAAATCCTCATCAATATTGAAATATTGATTTTCACTCACCGGGGCAAACCCCGAGGTATCAATTTCAAGTAGCTCCTGTAATTCATTC
The DNA here is from genome assembly GCF_046630445.1 of Rutidosis leptorrhynchoides. NCBI lineage: Eukaryota > Viridiplantae > Streptophyta > Magnoliopsida > Asterales > Asteraceae > Rutidosis > Rutidosis leptorrhynchoides. The sequence goes on along the minus strand of NC_092333.1, from coordinate 423,730,006 downwards.
TCAACACAAAAGTTTATAACATCAATTTGAAAACAAGAGTCATCGGTGGAAGTGGGTCTTTTCATGGCTTTGTCAATATTACAAACTATTCTCTCGTCTCCCACACCTAGACTTAATTGTTCTTTTTGGACATTAATGATAGCATCTGCAGTGTTAAGGAAAGGACGTCCTAAAATGATAGGAACTTTTGTGTCCTCTTGCATTTCTAGAATAACAAAGTCGACGGGAAAGACAAGTGAGCCAACTTTTACAAGAATATCCTCGGCTATACCTATGGGAGTATCAAATGATTGGTTTGCTAATCGAATACCCATCCGGGTTGGTTTCAAATCTCCTAAGTCAAGTTTCAAGTATAACGAGTAAGGCATTAGGTTAACACTTGCACCTAGGTCGGCTAGTGCATCATACACTACCGAATCACCCATCATACATGGTATGATAAAACTACCCGGATCTCCCAATTTTGGAGGTACATTTTGCTTTTTCAAGATGGCCGAACACTCCTCATGGAGGAATGTGGCAGATACTTCTTGGTATTTTCCTTTCGAGGATATGAGATCTTTTAAAAACTTCCCGTAATGAGGCATACCCTTAAGAACCTCTGCGAGTGGCATGTTAATGCTGATTTGCTTGATCATATCCGCAAATTTTTGATATTGGCTCGCGAGTCTGTCTTTCTTCAACGCTTTTGGGTATGGAATAGGTGCCTTGTACACCTTCACTGGTGGTTCTTCACTTTTCTTCGATATGACATCCGGTGGATCACCTTTCTCTTGCTCTTTTTCAACATGCTCATCTATATCAACAGGTTCCTGCAAAACAGAAGGATACAAGGGAACTTCTGGGGACTTAAGGGTCTCTGGGTTAGTAGTTAAACCGCTTCTAGTGGTTATAGCATTTACATGCTCATTCCTTGTTTGATTCTTACTAGGATTCACTTGAGTATTTGAGGGGAGAGCACCAGGTGGTCTCTCTGCTAGTAACTGTGAGATCCTTCCAATATCCCTTTCTAAGTTTTGAATCGTAGCTTGTTGATTGCGAATTTGCTGAGTTTGAATTTCTGCATTTTGTTCGTGTTTAACCATAAAATCTCTCAACAGATCTTCTAAACCGGATTTCTTCTCAGGTTGTGGTTGTATAAGTGCTTGTGGTTGTGCTTGTGGTTGATTGTGTTGGAAATTATTTTGGTAATTTCGTGGCGGTTGATTACGATTGTTTAGATGATTGTAACCCGGTGGTGTATTTCTTTGATTTTGATTCTGGAAATTTCGGTTATTTTGGTAACCTGCATTCCCTCCGTGGTAGTTGTTGTTTGAACTTGAAGGTCCTCCTATTTGATAACTGTTGACAGGAGGATATTTCCGGTTATTTGCTTCAACTGCCGGAAAGTCGTCAAAATTCATCTCACCTTTTCGCATGTAACCTAGGAAATTTGCTTGTTCTTCCATCGTCGTTTGGTCGCAATCTCGTGTGAGATGGGGACCTTGGCACAACTCGCACCCTACCCTGATAGCGTGCATTTCTTTGGTTACCTTCTCGATTTGCCTTGCTTGATTTGCCAATTGAACTTTTAATGCAGCGATTTCATCGTTGCTTTCGACATTAGCAACTGTTGACGATCTATAGAATTCCATCTCCTGATGCCAATTATGAAAATGGGCTACTATATCGGCAATTATCGTGTGAGCGTCTTCGGGCGTTTTTTTCATGATTGATCCTCCTGCTGCAACATCTATATCCTTCCGGGTAGCCACATTGACTCCTTTATAGAAAATTTGGACTTTTTGGAATGTATTCAATCCGTGTTGAGGACATACCCTAAGCATTTTATTAAATCGGGTCCAAGCTTCATAAAGAGTCTCGTTAGACTTTTGCTTGAAGTGATTTATGTCACTTTGCAATTTTGCTGCTTTCGAAGCGGGGAAGAATTCTGACAAAAATTTGTCCATCACATCATTCCAGTTTTCAATATAACCTTTCGGTAATGAGTCTAGCCAATCTCTTGCATCATCCTTTAGGGACCATTGAAAGATTTTTAGACATGCAACTTCATCGGAGACATCCTTGATTTTGAAAAGCTTGCAAATGCTTACAAACTTACGAAGATGCTCGTTAGCATCCTCATTTGGGGCTCCACCGAATTGATATGTATTAGTCACCATGTGGAGAAATTGCCCCTTTATTTCAAAACCATCAGTCATCGTAGGTTGAACAATTGCGTGGCCTTGTCCTGTCCTTGTTGCCTTCATCAAAGCATCCATCGTTTGATTTGTAGCAGTCATCTCTTCCTCTTTTTTAATGACTGGCTCGATGATTGGTTGAACAATTGGTTCAGAGTTAGAATCTAACGAAAGTGATTCTAAACCTTGAGCAAGAGATTCTACTTCTTGAGCTCTTAAGCGTTCGTGAAGTTCTCTTTCAGGTTCAGGATATGAAGGAATTAAATTAGAGTTGGAAGAACGTAGATTCATGCACTAATGCTTATCTTGCAATCACAACACTACAAACAAACCAATAGCAAAAATACAAGCTTACAATAAAAAGTAACTTTTCTAGGAATTGAATTCCTACAAAAGGATCGAATAATTCAAAGTTTATTAAAATCTTTTAACAAAACCGCTCCCCGGCAGCGGCGCCAAAAAGTTGATGTGTTAAGACGTAACCTTTAAAATGTAGACAATATGCTTAATAATTAACACATAATACAGGCAACTAAAACCCGATCATGTAGTAACTAGCAAGTAAATTGACCAGTTCGATCCACAGGGAGAAGTTTGTTTTAAGGACTTCAAAAACAGTTAATTATTCTAAGAAAAAGGGGAGTTTTAATTTGAAGTTGTGTTTTTGTTTAACGAAACAGTAAATAAATATAATGAATGACAATAATGAGAATGCGGTGTTTACTTCTATGCTTGATAGATGACAGGGATTGTTCTTTTATAATTAAAACCGTTATGCGATAGTTACAATAGAGTAGTTTATATCAATTTCACAATATCTATAAACTTAAGAACTATGTTTAATCAACAGGATTCTTTCTTGGTTAAATTCACATAAAACCTAGTTTACTAAGATCACTCTAAGTAAACTACATGATTGTAAAACCTAAATATCATCCAATTACCATCCTATATTCACATATAGGTGTCTAGATCACTAGGTGTTGAAGTACAAATTATAGCCTTTGATAAATTCACATAAATCAAGTCATAACTCGTATAATTGAACTAGAATATAAAGATAATTACAATAATGGATTTCTTGAAAGAACATGGTGATTTAGATTGATTAACTAACTAGATTCAACCCGGTTAAACTCACGTGAAACCTTAATTACAACAATCACTTGAGGTAATTTCATAACTATGTTGCTTTGGAACTTATTCAATTACCGAATTAAACACATAACAAAATCACTTAAGTGTATGTATCTAATCGTCTAGATTACCAGATGTATTGAAGTATAGATTGTTTTCCTAATTAACTCACATTAATAGGTTGCAATCTATATAATTGAAGTAATGATCTAAACATGCATAACAATGGTTCTTACGGTTGAACTAGATAATTAAATCAATCAAACATATGTATAACTAGCATAACATCAAAGTATAGAACAATCCCAAGCCATAAATCTTACATTGAAGCAAACACACAAGGCTTTTAGCCTAACATAATCATAGTAGAACTAATGAAACAGTAAATACAAGTTGAATTCATGTTAAAAAGATATAGAACAATAGTATCAATTGCGATAAACGATCCTAGCTTAATATTGATGTTGAAAGAGTGGAGATTAACTTGCAGCCTTCCTTGAACCTTGAAAATCGTCTTAAAACTGGGGGAGAACGTAGTAGTGAAGGTCTTTGAAGTAAGTAACCATTTGCTTCATTAAATAGCCTCAAAAGTTAGGTATTTTGGCTAGAAAGTGACCAGATGCGCCGCATCTCTTTGGGATGCGCCGCATCTCTTTATGTTTAGTAGATTCCAGCTCGATTCTGCACTCAGGACTGTCGGCAGGGGGTCAGATGCGCCGCATCTGACGATAGATGCGCCGCATCTGGGATAGATGCGCCGCATCCATCTCAGATGCGCCGCATCTGTTGCTATTTTGGCCCAGAAGTCTTCATGCTCCGCATCTGAAACTGTCGGGAGTTATTTGGTGTAAAGATGCGCATCATCTAAGAGAGATGCGCCGCATTTGGACCTGTTTCAGTGGTTTCGGGCTATTTTACTCATTCGATCTTCGTTTTAACTCTGTTTTCGCTGTTGGTCTTCATTTATTCATTCACAATGGACTTTTTACAAATGTACATGAATTACAATACATACGTATAACAATTACATACAAATGGAACAACATTGGATCGAAATAACGACAATAAACATGTATAATTTTGGCGTTATCAGTTGCGGCAGCCGTTGCGGAGCAAATGAGCGTGGTTCGAGAAGAAATGGTTAAGAAGTATTCCGAACTTCAAGGTAGTGGTGAGATGGAGCGTTGTCTTAAAAGCTTCATGAGGACTAAACCCCCGATGTACGACGGAGAACCGGATCCTTTGATAAGCACGACTTGGATCTCGGATGTCGAAGGGTGTTTTTGTACTATTGAATGCCCTCCCGAGAAGAGGACAAGACTCGTTACTAGTTTGTTGCGGGGTAGGGCAAAGGATTGGTTGGATGGTAAGGTTGATCTTGTTGGTGGTGAACCATTTATGGCGTTATCTTGGGACGAGTTTAAAAGGGAATTCTTCGAGGAGTTCCGGACTTTGTCCGACTTGTTGGAATTGTGTAATGAGTTGCGAAATTTGCAACAAGGTTCTATGGATTTGAATACTCTCAAGACGACCTTTATGGCGAAGGCTCGTCTTTGCCCAGAGTATTTGGGGAATGACCATTTGTTGATGCAAGTTTTCTATCGGACCTTGAATGATGACTTGAAGAGTAAAATTAGCCGGGGTCAAGCGAAATCGTTTGCGGAATTATTCGCCTTGGCTAGAGGTTTCGAGTCGTATTCACGATCCAAGAAGAGTGAACCTGCAAGTGAGAGAAGGGTTGTTTTGTATGGTGCTCCGAGTAAGAGGACTAAGGGTCCGAGTGTGAGCACGGATGGTACACGGACGGGTATATCGGATTCTAATGCGTCTAGGTGTTACAATTGTGGCATGAGGGGTCACAAGTCTTGGGAATGTCTGGTGCCAAAGGGGGATGGCACAGTATGTTTCAATTGCCAAGAAGAAGGACATCGTAAGTCCGAATGTCCCGAGTTAGTGGGGACGGGAGCGACAAGGAGACGTTAAGGTACGTTTCGTTTTAATAAATATGTCCTTTGATTATTTATTATGTGCCGTTTGAGTTGGAGTATGTTAAATGCACCGTGTTGTGCATGTTATCGTCATGGGTGACATTCCTAATGGAAGTACCCTATGGTGACGTTTTGATTGTTGGGCGAAGGGCGTAAGACTTGGTGCAACCAAGCATTCCTTGGTATTTGGGAAATGTTTCTATCAAACCGTGAAAATGGGTTTGGTATTCGGTCGTTAAGCGCGTGTTCGCTTTTATGTTGAAGTTGATGAACCATGAGGTTCGTCGGGTGGATTGGAACCCGAAAAAGATCGAGTGTTTAATCACGATGTTTGTTGGTAAAGGAGTCTACGTGACGCGACATTAGGTGCCTCTTTTATACCTACTAGCGTGGTGTTTGACTCTGATTGTGTTGTGGTTACATTGTACTTAGGATACCGGGAGAAACCCTTAGGTACATGAGTGACTAGGTGGAATTTGACAAACTAAAGTAATTGGATGATTGCGAGGGTATGGTTTGTGTAATTGTGGTAAACTTTTCATTCGAAGTGTTTAAGGATTGATTGAAATCCTTCGTGTGCCCAAGATTGGAGCAAGATGTGGTGATGGGTCGTGTGAGCCCAATTGTTGGTAAAGTCTACCTTTGGTAGCATTGTACGAGTTGTAGATATGGAACGTAGTTCCAAGTGGGGGAGTTACACTCCCGCACGAGGAGATCCTTAGGGTGAGAATTCGGATAATACTTATGGTAGATCCGAAACTTGTGTTGGGACCTAGTTTTGGTCGATTTGTGGTAGAGTACAATTTTGGTTAAATTGTACTTATGATTTTGGATTTAGAAATTATCACCGAGGTGGTAATGTGGTAAATCTCGTTGAGAGATAATGGACGTGTTTGGCGAGCAAGGTGAAATCCCTCGGTTAAGGGATGTGTGTGTCGGATTCTCTTTTAGAGAATTTTTGTTTTGTGCCTATGTTCGATATAGGTGGCTCTTGCTCGATTGTGTGAATGGTTAGTGGTATCCGTTAGGATTCACTATGGCGTAGCAGAGCGCGATGTTACGCTACTCGTTGTTCAAGGCCAAAAGGGCGTTGATTGGTGAAGCATGACCTTCGGGGTTCGCTGACTTCATCATGGTATTGTTGATTGGTGAAGCATGACCTTCGGGGTCCGCTGACTTCATCATGGTATTGTTGATTGGTGAAGCATGAACTTCGGGGTCCGCTGACTTCATCATGGTATTGTTGATCGGTGAAGCATGACCGTTCGGGGTCCGCTGACTTCATCATATGAGTAGTCATATATTGGTGAAGCATGACCGTTGACGGGGTCCGCTGACTTCATCCGGTGTTGTGGGAACTATCGGTTGTTTTATACGCCGATGGTGGGGTCGTGAGGACCATGTTGTATGATTAGTGAGGCGTTAGCCGTGCTTCGCTCACATGTTGCTACGGGTGTGACGATAGTCGATTTTGTACACCTTGGGATTAACGTTACCATAGTCGTTTTGGGCGTCATCGGTCTTAACCGTTTGTTATGATGTTACGGTAGTTGCTTATTGGTCGTATTGCGCACTACAAGGGATGTATAGTGATTGGTGTTATCCGTAAGGATTCGTTTGGTTCGGTCTTCATCGCTTCGGGTTGTTGACCTTAGGTTGAGACTTGGTTGTTTTTAGCATCGTACTCGGTAAGGGTATGCTAAGGAATTGATATCTCGATACGAGATTGGTTGAGTTTTCCCGATGTGAGGGATTGAGTTAGTGCTAGTGCTCGGATTTATGGAATTTGATAAATCGCGAGTGACGATTTAGCTGTTAAGGGTAACTCTTTGAGAAGAATTGTCTAAGGGATCGTTGTAGACTTCGGTTGTTGCGTGTATTGTACGTCTCGGGATGCGATCAAGTATGTAATTTGTCATTGGATTAACCATCGGGTTAGTGAGTTTGTGGTAGAAGTCGGTTTGAAATGCATGTTCGACGACCATTGAGTGTGGGTACGTTTGGGTTCGTGACTAGGATCACGAGGATGTGATCGAGTCTAAGTGGGGGAGAGTTGTAACACCCCGTTTTCCCCGTATATGATTTATAGGTGTATTGTGTATGTACGACAGGCGTATGAAGGGTTCGATACATGTTCGGGTGTTAAAGTCTTGTTTGCGAGAAAATGAGTCAGGACACGTTGAGTGTCGCGACGCGACAAAGGGAGCCGCGGCGCGGCGTTTCAAATAAATCCATATCAGAAGTCCGATTAAAAATGATCCCAGACCTAGGCAAATGTCGCGGCGCGACATTTAAGGCCGCGGCGCGACGATACGGGCAAACTGGTACCAGATTCTTGTAATTTTAAATAAGGTTCAAGGGTAATTTGGTCATTTCACATTTGAGCCAGATTTGAGGCTTTAACCTCATCCATTCATTCCATTTCCTAATTTCATTTTCCTTTTCTTTCCTATTTTCCTCTCAAAACATAAATTCCTCAAGTGATTCAAGTGGGATTTTGGAAAGGAAGAAGCGGGTTTTGATCTTTGGCGTAGTTGACAAGTTTGTTCTCCTCGTTCTTAGCTACACGGTGATACTAGTGGTAAGCTCTAACTCCGAATTTCATTTGTTAGATTCGATATTCAAGTTAGGGTTTGAGATTGTTAGTTGTAAAACTCATTTGGTTGATGAAGAGGGTTTATGGAAACTTGCTATTTTGATATTTGGCGGGTTTTGGGTTCGTTAATGATTTAACCACGTTTAAGACTTGTAAATGGTGTATAATCACTAGTGTTAGTGATTATTGGTGTTTTGGAAACCATTTGGGTTCTTATGGTTGACTAATTTTGACTAGAGTCAAAATTAGGGTTTGTTGATGATTATGACTCAATTGCCGATTTAATAAGGTTTATAAACTTAAAATGGATTAAGTTGAAGCATAGAACCGAGGTAAATATGTTTTAGTGTCAAAACTTGCTAATGGCGTGATATTGACTTCTTATGGGTCAAATTAGGGTTTAAGTGTCATTTTGGGCAAGATAGGTGTTTAACACCTATGATTGGGTTTGATTGGCATATTAGGACCATTCTCACTTGTGTTAGTGATTATTGGTTAGTTTGGGCGCCGTTTGTGCTTGGTAGTGCATTTGGGTCGAAATTGCACTAGTTGTCAATTTGGGTTGATTTGTATATCCACCCTAATTATGTTACTTGTTATGTGATAAATGGATTAGATACATTCCATTGGCAATTACGGATTATTCGGTAGCATTCTTCAAGGCGACAAGGTGAATGTTAATATCCTATATGCATATTTATGTGTAGGATGGGTGCGGGTGGGGTGAAGGGGTTCTCCCTTATAGAGCTCGCTTCTCGTATAGGTGGAATTGTTTGACTTGTGTATAGGTCCAATTGGCACGGTTGTGCGTTTTGGTTGACCACTTTGGCGAGGTGCACACTTTGTGTGTACTTTATCACATGGGCGTGTGATGTGAACTTATATAACCCCAATGACGAAGGGTTAATATAGTGAGTGGAATAATTATATGCGTAGGTATATAATGTATTTATTTGTTGTAGCGTGAGATGTGAAGTGTCGATGTGCTAAGACACCACATTTCACGTGACGAGTGAAGTGTCGATGTGCTAAGACACCACTCAAAGTAATGTGACGGGTGAAGTGTCGATGTGTTAAGATGCCACCCGGGGTGAAGTGTCGATGTGTTAAGACACCACCCGGAGTGAAGTATCGATGTGCTAAGATGCCACTCCAAGAGAATAACGGGTGAAGTACCGATGTATTAAGGCGCCACTCGAGGTGAAGTATCGACGTGTTAAGATGCCACCTCAAGTAAAATGAAGAGTGAAGTGTTAAGACACCACTCGGGGTGAAGTGTCGACGTGTTAAGACGCCACCCGGGGTGAAGTATCGAAGTGTTAAGATGCCACCCGTGGGGTTAGTGTACGAAGTGTTAAGTGCACTAATGGTTGTCATGAACATCGATGACTTGTTTCGCGAAGTCATTCCCTTACGAAGATTTGGTTAACCATGGTTATTGTGTTGTAAGCATTTATGTTATTCGAGTTATATATATATATATATATATATATATATATATATATATATATATATATATATATATACGTATAACGTTGTTTTGTCGTGATATAGCTAACACTCCGGGTGTAGTTTATTGGCATTTTTCACATCGTTGTTGGTGAACTTATATTTCGTTGATGTATCTTTAGCTCATTTCTTAGTGATCTTACGGTATGCTTAGACTAACTTGCCTTTATGCTTGGATGCTCCGGTATGCGGTATTTGGATATTTGTGTGGCGTGTCCATTTTATGCATATATATGTATGTAGTATATTCTCACTCACTAAGCGTTAGCTTACCCTCTCGTTGTTGATATTTTTATAGGTTCGCATGCTTGGCGGCTCGGGTAAGCTTGGGGATTAGAGATCTTGGCTAGGTTGCTTAGAAGATCTTGTTTTTGTACTCGATTAGGATTTGGGTAGCGTAGTCCCAAATCACCATGCTCGGTTTTGTGTAAACGTAACTAGTCGGGTCATAGTGATTATAACCGGTTTATGATTTAACTACGTATTATTGTATTGAGAAGTTTAAATTATTAATGTATGCTTTAAGTTCGTTGAACTTACTTTGGTAACAAATATGTTTTGGTAAATGTGTAATGGGACCTAAAGTATTATTTAACGTATATTAAAAGGAAAATTTTTTATGGACCGGTTTAATACGGGTTGGGTTGTTTCAGATATAAATTATATGTCTCATACATATATATTTTATTATAATATATTATTAAATTATAATTTAATGTTATATATATATATATATATATATATATATATATATATATATATATATATATATATATATATATAACGTATTAAAATTAATATTTATATTTATATATGTGTTTATATTATTAAAATATATTTATAGACTATATGTAACTTAGTTAATATTGTAGATAATAATATTTTATGTAAAAATAAAGTATGTAATATACTTTTTATTTATAAATATCTTTTGTTTGTAAAATTAAAAATTATAATATTCCTAAAATAATGCTAGTAATATTAATAATTATAACACGCATAAAATTAATAATAATATTAATATTCATAAAAATAAAAATGATGATTTTAGTAATAATGATAATTTTAATAATTTTAATAATTATAATGATAATAATAATAATAATAATCATAGTAATAATAATAATAATTATAATTATAATAACTATAATATTAATAATTTTACTATTAATGATAATAATAATGATAATAATATTTATAAAAATGTTAATGATAATAATAATAATAATAATAATAATAATAATAATAATAATAATAATAATAATAATAATAATAATAATAATCAAAATAATAATCAAAATAATAATCAAAATAAAAATAAAAATAAAAATAATCAAAAGTATACCATCATTATTAACATTTTAAGCATCATCATCGAGCATCGTTCATCATCATCATTGGACATCTCATCATCATACTACACTCGTCATTATCATTATAACCTCGGTTTCATCATCATAAAATCACAATCATAATCATCATATTATCATGATGATCATCATCATGGACATAATCAATCATCCTATCATCATCTATATGTACCATCATTATGATCGTAATCATAATCATATGACCATCATCAAAATCGCGGTCCTCATAATAATCACTAACCCGCTGCAATCTCATCGTGTATCACCATTTAGAGCCTAACATCTCGGCCCAAAATAAAAAAAAATCGTAGTCCAACAAGAAATTAAAATGGATTTCGGTCCAAAAATAAAATAGCTACTTATTGGCCCAACAACAATAAATCTCGCAGCCCAAATAATCTGAATTAGTGTGGCTTTTTAATTAAGAAAAGAAACGATAGACACCATAATATTTAATTAACAATTTGCACAAGTGGATTAGGATGATTGAAGTGAGGTTGTAGGTTTGGTACATTGGCCACAATGAGAACACTCAAAAGTAGTAGTAACAATAAATTTGTTGTTTGGTTTCTCGAACATAGCCTTGAACTTGTAATCCAATTTATGTGAGTAATAGCGGCCTTGCAGCAGTTTTGATCAGTAAAACAGTAGCAGCAGTGACGTATTTGCAGTTGAACGGGGGTGGTGATTGTTTGCATGATAAGGGTGGCAGTTTGGTTTCGATTGGCTGTGGTTGGCGAATGTTAAAACGGGACAGAATAAAAGAGAAGATGCAGCAGTTAACGACATCAATGGTGGATGTAATAGAAATAAACGGACAGTAGCAGCAAGCAAAGGTTTACGATCAGTAGTGGATAGAATTTTAGTAGTAACTAGTGTAATTGAGTTGGTTTTGGTGACTGTTGATCGAAGACGACAACAGTTCGATGGTGGTGATTGGAGTTTCACTTAAACAGAAACAGATAACCAGGAGCAGTAGTTGCTTCACATGGGTGTTGGGTTTCGAGAAGACAAGATGCAGCAATATCAACAAGAGATGGCTGTTCGATCATGATTATAACGGAATAGTTGCAGCAACCATGGTGGCGGTTTGAGTGGTGAGGTGGTGATTGAGAAAACAAAAATGAAAATACAAGGTGGTTTAAGATGGCGATGGAAAACGAAAACAGTAGTGGTGGGTTTGGTGATTCACGAGAGTGGTTTATAAGGAAGAGAGGGAGAGAGAAAAGATATGGGGACGGTTTAAGGTGACAACGATGATGGTTATGGTTAGTACTCTGGTGGTGATAGAAATCAAGGGTGGTGGTTGGAAATGGTGAACCCAAGATAGTCCGTAGGTGGTGATAGGTTTCAAAGTGATGGCGGTTTATGGTGGTAATGAGGTAGAAGATGGTGGTGATCGAGTGGTTTCACAAGGGTGATGAAGTTGGGTTTGTGTTCAACGATCAACAAGGGTTTTCAAATGGTGGTTTTTGAATAGATTAGAAACAGAAATAGTAGTATCAAGTAGTTAAATGGGTTTGAGGATGATGGCAGAGAAAGGAAAAGAGGTTGATGAGTGATAGAAGGAATCTATCATATTTAAATAAGTATATCTCATATGTTTATGTCTTTATATAGCTTTTTAGATGTTGATTGAAAGAAAAAAAATAATTCTATCAATTAGTAATTCCAATTACGGGTTAAATAATTCTCCAAGTGATGTCGATGGCTGTTGGGTGTAAATGGCAACTGAATGAAAATAGAACATAGTATACTGTAGTGGTGTTATGTGTGTGTTAATAATGTGTGTCTTGTAAGTTATGTATGTATATATATATATATATATATATATATATATATATATATATATATATATAATATATAAATATATAAATATATATATTTCAAGTTGATGAATACAACATAAAGTAAACATCGAAAATGTTCAATCACAAATCAATTATCACGATATGTTATTATTTCACAAGTGGTTTGTTGGTTGATTGAGAATATATGAAAAGGTGATGTAGGGTGTCTTTTGGTTGGTTGCATGAGACAAAGAAAGGAAGAGTTAGAATTTGTGTTAGTGAATGAATATATGGATTTTTTGTTATGATCTTATATTTAAAACATAAAATAAAAGGGGAGTACAAGTGGTTTGTTGATGGAACTAGAACACAGTAAAAAGTTATAATAATAATTGGTGATAATTGTCAACATATGCATGTATATATAACAATTATTAACTAAGCTAGTGGATATTAATATAAAACTATAAAGAAAAATAAACGTGTAATTGAAGAAAAAAAAATTAAAAGGCTCTCATTCTAGTTTTAAGTAGAAGGTGAAGTGGACAGATAACAAAAAAAAAAAAAAATTCAATTTCATTTAAATATATATATAAACACACACATATCTATTTACAATTAATTGTTCGTGAATCGTCGGGAATAGTCGAATGTCAATTGAATATATGGAACAGTTCCAAATTTTTGAGATTCAACCTAACAGACTTTGCTTATCTTGTCAAAAATATTAAATCGTATCGAGAGTTTGATTTAAAATTAGTCGAAATTTTCCGGGTCGTGACAACTGGCGTTATTTGTTCTTTCATTCGAGAAATTGTCCTTCTTAGTGACTCATCTTCCGAAACTTCTTCTTTGGTTTCGAAGGATGGCTCAGGAGACTCTTCACAGTTTCCTTCTAACTGTGGTTCCTGAAATGCCGAGATGAAGTCTGATTTTTCATGCAGTCTTCTCCTTAGTAGAGGTAGTGGAATTCCTACTCCTAGTGGTGATATGCATGTGGTCGTGCCTGTAAGTGTACTTTCGGAGGTTGGAGGTTCTTGCTGATCTGGTCTAGTGGCTATGTATGTGTTGGTGGTTTCTTCAGAGAGTGTTGAACACAATCTTTTAGAGACTTGATCTTGACTACATACGTTTCTTCCAGATATTCGTTGACTAATTCTTGAACAGAGTCTATTAGACCGGTATCTTCTTCCTTATGATGTCTCATGAGTTGGTCAATATTGAATGTGACTTCTTCAGATCCGACTCTTAGTTTTAAAGATTTTTGTGTACGTCAATCACAGCCTTGGCAGTGTTTAAGAATGGCCTACCAAGTATGAGTGGGACTTTGGAGTCTTCTTCAATATCCATGATGACGAAATCCACAGGGAATGCGAACTTATCTACTCTGACTAGGAAATCTACTATGAAGAAAGCAGTTCTTTAAAAATTCTTGCGCAATATGGCATTTTGACAAGAGCATCAACTAGTTGTACATTCAAATGTAAGTTCTTAATGATATTCCAATATTTTGCAGATTGAGCTTCCTGTCTTTCTTTCGGACAATATTAATTATCTGGAAGGATCGACAATTAAAATAGAATAATTATATTTGCAATTCGGTCGCTAACCTTATCGATATTCTAATTAATACGGCTTTACACAGATTACTTTGTACCTAAGTGGCCAGATCGACTACGGAGAGGCAGGATCCTTTTGGTTCCAATATAATTGGAGACTGTTCAGAAAATCTAACAACCAGGTCCGTGTATAATTGCTTTTATATGACACCACCAAACAGCACTGGTAATTTGGTTAAAACTTTCTTAATCAAAATATTCGATTCTCCGGGAGTGGCGCCAAAAACTTAGGTACCCTACGAACATCGCTTGAAAAGTCGGTTTCATTTTTCGCGGGACGAGGTTGACTCAGCGGGTGACAGCAGGGGTATCTAATGTATTATATTTATATATGGTGGGGCCTAAATCTATTGTTTAGTGTTGCAATGGTATAAAGAGTAAGTTGACCTAAGGTCGTGTTTTTAAATGGTTTAACGAATTGAAGATCAAGGGTATAATTATCTTAGATAAAATACCTAGATAACAGATAGTAGTAGAGTTTTTATCTAATAGTCCTAAATGCGGAAAAGTAAAAAAGTGGGAGAGATACTTAGAGTATGCAGATTAAGGAAATGCTAACCAAGATATACGCTTAGGCTAGTGGAAGGTAGTTATATTGAAGATAAACATCTAATTAGGATAATATAGAACTGATCAGATGAGCCAATCGTGCAAACCTACTGGTCTTTGATCTCTCAGAGTTCTCCTTGAGCAAAGGCAGATATGTCACTGGGGTTACACTCTCAAAGTGTCAGAACCTCAGATGTTATCCTTAGTAAGCACTAGGCGCTGTCAGAAGGTAATCTCTAATCCTAACCCTCGTTATCTGTCGGAGATGGAGTAACTATGTGCCATGTTGAATGAACACAATCACAACATGAGGAGCCTGCTGGATTAAGTTGACCAAACCATAATGGAGACTAACAGTCCTATCATCATACTACGCAGAATCAAACTATCCTAATCATTAAATGGAATTACAGTGTTAAACTGACAGTAAAGCAGATAGAAACATACCAGAAGCATGCAATATATAGTATAATCAATCTTAAGGCAACAATCAAACAAGAACATGCAATAGGGTCGAATCATACAATTTGGTGCAACTAGGTACGTCATAACAGCCCCTAAGAGGTCTCTTTAGGTCAATTATCAGGTATACTAGGTCATTCATAACTCAATTCCTAAGTTCCGTGTCCCATAAGTACAATAAATGCCTCTTGGGTTCACCGGCCATACTGAGTCCATATATACTTCAAGTATAGTATAAACGAGGGTCTTGGTCCTATGAAGTAGCTAATTTCATATAGTTGGACAAGTTTCAATCACAACTATAGGTTGGTCAGTCCTCAATATACTAGCATACAAGCCTATCGGGGTTACAGATTCAACGTAACAACAGTGCTCGTACTATATTTACATAACTACACTAGCCTAAGTTTCTATCACGGTAACATACCGAAAAGTTTACACTATCATGGTAATATCGAAATGCACATAATAACAAATCATTATTGAATAAAAAATGTTTAGATTAAAAACTGAAAGAAGTGTTGCGTACAAGATTTGCCCGAGATCGCAGAGACTCTTGGAGTATATCTCCCCGAAAAAGTTAACTACTATTAAAAACTAACTATGATATGAAGTGTATTATTGTATTGAGAGATGATGTGATGATTGTTATAAATGAGAAAGTTCAAGCCTATTTATATCCATTTTAGCACTGGGCAGGCCGTGTAACACGGCTGTGTTTTTCTGGAATGGTCGTGTACACGGGTCGTGTAAGGAGGCCGTGTGCTGGCCAATCCGTGTACACAGGTCGTGTATCAAGTCATATGCGCAGACCGTGTGAATCTTTGACAGGCCATGTTAGTAGGCCGTGTGGCTGATCTTCCTTGGTTGTTTTTGTCGATTTCTTGGATCGTAACTTGGTTTCTGGGGTCATAACTTATTTTTCAACGTTTTCGCTCTAGATTCTTCATTTTAAGCCCGTTTTATTCGATTCTTCTTCCACCGCCTTCGTAATTACTAAATATTCAAGATTAAGCAAATAAGTTCTTAATTTAGAGATAAAGTTTGTATGTTTATTGTTTTTGGGCTTAATATTGAGAGTAAAAACGTGACTTTTTCGACGATATCAAGAGCCTATCTCTCTAATAGTGGTTTTCCTCGAGTAAGCATTTCATAACATATTATTTTCAAGTGAAGTCTATGTTTTACATTTTATAACATATTATTTTCACTATATCAATTTTCAGGTTCAACTTTTAACATATGATATCCAGAAGATGTTAAAATCATTACGAGATTCAACTTCTCTTGAAATTCAGGCTAAATCCCCAAATAAAAATTTTAGTAAACTATTGAAGCTATGAGTGTGATTGATACTTTATACATTTATTTATAAGTATAAACAAATAAGCTGTAATGGATATTTCATGAACTCTATTTAAAACAATTATTAGCCTTTAAATTGATGAATGGTAGCTCATCACAAGAGATTAAGATCAATTTGACTCAGATTTACTAGCTTGTTGGTTCACTTAGAATTTCAGGTTTCATACTTTATACATTTGGTTTGTTTGACAAACTAATTAAATTAACATTTCAACTTAAAAGATGAAAGGAAAGTGTGTTACAATATATCTCTCTGTTAGGAATAAAACACGTGAGCCCTAACAAGACTTGATAACTCTAGGTTATCAAACTCATTTACAATAAATTAAAATAGTTGATGTATACGAAGAAACAAGCAAAAAAAGATAAAGACAAGAGCATTTAACGAGGTTATATGTAATCACGAATGATTACTTTAATCCTCGGACACCAAAGAGAGTTCTTTTATTGATAATTTTCGTGAATACATGTATGGTTTACAATAGGATGCCTAAATAGGCAAAACAATACAAGGAAATAGCTTTGGGAGCAAGAAAAAATGGTTTCTAGAATTTTCCCCAGTCAGACCCTAGCTCGCGATTGCGAGCCACATCCCTTCACAAGCTTCGCGATCGCGAGACTCAACCCGGACAGATACTCCATTCACGAGACTGGAACTCACGATCACGACCCGTGCAGTAGTTTTCCAAATTTTTAACTCCTTATTTAACTCGCTTCACACTTCTAACAATCTCCCACTCGAAGAGATGTTAAACAAAATCCATCTTAGCCTAACATCATCAACATCAACGTCAACATCATTATAACACCCCGCCAAATTTTCATCTGACGGTGCATTAATCCAGGTCCCACAATTAACAGTTACGCCCTCTATATGAGACATTCAAAGCAATCGCATTTAATTTTATTAAAAATTAACTTTCAAAACATAAGTCAATAATCCCAAAATGGAAACACTGTTGTGATCGTAACCACAAGTCAACAGTATTTAAACAGTTATAAAAGTTTTAAATACGAAAGTAAATAATGTTCATTAAATCAAATGCTGACTCCATGGCCAGACATGCAGCAAACACAGCGGAAGCCTACCTCTTAAGGACCTGAGAATAAAAACACGCAAAAACAGGTCAACAATAATGTTGGTGAATCTACAGGTTTAAAGTAATGTAACAGTATCTGAAAACATTTATCAGAAAATAGTTTAGTTTCCTTGACCACGAGATTTTAACGTTTGCATAATCTGAGCACCTGAATACTAGCAATGACCCGAGTATAGAAGCCACTATACCCGCCTTTACCTCCTAAAATTTTATACACTTTTTCGAGCGTATCTAATGTTCAAAATAAATGCACCACAGTTTTTATAGTGGGTGAGGTTGTCAACCTAACGGATCTGTCCATCTAAATCGTGCTTACACCGATGGTATTAAAAGTATTCAAGCTAGAGGCTTTGTGAACAAACTCAGTACACATATATAGTACTCGTGTCAATACAAAAGCATTTGATAAAGTAAGTATAACAGCGTGTATTCTCATCCCTGAAAACATGTAAAAAGTGGGACTGTAGACTCACCTTTGAATAAGCTCGGATTGAAAAACAAAACTTGTTCGGATTATAGCTGAATAATGCAACCTAAGTATACGTATTTAGGTTGGTCAATATATGTATCTTAAATAAGTATGGTTTCATAGTATAAGTTGTCTTATTGCTCGACTCGACGCGTTTCCAAGTAAAAGTCAACTATATCATGCAAGTCAAACAAAGTCAACCGAAGTCAAACCGAAGTCAAACTTGGTCAATGTGGTCAACTATAGTCAACATCAGTAGGTTCTTGTCAAATGTTGGTCAACGTGTCAAACCTAAGTCAAACAATATGTTTCAGGTCATGAATAATCATTTTCACAATTTCAGTTTATCGTTGTGCACATAGTTCATGAACACGTAGCTTACTTAGCACAATATCTCATAGTACAAAATTCACGTAAACATGAAAAACTCCAGATCATAAATATACTTAAAATCAATTCCAAAAAGTCCAGCCAGGGACTCATACGATAATTAAAAGTCAGGAATCAGAAGGGGTACATTTGGGGTTTGCCCAGTCAGTTTCTGACCGCGCACTGATTTCGTTTTGGCTATAACCGGAGTTAGGAACATGAAATTGACACAAGACCAGTGGCCATAGTTCAAGGAAAAGTCAAAGTAACACATATCAAAAATCTATAAAATTTTGTTTAGCCAATTTGTACAGTTTATTCATGCAAATTGAATGTTCAGTTTTTCAGCTCAAATCAGAATCCACATAAAGTACGGCTCTATTGTACCCAATGCATAAAGTTTCAGAGATTGACATAAACTAACAATAAGTCACATATCATGTTAAAATTCATTTTCCATAAGCTTACATGCTCAATCAATAAACACAATCCACAGAGTATAAAACAGAGAGCAATTTACAGATTCGATTCTAGTTTAGTTAGTCACATTCGCACGCGATTATCCGAAGATCTAGATACAATTATCCTATGATATCTACATGAAAGATGAAGTACTTTTTGTGTAAGTTTCAAATATATAAAGCTTTAATCACAGAAGTTACACGTTTTTTTCATACCAGGTTATTTTCATGCAAGTGCTGTATAAAACTACTTTTACACTAATTCAAGCATATCTCAGGTTATACATAAGCAAACAACATGATATCCTAGTCTAAATTGAGTGTTTTTAAATTATATTTCCCATGGTATAAGTCTCACATTCCAATTCATTGTCTATCAAATCCAGATTTCTGATCAATCACGAAAACACAACGTTAATTTCAATTAAGCATAACTTGATCATCCGGAAATGAAATCAAGCGAATCCAAAGCCTAAACTCAATAGTTTTTTGCAAGGAATCTGAATATAACATAATAGTTAACATTTGAAAAACTTAATTTTTCTGATCATGCAAAAACAAATTCGTTTTTAAACCCTAGCGCATCAAACAATCAATATAACGATTACAATTAACACGTACGCGTATAGACTTGAGCAATTGACAACATAACTATGAAACTCTAATAAAAATCAGATTTTTAGGATTAGGGTTTAGCTAAATATACCTTAGATCAACAAATCGTTTATACCAACGCGTAGAGGAGATCGAGAATTGCAACGTTCGTTCTTGAGGTTTGATCAAAATTTAATTTTTGAGTGTGTGTGGATGGTGACGGCAGCAAGGAGGGGGAGAGCAGAAGAATGTCGACTTGTGTGTGTGAAGTGGGGAGAGTTCCAGTGATTTTTAGGTCTAATTAAAATGTTACACATTGGCCCTAAATAATCATATAATTAACAAAGTAGCCCAAAACAAGAAAATAAGGGGGAATGGGGGAGGGGTCGGCCGAATGGCCCATGTGGGGTATCCCCTGGCTCGTGTTGTCTAATACCTTGTACTCGTGGTCCGTTTCAAGTGTCGTTTAGTCGTATCGAAGGTCCGAAATACTAAACCGATCGTTAAAACGCAACCAAACGTTAATTTATTAAAACCCAATAAATTAATTATTTTTTAAAAAGTTAATAATTAATAAAAATAATTATTAAAATAAACCCGAGCGTTTCGTTGCTCAAAAATCAGTTATCAAAATCGTATCGTTTTAATCGTATTTCATCATCCGAAATGTTTATTTGAATTAATATCTGTAACACCCCAGCTTAACATGACCACAATATTGTCCGCTTTGCCCGCAGGCGCACGGCTTTTTCTTGGTGACCACACACGAGAAGCACTTTCCCAGGAGGTCACCCATCCTGGTAGTGCTCTCGCTCGAGCACGCTTAACTGCAGCGTACTCGCACATATGCTCTAGCTGTGGTCCCAAAACGCGTTGTGTCATTTAAGCGTGGGTATTACCTTATAATCCCATGATCACTCATGTCTGTGGGCGGTGTGGGATTTGCCTAGGGTGTTACATTCACCCCCCCTTAGGGACTCATCGTCCTCGATGAGGTTTGCCCCACCACCCTCAACGGCACATGAGTGGCTCTGATACCATTCATTAACACCCCAGCTTAACATGACCACAATATTGTCCGCTTTGCCCGCAGGCGCACGGCTTTTTCTTGGTGACCACACACGAGAAGCACTTTCCCAGGAGGTCACCCATCCTGGTAGTGCTCTCGCTCGAGCACGCTTAACTGCAGCGTACTCGCACATATGCTCTAGCTGTGGTCCCAAAACGCGTTGTGTCATTTAAGCGTGGGTATTACCTTATAATCCCATGATCACTCATGTCTGTGGGCGGTGTGGGATTTGCCTAGGGTGTTACAATATCAACCCATATTAATTATTATAACCCTACAAAGATCAAGTACGCATTTATTACACGTAAACGCACAAAAGTTAAATAATCGCCGTTAAATAAACTAACGGAAGGTTAACGAAAGTAACGGAAAAACAGGGTTGTTACATTACCCACCTGTTATTAAAAATCTCGTCCCGAAATTTTAGTGATCATCCTCTGAAGTAGTTTCCTCGAGAAACAGTTGCGGATACTTCAGCCTCATCTGGTCTTCACGCTCCGACGTGAACTCTGGTCCTCTTCTCGCGTTCCACCGAACTTTAATGATAGGAATTCTGATTTGTTTCAATTGTTTGACCTCACAGCCCAAAATTTTGACAGGTTCCTCAATGAAATGAAGTTTGTCGTCGATACGTAGTTCCTCTAAGGGAATAATCAAATTCTCCTCTGCTAGGCACTTCTTTAGATTGGATACATGAAAAACGTCGTGTATACCGCTGAGAGCTTGTGGCAGTTCCAATCTGTAAGCTACCGGTCCAACTCTTTCAGTTATCTCGAACGGTCCAACATATCTAGGACTCAGTTTACCTCGTTTCTCAAATCGTACAACACCCTTCCAAGGTGATACTTTAAGCATGACTTTGTCACCAACTTGGAATTCTATGTCCTTCCGTCTAACATCGACGTAACTCTTTTGAGGACTTCGAGCAGTTCTTAATCATTCCTGAATCTGTAGAACTTTCTCAGTTGTCTCCTGAATAATCTCAGGGCCTGTCAACTGACTATCTCCCAACTCGCTCCAACAAACGGGAGATCTACACTTCCTTCCGTACAATGCCTCGAAAGGTGCAGCCTTAATGCTCGCATGGTAGCTGTTATTGTATGAGAACTCAGCTAGTGGTAAATACTTATCCCATCCGTTACCGAAATCAATGACACATGCCCTCAACATGTCCTCAAAAGTCTGAATAGTTCGCTCGCTCTGGCCATCTGTCTGGGGGTGATATGCTGTACTCATATCTAAACGAGTCCCCATTGCTTTCTGTAATGACTGCCAAAATCTGGAAGTGAATCTGCTGTCGCAATCGGATATAATCGATATAGGCACTCCATGCCTAGAGACGACTTCCTTAATGTAGATCTGAGCCAACTTCTCCATTTTATCAGTTTCTCTTATCGGTAGAAAGTGTACAGACTTAGTGACATGATCCACGATAACCCAAATAGTATCCTGACCTCCCGCCGTTCTCGGCAGTTTTGTGATGAAGTCCATGGTAATACCTTCCCACTTCCAATGGGGGATCTCTGGTTGAGCTAATAATCCTGATGGCTTCTGATGCTCAGCCTTGATTTTAGCGCAAGTCAAGCACTTACCGACATAGGTAGCAATATCAGCTTTCAAATTTGGCCACCAATAGAATGCCTTCAAATCCTGGTACATTTTATCTGATCCCGGATGAATTGAGTACCTTGACTTGTATGCTTCCTCCAACACTAGTTCTCTCAATCCACCAAATTTTGGTACCCAGATTCGATTAGCAAAGTACCGTGTTCCGTCCTCTTTAATGTCAAATTTCTTATCCATTCCTCTGAGAAATTCAACATTGACATTTTCTTGTTTCACTGCTTCTTGTTGTGCTTCACGGATTTGTGATGTGAGATTCGTACGGATGACTATGTTAAGAGCTTTAACCCTAAGAGGTCTCTCTCGCTCTTTTCTGCTTAAAGCATCCGCCACAACATTCGCCTTGCCCGGATGGTATTGGAGTTCGAAGTTATAATCATTAAGTAGTTCCATCCAACGTTGTTGTCACATGTTGAGTTGTTTCTGATCGAATATGTGTTGTAAACTCTTATGGTCAATGAAGATAGTAAATTTGGTTCCATACAGGTAGTGTCTCCACATTTTAAGTGCAAAGACAACAACTCCTAGTTCAAGGTCGTGCGTAGTGTAGTTCTGTTCATGAATCTTTAACTGTCGCGATCCATAAGCAATAACTTTATTTCGTTGCATAAGCACGTAACCCATTCCTTGACGTGGGGCATCACAATAAACAACAAAATCTTCACTTCCCTCGGGTAGAGACAATACTGGTGCAGTTGTTAACTTCTCTTTCAACAACTGAAATGCGGACTCTTGCGGTTCTGACCACTCATACTTCTTGCCCTTATGAGTCAACACGGTCAATGGTCGGGCGATCTTAGAGAATCCTTCGATGAATCTCCGGTAGTAACCAGCTAGACCCAAAAATTGCCTAACCTGAGTTGGCGTCTTTGGAGTTTCCCAATTCTTAACCGACTCAATCTTTGCTGGATCGACCTGTATTCCATTGGCCCCTACAACATGGCCAAGAAATTGTACCTTTGGTAACCAAAAGTCACACTTAGAGAACTTTGCATACAACTTCTCATCTCTAAGCATAGTCAAAATCGAACGTAGATGTTGTTCGTGCTCTTCTTTATTCTTGGAGTACACCAATATGTCATCAATAAACACAATGATGAATTTATCTAGGTATAGCTTACACACGTGGTTCATGAGATCCATGAACACTAATGGTGCATTCGTCAAACCAAACGGCATCACTGTAAACTCATAATGTCCATAACGTGTTATAAACGCTATTTTCGGAACATCAGCTCATTTGACTCTCAACTGGTGATACCCGAATCTCAAATCAATCTTCGAATAACAACTCGATCCTTGTAGTTGATCAAATAAGTCATCAATCCTCGGTAGCGGATACCGATTCTTGATTGTCAACTTGTTCAATTCTCTGTAATTGATACACAATCTCATCGACCCATCTTTCTTTTTAACAAACAAGACTGGAGCTCCCCAAGGTGAAGAACTCGGTCAAATAAATCCCTTGTCTAACAACTCTTGCAATTGACTAGACAACTCTTGAAGTTCTAGGGGTGCAAGTCTGTACGGTGTGCGAGCCACCGGTGCCGCTCCTGGCACTAAGTCTATCTGAAACTCAACTTCTCGATGCTGTGGGAGACCAGGTAATTCCTCCGAAAAAACTTCAAGAATTTCCTTAACTACAGGAACGTCTTTGGGTCTCCTTTCTTCAGGTAAAATCTGGCTTACGTGAGCCATAAACGTGATACATCCCTTTCTCACATACTTCTGGACTTTCAAGCAGTTAATGAGATGTAATTGCGAGCCATTCTTTTCACCATAAATCATCATAGGTTCACCATCAGCAATAGGAATACGAATAGCCTTTAGGTCACAGACCACCTCGGCTTTATTATCAGCTAACCAGTCCATTCCAACCACAAGGTCAAAACTTCCCAGTTTAATAGGTATCACATCAATGCTAAAAGGCTTACCCTCTAATATCAAAGTACAACCATGATAAATCTTATCGGCTCTCATCAAATTACCATTCCCTAGTTCTATGGAATACACATTATCTAAGGAAGAAACAGGTTTCTTAACATTATGACAAATATCCTTAGATATAAAACTTCTATCAGTGCCAGTATCAAACAAAGCATAAACAGGTTGATCATCGAGTGAAAACGTACCCGTGACTAGTTTCGGATCATCACGAGCTTCCGCGGAATTGATGTTGAACGCCCTACCTCGAGCTTTCCCATTGTTGTTCTTAGGACAGTCCTTCTTGAAATGGCCTGGCTGTCCACAACCATAACAGTTCTTACCATTATTAGCATTGTTCGCGTTGTTTGCAGTGTTGTTGTTGTTGCCGTTGAGATTAACCTTGCAATCCTTCGACAAATGGCCAAACTTCTTACATCAGTCACAATTTAGAACAGAACAGTTTCCAGTGTGATGCTTGCCACACTTATGACATTGTGGCTTTTTGCCCTTATACCCGAAGTTAGTTCCTGTGATCCCAGTGTCGTTGCGGTAAGAATCTTACTTCTTGAACGGCTGTTGATTAAAATTCTTGTCCTGACCACCGTTCCACTCCCTCTTACCAACGTTTGACTTATTCTCATTCACCGTAGTGCCCTTCCCTCTCTGGGCAATCTGATCCAATAGCAAACTAGCCATGTCAATAGCTTCTTGCACGTTTACGGGTTTGGAGGTAGTGACCCCGCCTTGAATATTCTCACTTAGACCTTCGATGTACAGCTCCACCTTATGCCTTTCAGGAGTAACCATTTCAGGACACATTAATGCCAGCTCAAAGAACCTCTTGTTATAGGCGGTGAGATCGTTGCCTACTAACTTCAGCTCTCAGAACTCGCGTTCCATTTTCTTAATCTCGTTTCTTGAACAATACTCCTCTATCATTCTTTGCTTCAGAGTGTCCCAAGGTAGGGCGTAAGCTTGATCTTGACCCAAGAATTGAGCATAATTGTTCCACTAGGTGAGCGCACTGTCCGACAGTGTGCCTGTTGCAAAACCTACCCGGTCATTATCATTACACCCACTAATGCGAAAAACTAACTCAAGCTTCTCGACCCATATAGTGAGACCAACTGGTCCCTCAGTTCCATTGAAAGAATGCAGGTTGCAACTAGTGAATGTTTTGTAAGAACATCCATTGCGGCCTTGAGTGCCGTTCCCATTGGTGTTGCTCGAACCACCATGATCATTACTGTTCAGAGCGTTGTTAAATTCTCTCAGTAGTTCAGCTCTTTCGGCTGCGATTCCTTCGGTGAACATTCTCCTGATTTGAGCGACGGTTGATTCCTTTGGAGGCATCTTCAACACAGAAAAACACCAGGTCAGTGTCAAAACAACGCTATATATGAAAATATACTAGCAACAAGTGTTGAAGACTAGTAAATAATAGTACGAAAAGATTTGCTAGTAGTGAGAAGTAGTGTAAGTAGTATTAGTAGTGATAATAGTGTTAGTAGCGTCACCAGTGATAGTAGTGGTAGTAGTGACACTAGTGGTAGTAGTAGCAGTAGCACTAAGTAGTAACCATAATGGCAATAGTAGTAGTATAACATAACACAAGTATTACAATCATACAAAGTTACTAAATATAGAATAATACCGCATGCAATAAAAGATGATAGTTATTAATAGCATAAACCACCATTATTAATAATAAAATCCATAAGTGATAACCAATATCCAAAATTAGTAACCCAAACCATAAACATAATGTACTAGTGGCCCGGTTTATAACACCCGGTAAGTCTTATATAACCAATTAAAGAAAGAATGGTGGGTGGAAAAGAAGTTCATGGTCAATGACCCTTCACTTCCTCTTCTGTCGGGTACGTGAGGCAGTTCCATCATTCCTCGACCTATCATGTTCCGCCTCCAACGCAGCAACTCTGGCAGTCAAGGCTGCTATCAATCTCGCCATCTCAGTGAACCTCGCTTCCGCCTCATACGTATAAGTATTTATACCCGTGACCCTTTCGTCCAGCCTATCAAGATCATCGGAGTGCGGGTATGTCCTAGCAATATCACTCAAACCGTTAAAACGATCAATTACATCCCTGTTGCGGTTAGTGTGAATCAAATCCAATGCATAAAGGTTCACGGGATGATTGGGTATCTGATGCGGAGCAGGTGCTGGTGCTAGGGCAGGAGCAGGTGCATTCACCTCAGCTACACTCGAGTCGTTGCTACTGTTTCCTGAATCCTGTGACATCTAACTCACAATGCAAGAACACAAACGAACAGATTAGCCAAGTAAATAACGTTAGTCACAAAGTACTCATGTAATGACTAAGTCCCAGTCGTAGTCTAGACTCATCAAGGTGTCATAATGATCATATCAGACACTCTAATGCAAGTCCAAGTTTCCCTACGAACCGTTAGCTCTGATACCAACTATAACACCACGCTAAATTTCCATCTGACGGCGCGTTAATCCAGGTCCCACAATTAACAGTTACGCCCTCTATATGAGACGTTCAAAGCAATCGCATTTAATTTTATTAAAAATTAACTTTCAAAACATAAGTCAATAATCCCAAAATGGAAACACTGTTGTGATCGTAACCACAAGTCAACAGTATTTAAACAGTTATAAAAGTTTTAAATGCGAAAGTAAATAATGTTCATTAAATCAAATGCTGACTCCACGGCCAGACATGCAGCAAACACATCGGAAGCCTACCTCTTAAGGACCTGAGAATAAAAACACGCAAAAACAGGTCAACAATAATGTTGGTGAATCTATAGGTTTAAAGTAATGTAGTAGTATCTGAAAAACAGTTATCAGAAAATAGTTTAGTTTCCTTGACCACGAGATTTTAACGTTTGCATAATCTGAGCACCTGAATACTAGCAATGACCCGAGTATAGAAGCCACTATACCCGCCTTTACCTCCTAAAATGTTATACACTTGTTCGAGCGTATCTAATGTTCAAAATAAATGCACCACAGTTTTTATAGCGGGTGAGGTTGTCAACCTAACGGATCCGTCCATCTAAATCGTGCTTACACCGATGGTATTAAAAGTATTCAAGCTAGAGGCTTTGTGAACAAACTCAGTACACATATATAGTACTTTTGTCAATACAAAAGTATTTGATAAAGTAAGTATAACAGCGTGTATTCTCATCCCTGAAAACATGTAAAAAGTGGGACTGTAGACTCACCTTTGAATAAGCTCGGATTGAAAAACAAAACTTGTTCGGATTATAGCTGAATAATGCAACCTAAGTATACGTATTTAGTTTGGTCAATATATGTATCTTAAATAAGTATGGTTTCATAGTATAAGTTGTCTTATTGCTCGACTCGACGCGTTTCCAAGTAAAAGTCAACTATATCATGCAAGTCAAACAAAGTCAACTGAAGTCAAACCGAAGTCAAACTTGGTCAGTGTGGTCAACTAAAGTCAAAATCAGTAGGTTCATGTCAAATGTTGGTCAACATGTCAAACCTAAGTCAAACAATACGTTTCAGGTCATGAATAATCATTTACACAATTTCAGTTTATCGTTGTGCACATAGTTCATGAACACGTAGCTTACTTAGCACAATATCTCATAGTACAAAATTCACGTAAACATGACAAACTCCAGATCATAAATATACTTAAAATAGATTCCAAAAAGTCCAGCCAGGGACTCATACGATAATTAAAAGTCAGGAATCAAAAGGGGTACATTTGGGGTTTGCCCAGTCAGTTTCTGACCGCTCACTAATTTCGTTTTGGCTATAACCAGAGTTAGGAACACGAAATTGATACAAGACCAGTGGCCATAGTTCAAGGACAAGTCAAAGTAACACATATAAAAAATCTATCAAATTTTGTTTAGCCAATTTGTACAGTTTATTCATGCAAGTTGAATGTTCAGTTTTTCAGCTCAAATCGGAATCCACATAAAGTACGGCTCTATTGTGCCCAATGAATAAGGTTTCAGAGATTGACATAAACTAACAATAAGTCGCATATCATGTTAAAATTCATATTCCAAAAGCTTACATGCTCAATCAATAAACACAATCCACAGAGTATAAAACATAGAGCAATTTACAGATTCGATTCTAGTTTAGTTAGTCACATTCGCACGCGATTATCAGAAGATCTAGATACAATTAGCCTATGATATCTACATGAAAGATGAAGTACTTTTTGTGTAGATTTCAAATATGTAAATATTTAATCATAGAAGTTAAAAAAAATTTCATTCAAGGTTATTTTCATGCAAGTACTGTATAAAACTACTTTTACACTAATTCAAGCATATCTCGGGTTATACATTAGCAAATGACATGATATCCTAGTCTAAATTGAGTGTTTTTAAATTATATTTCCAGTTGTATAAGTCTCACATGCCAATTCATTGTCTATCAAATCCAAATTTCTAATCAATCACGAAAACACAATGTTAATTTCAATTAAGCATAACTTGATCATCCGGAAACGAAATCAAGCGAATCCAAAGCCTAAACTCAATAGTTTTTCGCAAGGAATCTGAATATAAAATAATAATTAACATTTAAAAAACTTAATTTTTCTGATCATGCAAAAACAAATTCGTTTTTAAACCCTAGCGCATCAAACAATCAATATAACGATTACAATTAACACGTACGCGTATAGACTTGAGCAATTGACAACATAACTATGAAACTCTAATAAAAATCATATTTTTAGGATTAGGGTTTAGCTAAATATACCTTAGATCAACAAATCGTTTATACCAATGATCGATCCTTAGTCAAATTATTACTTAATTAAGGATCGAGTGCAATAATAAGATGGAGGATGAGATGTTTGATGATTATTTTAGGCTCCGATGATCATCTTTCACTTTAGCAATCAATTGATCAACCACCCCGACCCGGTCTTGATTGTCAATTAGCATAATCTACCTTAGCGCGATGTAAAATCCCTTGGGCAAGATCACAAGTTAAAATCACAAAGGCTCGGGCAAAATGGCAGAGAATTAACAACCCATAAATGAGAGGCCATGCTCTCTATTTATAGTATTCGAAATAACCACAGTTTGCGGATTGCTTAACTATCCACGGAAGCTTAGCAGATTAAACCGCAGTCTTTTGTTAATGCGAAAACATAACTGTTGTACTTATTTTCAGCGAATATTCTATGACTTTGGATTATAGTCCGCGTAATTCTGCTTTTGGCTCTTAACAACTTAAACATACATATACAATGCTATGTATATGATCAAGGCCCCCCAGTTTATTATGATACATTTCGCGAAGCAGATGTATCATGATAAACTCTAAAATTCCGCAGTTATCGTAACCATTATCCGCATTTAGTTGCTTTCGCTTTAGCTTAGTTACCGTTACAGGAGAAGTAATTACCATTATTATCCGTTGTCTCAAATATTACCGTTTGAGTTATCACAATGGATAATTAACACAATCAATTGCCACCTATATTTCCCCTATATATATCGTGATCCATAATCACCAATTCCCCGCTTGCTTACGCTGAAGTATTTTTCAATTAATCCAATTCTCGATTAGCCTTTACAACCTTCTTCTTTTTATTCACAACGTGATCTTCATTCCAAAAATGAAAATCGACGAGGTTGATAGCAAGGTTAACACAAAAACCTTGATCACCAAACTATTAACAAGCCCGGAGGCTAAATCCTCATCATCAAAAGAGAAGCAATCCATTCCAATTGTCGACTTAACCTCCAAATCTCCTTATACAAAGCCAAGCTCCACCAAGCGACCTGTACAGACGCCGCCACCATCACACAGTAAAAAGCTCAAACAACAAGATGCAGTGCTTTTCGATAATCCAATTACGCTGGATTACGAAGGAGACCAGCAAACTGGTATATCGCGATTATAATTTCATGTGACTAACATGCATTAATCATTTGTTTCGCTAACTAACCAATTGCTTTATCTTGCAGGAGATTCCACTGGTGATCCTATTTTTGCGAGCCCAAACACTCTTGATCAAATCACAGAGTTGTTCCGCACTCCACCCGACTCTTACGGGGTGCGGATTGATGGTTTATCAGGATACACTTATGCTTCAGCTACTGCTGCTCTGGACCAGCGCTAACAGATGAAGTTAGCAATCCTCGGCGAGCTTCACCGTGAATTCTCCAAGCTCTCTGCGTTGGATGCGCATAATAGTTTTGTTCAAAAATTTTACATGTGCTTCAATTCTGCATATGATATGATGTCCCGTCAAGAACAGTTTTTCAACATTCTTGAAGCTGAAAAAGCAAAATATCACACCGAGAAGGCCAAAGCTGCGGACAGCGAGAAACACTGTGTTGACCTCTCCTACGAACTCACCGCAGCAAAAACCACCGTTGATGAGCTGAAACAACAGGTTTCTACTGCGACTGAGAAAGAAAACAACTTTCAAGCCACCATCAAATCGCTGTCAGAGGATGTGGCGAAGCTTATAGCAGAGCGGATCGCTGTAGCTTCTAAAGCTTCTGCGGAGCTTGAGTTCACCAAGCTCCACCAACATCTCCCCGAATTGGCTAGGAAAATACTCAATTCCAAGCATGTTTCCACGAATTTTTTTACATTTGCTGCCGCATTAAGACTTCGTGAGAGGGTAGAATTTATGGACGAGATTGCCATCAATTGCCCACTGCCAGATCCACTACCGTCTGCTATTGATGATCGCCTTTGCTCCTTAGAAGAGGCAAAATCAGCATACGCAGTTGCTCAGCAGGGCATAGCCGAAATTCCCCTGCTAAGATAACCGTAATAAGCGAGCGAGAGGATGTCACTGCAGACGACATCATCAAGCTTGATTTAACCAAAGAGTAGAAATTCACCTTGTATAACAGCACGCAGCTGCCTCTGCGTCATTAATAATAAAATTTCACTTTTTCTTATATTTGCAAGTACTTTTATTTATATAGCGCTTTCATTATCAGATATTCATAACACGGACTTGTCCTTTGCAATTTCCAACTTTTACTATTGTGCACATAATAAATGCGTACTTTTGCGGAACAATCTGTATGCGTATAAATTTATATGTTATGAATCTTCTAAGTCCGCCGAGACGATCCTTAGGCAATGAATTAGCATTGCGAAGCATCTAAGCATTGGCTAAATCAAACACTTAGGATATAAATTCCTTTCGCAATAATTTCTGCCGCCAAAGTGGGCTTTTTCATCACTTGGCTATCTAAACTCTGCGAAATATCATAACATTATGAAACAAGGTGTAAAACATTTCATATTCATTCGCATTTCACAGATAAACTTTTTGCATACTTTTACAAGTGTCTATTTTTTAAAATTCCTACAAGTGTGATCAAGACTTGCAAAAATTAAAAATAAGAACACATAAAAAGAATTATCAGCCATAAGCCATGAAGCCAACATCGCACTTTACACATATGCACTTTATAACTTTTACAAAGTTATGCATAATATCGCTTTAATAAAACGGCATGCCACGCATTAGGTAAAGTTCGCCATTCCATATTCGCGAGCTTATATGAAACTGCTGCATTAATTACCACAATTTGATAAGGTCCTTCCCAATTAGGACCCAATTTGCCAAGCTTTTCTGCTCTGCTTGCTTCATTATTTCGCAGTACCCATTCACCTATATCAAAAGACAAAGCACGTACTCTTTTATTATAATACTTAGCAATTTGCTGCTTATTATTTGCTTCTCTGATAGCAGCCATTAACCTCTGCTCTTCAATGAAATTCAGATTTTCGCTCAACGCATCATCATTTGCTTCTTCCTCAAAGTTAGCAATTCTATGCGTTGGTACCAGAATTTCTGCGGGGATTACTGCCTCAGAGCCATATATCAAACTAAAAGGTGTTTCTCCTGTGCTCTTCTTAAAAGTTGTGTGATGTGCCCACAGCACATTGGGTAGTTCATCTACCCAACCAGTTCGCTTCTCGCATAACCGCTTTTTAATACCGCTTACTATGTCGCGATTGGTTACTTCGTATATACCATTAGCCTGTGGATGCGCCACTGATGTATACTTTTGTATTATATTTAAATCAGTGCACCATGTCTTAAAAGGATCTTTCACTATTTGTGCACCATTATCGCTGACCAACTCTCGCGGAATGCCAAATCTGCAGACAATGCACTCCCACACGAAATTTCGCACTTGCACCCCAGTGATAGTGCGAACTGCCTTAGCTTCAACCCATTTAGTAAAATAATCAACTGCCACAATCAAGAACTTAACATTGCCAGGCCTTGCAGGAAATGGCCCCATAATATCAATAGCCCATTTGTGAAATGGCCATGGCGAATTAACAGGAATCATATCATGCCTTGACATTCGATTCTGTGGAGCATGCCTTTGGCAACTTTTACAGCGTTTAACAATTTTTGCCACATCGCGGTATAGGGATGGCCAAAAGTAACCCATCCGCATAATTTTTGCTGCAATAGTTTTGTAGCCTGAATGTAGTGCACAAGTGCCGTTATGCACCTCTTCCACTATCATTTCTGCTTCAATTGGTCCAACACATCGCATCATTGGCCCGCAATACGATTTGCGGTATAGAATATCATTCTGAATGATATACATTGGTGCCCTCTCTCCTACTAAACGTGCTTCGCGGCTATCACTTGGCAAATTATCATTGCAAATATACTGCAGGATTGGTTCCATCCAATTTGGATGTTCCTCTTCAACAGATGCAACCATTAAGTCATTATCTATTGACTTGCTTGGCAATTCCTCAACCCACACTTGCTTTTGAAAATGCGAAAATGTCAGAGCGGCCAACTTACTCAAAGCGTCCGCCTTCTTATTTTGACTTCTTGGCACTTGCGAAAGTTCAAAATGTTCAAACCGCCCTATCAATTCTCGTAACAATTGCAAGTATTTCTGCATAGAAGAATCATGATCATCAAAAGAACCATTAAACTGATTTGCTACTAATTGCGAATCTGTAAATGCTCGCAACTTAGTAATATCCATTTTTCGCGCAATATTTAAACCAGCAAGTATTGCTTCATACTCTGCTTCATTATTTGTTACATCAAAATTAAAACGCAACGCGTATGTATGTTCTTCACCACTTGGGCTTGCCAAAACTAAACCCGCACCTGCACCTTCCGCGCATGAGGCACCATCAGTAAACAAATCCCAAGTTTCACCAAGTACCGGTTTTAACGCGGTTCGCTCGTTGATTACCTCCAAATCTCCAAAAATTTCAGCGAGGTAATCCGCCATAACCTGACCTTTTACAGCACTACGCGGAAGGTAAGAAATTTGATAAGCATCTAACTCTACTGCCCACAATGCGAGTCTACCAGATATCTCTGGTTTTGTTAAGACTTGCTTGATCGGCAAATTAGTTAATACATGGACTGGATGCCCTTGAAAATATCTTCTTAACCTTCACGATGTTAAAATAAGTGCGTACACAAACTTTTCAATTGGCGCATAGTTTATTTCACTTCCTGTTAGAGCTTTGCTAACAAAATACACCGGCTTTTGTATTTTATTCCTTTTCGCGATCAAAACTGAACCAAAAGCTTCATTTGCCACTGATATATAAAGATAAAGAACTTCACCATCAACTGGCGCTATTAGTGTAGGCAAAGTTTTCAACAATTTTTTCATCTCTTGAAACACGGTTTCTGCTTCGCTGGACCAAACAAAACTTTTTTACTTCAAGCAACCTTTTAGAGTTTTGAAAAACGGCAACTGCCTTTCAGCAGCTTTTGACAAAAAACGCGTTAACGCGGCCAGTTTTCTCGTCAAACTTGTCACTTCTTTAACCGTTTTTGGCACGGTCATATTTTCTATAGCTGCGATCTTTTTTGGATTAGCTTGAATACCTTGTTCTGTAACAAGATATCCCAAGAATTTTCCTTCAGTTTCGCCAAAACTGCATTTTAACGGATTAAGCTTCATGTTTATTCTTCGCAGTGTGTCAAATGTTTCGCGCATATCGTCAATAATTCGCTCTTGCGTTGTGCTTTTAATCACTAAATCATCTACATAAGCCTCAAGATTACGCCCTATTTGTTTTTCAAAAGCAGTATCGATCAAACGTTGATATGTCGCACCCGCATTGATTAAACCAAAAGGTATCATAATATAGGAATATATGCCTTTTCCGGTATGAAATGCGATTTTATCTGCGTCCTCTTGAGCCATTAGAATCTGATGATAACCTCTTGCCGCATCCAAAAAACATTTATATGGAAAAGCATGCAAAGATTCCACCTTTAAATCAATTTCTGGAAGCGGGTAGTTATCCTTAGGGTACGCTTTATTCAAATCTTTGTAATCAATACATATTCTCCAAGAACCATCAGGTTTTTTCACCAAAACTGGATTCGCAATCCATGATTGGTATTGAACTTCGCGTAAAATTCCAGCTCGCACCAATTTTGTTACCTCTTCGCACAACCATTTTACACGATCTGGGGCCATACCCCTTCGCTTTTGTACTACAAGTTTTAGAGCTGGATTTACATTAAGCCTGTGCTCCACAATATGACGCGGAACACCAGTCATATCATTTTCGCACCAAGCAAAAATGTCCATGTACTGAACCAGCAGTTGCACAATTTGTTTCCTAGTATCCGCACTAACATTACGTCCTACTTTAATTTTCTGCTCGGGATATGCAGTATTAATCACCTCCATATTATCCGCATCAGCAGCAGTTTCTTGTCCTGCGGTTTTTTCGTTAACAGCCGCACAAATAGGCATGATGCTTATTGAACATATTGTGGCGACCCCTTTATATGTTGGAAACTTAATCATGCCATGAATTGTAGACGGTATAATTCCAAATCTACTTATAGCGGTTCTTCCCAGCAGCATGTTATAGCGAGATGAGGCTCGCATAACATAGAAATCTAACCGCGCTTGTCGCGCCACAGCGTCATCATTTACATCAGCTAGCTCAATGTCTAATGGCAAAACACCTATAGGCAATGAAGATTCTCCTGCAAAACCAGTTAGCGAAACCGCAGTTGTTTGCAGGTTTTTTGTTAATACTTTCTGGCAGTTGAACGAAACATTGTTCGTAAATAATATCAACACTACTGCCATTATCAACATGAACTTTCATGACTGTAATTCCAGTTTCTGCGATTTTGCACGATACTACTATCGGCATTTCAGAGAAATCATCGCTCTGCATTTTCGGGAAACTAATTGGCGCGAGTTGCCAACTTTGATACATTTTAACTGACTTTCGCTTTTTTCCTCTTTTTTGGACATTCGCTCGCACAGCGACCACTATATCGCTATCATTTCCGATATTGCTCATTATTCTAAATAACAAGCAATTTACCGCCAATTTCAAACGTATTCTCCTACAAATCATCACAACAAAAACACGATTGAAATTAAACCAAAGAATTAATCGTTTGATAACACGAAACAAAAAAATTTCAGTTTAATTTGTAAAACGTGTCCCACGGATAGCGCCAATTGATCGATCCTTAGTAAAATTATTACTTAATTAAGGATCGAGTGCAATAATAAGATGGAGGATGAGATGTTTGATGATTATTTTGGGCCCCGATAATCGTCTTTCACTTTAGCAATGAAGTGATCAACCACCCCGACCCAGTCTTGATTGTCAATTAGCATAATCTACCTTAGCGCGATGTAAAATCCCTTGGGCAAGATCACAAGTGGAAATCACAAAGGCTCAGGCATAATGGCAGAGAATCAACAACCCATAAATGAAAGGCCATGCTCTCTATTTATAGTATTCGAAATATTCGCAGTTTGCGGATTGCTTAACTATCCGCGGAAGCTTAGCGGATTAAACCGCAGTCTTTTGTTAATGCGAAAACATAACTGTTGTACTTATTTTCAGCGAATATTCTATGACTTTGGATTATAGTCCGTGTAATTCTGCTTTTGGCTCTTAACAACTTAAACATACATATACAATGCTATGTATATGATCAACCAACGCGTAGAGGAGATCGAGAATTGCAACGTTTGTTCTTGAGGTTTGATCAAAATTTAATTTTTGAGTGTGTGTGTGTGTGTGTGTGTGGATGGCGACGGCAGCAAGGAGGGGGAGAGCAGAAGAATGTCGACTTGTGTGTGTGAAGTGGGGAAGGTTCCAGTGATTTTTAGGTCTAATTAAAATGTTACACATTGGCCCTAAATAATCATATAATTAACAAAGTAGCCCAAAACAAGAAAATAAGGGGGAATGGGGGAGGGGTCGGCCGAATGGCCCATGTGGGGTATCCCCGGGCTCGTGTTGTACAATACCTTGTACTCGTGGTCCGTTTCAAGTGTCGTTTAGTCGTACCGAAGGCCCGAAACGCTAAACCGATCGTTAAAACGCAACCAAACGTTAATTTATTAAAACCCAATAAATTAATTATTTTTTAAAAAGTTAATAATTAATAAAATTAATTATTAAAATAAACCCGAGCGTTTCGTTGCTCAAAAAGCAGTTATCAAAATCGTATCGTTTTAATCGTATTTCATCATCCGAAATATTTATTTGAATTAATATCAACCCATATTAATTATTATAACCCTCTAAATATCAAGTACGCATTTATTACACGTAAACGCACAAAAGTTAAATAATTGCCGTTAAATAAACTAACGAAAGGTTAACGAAAGTAACGGAAAAAGCAGGGTTGTTACAATCATCCCACAACAACTTAACCCGCTAATTATACCTCCTTTTGATATAGCTGGATTTACACCCAAATCACGCCGCACTTCACTCGATAACCTTCGAGCAAGTGAAGTCTTTCGACACTAAAAAATAACGCGGAGCTACAATTCGATCGTTTTTTTACTAGCTTGGGAAACAAGAAATTCTCTTTGGCTATGGCACCTACCGCCTTAGTTTTGGAGATAACGGGCCGCTTGAGTCCCACCCGACCCAATTAAAGCCATCGCCCAAACGATCCACCTGTACACAATACGATTCACCCGAATTAACTTTCCAATAAAGAATAAGCCTGTGGTAGAACGAACACATGGACATTACCGATTAAGACCTTGTACAAGAGCACTTTCGCACACTTAATCGTCCACTTTAACACCTTTGCTTTCACTATAGGAACACCGACCACATATGTGCGCACGTCTTTTGAAAAACCCGATTTTCCATCCCGAGCCAACTCCCACTGTACGGATGTATCATTAACCATGACTCTTAAGAAAACCTCTTGTGCATCTTCCTCTGTCGACCACAATAAAGTTGCCATTGGAGTAGATCTACCTGAAGTACCGAAGACTCTAGTGTACCCAATTCGACCCGAATTTCCACTAGCTTCAACTTCCTTTGAGCTCTCACTCAAACAAGACCTCTCAGCAATACCGGAAAGCATTAGTAAGCTAGGGCTTTTGACATCCACAAAATCACCTAGCCATTCTTCTTTAGGAACTTCAACCATATACATGGTTCACCTTTTAAACCCACGAGCGACTACATAATCTCCCTTAAACACTACCCACTTTTGATCTCCAAATAGGACATGACAATTATCGTCATCCAATTTCCCAACCGAGATCAACCGACTCTTGAGCTTTGGAACGTACCGCACATTCCTCAAGATCCAAGCATAATTCAAATGTTTAACTATGAGATCACCAATACCCGCAATATCAAGTGTACTCCCATTCGCAACTCGAACCTTACTGGAGTATTCCTTGAAGTTCACCATCCCTTTCATCTATGGGGTAACATGATACAAGGAACCCGAATCTAAGACCCAAGATTAATCAATAACCTCTTTTTGGCACATCAACGCATCTTCGATCACTGTAGTCACCATGCTCCCAACCGATTTTATGACTCGAGAACTTTGAATAATAGTGACCAACTTGTTGAAAATTTCAACACACCACGTTTTTGCTCCTTGATGGACTTCTTGACCTAGCTCTTCCCCGACTAACACTTAGAACCGAACGTGAACTCCCATTTGAATCTTTCCTACGAATAGCTTCGCTAAGAATCAAATACCGGATTCCTTCACAAGTTAACTTAGTAGTTTCGGATGAACCACTAACCGCCATAACCGTACCGGCCCAACTATCGGGCAATGAAGATAGCAAAAACAACGCCTCAAGCTCATCAACGAATTTAATAGTCACCGATTTCAACCGAGTTAAAATCGAATTACATTCGTTAACATGATCCGCCGCCGAGAAACCCTCCATCATCCTAGCATTCACCAATTACTGAATCAAGAAAACTTTGTTCAAAACGGATGGCTTTTCCTACATATTGGATAATGCCGCAATCAATCCCGCGGTTGTGGTTTGACCCACAATGTTGTAAGAAACATTTCCGGATAGAGAAAGTCGAACAACCCCTAGGGCTTGCCTATCCAACAACTCTCACTCGCCTTGAGCCATCTCTTCATGTTTAACACCCTTTAACGGTTGCTAAAGCTTCTTTTGATAGAGCACATCTTCAATTTGCATCTTCCAAAAGCTAAAATCATTCCCATCAAACTTATCAATCTTCACATCACTTTTTTCCGCCATTGTTCCCGTAAAACCGAACCAAGACTTTGATACCACTTGTTAGGAAAAAGACAGGTGAGCCCTAACAAGACTTGATAACCCTATGTTATCAAACCCACTTACAATAAACGAAAATAGTTGATGTATACGAAGAAACTAGCAAAAAACGATAAAGACAAGAGAATTTAAGGAGGTTATACTTAATCACAAATGATTACTTTAATCCTCGGCCACCAAAGAGAGTTCTTTAATTGATAATTTTGGTGAGTATATGTATGGGTTACAATAGGATGCTTGAATAGGTAAAACAAATAAAGGAAATAGCTTTGTGAACAAGAAAACACTGTTTCTAGAATTTTCCCCCGTCAAACCCTAGCTCGCGATCCCGAGCCTCATATCTTCAAAATCTTCGCGATCGCGAGACTCACCCCGAACAGATACTCCGGTCGCGATCTTGACTCGTGCATCAGTTTTCTGACTTTTTAAATCCTTGTTTAACTCGCTTCGCACTCCTAACACTCTCGTGTATATATGTTCACAATTTGAAAATATATTATTCTTGTGCAGTAGACATGCGATATAAGGATACTTAACCGCTCAAAAACAAAATATATTTTTTTGACTCGAACAAATCCTTTGCACTGCTTCCTTATGAAGACGTAATATATACTCTGATCTTTGTTTTTCCTATTTTTTTTTCACTGTACTTAAATTTTTTTTATCCATGGTGTCTCTCCCTCTATACATTCATGTAGACCATGGCTAACGGTGCGTGTTGGGGGCCAAAATGATCGAACACGCCACCAACACGCCGCTAACAAGGCGTGTTGGTGGGTTTTGAGAATGGTGTGCTGGAACCAGGCACTTGATGAATCGGTGGCGTCTTGGCTTTATGTGTGCACCTCTGAATGGTGGAGGGAAGTATACGTTGGAACAGATATAAAATTTGAGATGGTTTCTGTTAATGCTGCTGCTATATATACACATATAAATACATACATTCAGCAAATATAGAAAAAACACACTCACAGCACAAACACACTCACAACATACATTCTCCTATATCAATGGCACCGATGACAGCTAATTTCGACGTTCATTTCAGAGGTAACAACAATAAGTCATACGTTGGCGGAACGAAAATGCTATTTAACGACTTGTACATTAACGAATTTGATTTTTCAGAGTTGGAAAAATTACTTAGAAAAGAAATACATGTCCCATTTTCGACTAATTTGTATTTAGGCGAAAAGAAGGAAAAAATATTGCATTTGGATAATAACATTTGGAAGAAGCTTAAGAAACACGTCAGGGAAACCCGTAATCGAATTCAGTTCTATGTTATGGATTTAAGCATATGAACGGTTAATCCAGTCCCTTCCGATTCTGAAAGTAGTCCTGAATTAGGAGCGTCGATTGACTGGGTTGTTTAATAATTGTAGTTTTATGTTTTTTAGGATTTTTAATAAGTTTTAATTGTATTAAGACTTTTAATAAATTAATTTTCTACTTTTAGGAATTTTAAAATTATTATAATCGTTTGGTTAATTTTAACTGTGTTCTATTAATCGAATTTGTTTTTATAATTACAAAATAATAATATAACTAATTAAACTAAATAAAAACTAAAACCATTTTTTATAATAAGAAAAATGAAAAAGAAATTAAAAATATCCACCACTACCCATCAACACGCCACTCAGCACGTCACCAATTATTTAGCAGTTTACCAGCACGCTCGTTAAACACCCACCCCTACTCATCAACACGCCAACACACCCATTATTGTTAAAGATGATCGTAGAAGGAATGAACTTATTGAGTGATGGACCAACATTTGAATTGTTCGTTTTAACAATGTCAAGACATACAAGTCAGCAACCATAGATCTGTTACTGCTTTTTATGAGATGTTAAATGTATTTAACATGGAACTAGAAACATTTATTTGGTTAGTTTTGACTTGTTTACTTCAACAAGGAATTCAAAATAATGCTTGTAGAGATTAGCTTCCAACTTCCAAGTTCCAACTTTGGTCGAACATGAAGCATGAAAAGAAGATTCATATGAGTGGAACTTGAAGTTATCTATAAACTAGTACGAGTACTTTTTAGCCACATTTTATGTTTTCTATGTCTATGGTTTGATAAGTTTTCTAATTATTTGTAAAGATGTACAAATATGTATTTTTACGCTAGTGAAACTTTACATTTCATTCTATACAATTTTAAATGTGTTATAATTCAGTAGGCTTATAACTACCTTTAGTGGTTTGATTCTTGATGTTATAATTCAGTAGGCTTATAACTACCTTTAGTGGTTTGATTCTTGATTAAGAATGCTAATAATGAAGTGTAAGAACAAAGATGATAATGGAGAGAAAGAAAGAAACACTTTGTAAGTGTGAGAAAATGATACAAGTTTAATGTTTGCATTCATGGCTGTTTATAGCAAAAATATCACAAGTTTAGGTAATACAATAATATTACTTTTGTGTATCAATAATTGACTATCCATTTATATATATATTTATATATTATAACACTCCCCCTTGGATAGCAATTTTGTTTGTTTAAGATCAACTGTAAGTTACTGCCTCGTTAAAAACCTTGCTAAAGAAAACCCAGTGGGAAAAAAACTTTAGCAGTGGGAAAAAAAGTGCAGCATGGAGTTGACTCCCCCTCAAGTAGACATCGCTTCAGTTGTTACATCTTTTGAACATGTCTCATGCCAATGTTATGAACATGTGTTCTGAAAATAGCAGTTGGAAGTGCTTTCGTGAAAAGATCAGCAGAGTTTTTGCTGGATTGAACATATCTCATTTCAATCTCGTTGTCCTTAATGAGATTTTGAGTGTATGAGAAGAATCTAGGAGGTATGTGTTTGGTTCGGTCACTTTTGATATACCCTTCTTTCATCTGTGCTATGCAAGCTGCATTATCTTCATAGATAATTGTTGGACTTTTATCGCGTTCTAGTCCACAAGAATCAGTAATGATTTGTGTCATTGATCTCAACCAAAAACATTCCCGAGTAGCTTCATGTAATGCAATCACTTCGGCATGATTTGATGATGTAGCAACAAGTGTTTGTTTTTGAGAACGCCATGATATTGCAGTACCTCCATTTAGGAATACATATCCAGTTTGAGATTTAGCTTTATGTGGATCAGATAAATAACCTGCATCAGCATAACCAACCAAATCTTGTTTTGATTCGTTAGAATAAAATAATCCTAAATCAGTAGTTCCTCGAAGGTATCAAAATATGTGTTTGATCCCATTCCAGTGTCTTTTGGTAGGAGCAGAGCTGAACCTTGCCAACAAATTAACTGCAAAAGAAATGTCAGGTCTTGTACAATTTGTAAGATACATAAGAGCTCCAATTGCACTAAGATATGGTACTTCTGGTCCAAGAATATCTTCATGATCTTCACATGGACGAAATGGATCAGTTTCAACATTGAGTGATCTAACAACCATAGGAGTACTTAATGGTTTTGCCTTGTCCATATTGAAACGTTTCAGAATCTTTTCAGTATATGTTGTTTGATGTACAAGTAAACCATTAGGCATATGCTCAATTTGTAAACCAAGGCAATACTTGATTTTTCCGATATCTTTCATTTCAAATTCTTTCTTTAGAAGTTGAATGGCTTCATGGATCTCTTTATTTGTACCTATGATGTTAAGATCATCAACATAAACAGCTATGATCACATATCCGGATGTTGTTTTCTTAATGAAAACACAAGGACAAGTAAGGTTATTTGTATACCCTTTTCTTATCAAGTAATCACTTAATCGGTTATACCACATACATCCCGATTTTTTTAACCCATATAAAGATCTTTGTAATTTAATCGAATACATTTCTTTGGGTTTTGCACTTGATGCTTCTGGTACCTTAAATCCTTCAGGTATCTTCATATATATATACTATCAAGTGATCCATATAGATAAGCAGTCACAACATCCATGTGATGCATTTCTAAATTTTTAGAAACTGCCAGGCTGATTAAGTATCTAAAAGTAATTGCATCCATAACAGGGGAATAAGTTTCTTCATAATCAATTCCCGGTCTTTGAGAAAAACCTTGAGCTACAAGTCTAGCTTTATACCTTGTAACTTCATTTTTCTCATTTCTTTTTCGGACAAAAATTCATCTGTATCCTACAGGTTTCACATCTTTAGGAGTGAGAATGATGGATCCGAAAACTTTTCTTTTATTGAGTGATTCTAATTCAGCTCGTTTTGCTTCTTTCCATTGAGCCCAATCATGTCTATTTTGACATTCAACCATAGATGTTGGTTCTGGATCATCATCATTATTCATGATGTCATATGCAACATTAAATGAAAATTTCTCATCAAGATTTTTCATTTCATTTCGGTTCCATAATATTTTTGAATGTGCATAATTGATTGCAATTTCTGTATTGACATCATCAATCTCCTCTGCAGTAGGAGTACTGATTTGTGGTTCTTCTTGAACACTTTCTTTTACCTTATTATCAGCTGATTTTCTTTTTCGAGGATTTTTATCTTTGGAACCAACTGGTCTCCCACGTTTCAGACGTGGCATATATTCTTGAGTGACTACATTATCAGTTTTCCGATTTGGAATCTCAACTCGAGCTGGAGTATTAACTGCTGGTATATATGATTTAGTCACCCTTTTTGTATCTGTGAATGCATCAGGCAATTGATTTGCAAGTTCTTGCATATGCATTATCTTTTGAACTTCTATCTCGCATCCTTTTATGCGAGGATCAAGATACTTTAATTGAGGTTCACACCATGAAACATCATTTTCTTTATTTTTTATTTCTCCCCCTAATCTAGGAAACAATGTTTCATTAAAATGACAATCAGCAAAATGTGCTGTAAAAATATCACCTGTCATAGGTTCAATATACCTTATGATTGAAGATGTTTCATATCCAACATATATTCCCAACCTCCTTTGAGGACCCATTTTTGTACGTTGTGGTGGCACAATTGGAACATATACTGCACAACCAAATGTTCTAAGGTGGGAAATATTTGGCTCTTGACCAAAAGCAAGTTGTAGGGGGGAATATTTATGACTTGCACTTGGTCTGATGCGAATCAATGCAGCAGCATGTAAAATTGCATGACCCCATATAGATACAGGGAGTTTTGTTCTCATTATCAATGGTCTAGCGATTAACTGTAAACGTTTAATCAGTGACTCGGCTAAACCATTTTGTGTATGCACATGAGCAACAGAATGTTCAACAACAATTCCTATAGACATGCAATAGACATTAAATGCTTGAGATGTAAACTCACCAGCATTATCAAGTCTCACCTTTTTAATGATGTAATCAGGAAATTGTGCTCTCAATTTAATAATTTCGGCAAGAAATTTTGCAAATGCCACATTACGGCTTGATAACAGACAAACATGAGACCATCTACTAGATGCGTCTATTAGGACCATGAAATATCTAAATGGTCCACATGGTGGATGAATTGGTCCACAAATATCACCTTGAATTCTTTCAAGAAACATTAGTGATTCTTTCTCAACCTTAAGTGGTGAGGGTCTAGTTATCAATTTTCCAAGAGAGCAAGATATACATGGAACCATTGTATCATGAAGGATTTTTCTATCCTTCAGTGGATGTCCATGTGTACATTCAATAATTCTTTTCATCATTGTTGATCCTGGATGGCCCAATCTGTTATGCCATAAATTAAATACACCAGAATCAATATACTTTTCTTTAATCACCATATGTGCTTCTGGTACATTTATATGTGTATAATGTAATCTAGAATTAAGTCTTGGCAGTTTTTCAATCACGTGATTCTTGTTAGTGATACTTAAATATTTCTCATTTTCTGCCGTTACTGACTGATAATCATATCCATTAAGATATATGTCAGAAAAACTCAATAAATTTCTGCTTGACTTAGGAGAGAATAAGGCATTATTAATTAAAAATGTTGTACCGTTTGGTAATATGAATTTTGCCTTTCCTATCCCTTCTATCAAGTTAGCAGCACCTGATATTGTATGTATAGTTCCTTCCGTTGGTTTCAAATCAATGAAATATTTTTCAGATTTAAGTATAGTGTGTGTAGTACCACTATCTGCTATACAGAGATCTCCACTACTTGATTGATGTTGTGTTCCAGCAGAATTCATATTAAACTTCATATATAAGAAACAAACAGTAAGTATATAAATGTTACACAAAATGTTTATTACACACAAATAGAT
The DNA here is from genome assembly GCF_046630445.1 of Rutidosis leptorrhynchoides. Lineage (NCBI taxonomy): Eukaryota > Viridiplantae > Streptophyta > Magnoliopsida > Asterales > Asteraceae > Rutidosis > Rutidosis leptorrhynchoides. Next base: position 423,685,073 of record NC_092333.1, on the reverse strand, counting down.
AAAACTGAAACATTTGACATACATAGAATTGAAACATCAAACATAAAACTGGAACATTTGATAAAACATATAGAACTGAAACATTTGAGAAAACATGATGACAAAGGTTAAATCGTTTTATTTATAAAAGAAACATATTAATTTAATTCAAGAAATCTTCATATAAATCAGATGGTTGCTCAGTGACTGTTGGATCAATATTATCCACAAAATTTACTTCATTTTCTTTACCTTTCAGCGAATCCTGATACATCTTAACAAGATGTTTAGATGTTCGGCAAGTATTAGCCCAGTGGCCCATTCTACCACATCTGTAACAAGATTCTTCAGAATTTTTAGAAGAATTTTCATCAACATCTTGTTTAGTGGGCTTGTTTTGTGGTTGATATTTATATTTTCGTGGATTATTATTTCTTTGACCACCACGGTCACGACCACGACCACGTCCTCGCCCATTACCATTACCATAAGGATGGTTTCTACCATAGTTATGGCTTTTGGCATGATGATGGTGATGGTTATTATAACCATGATCTTGCCCGCGTCCTTGTCCCTGTTTATAATTATTTGCAGTATTTGCTTCAGGGATTGCAAGTGTACCAGTAGGACGGGATTGCTGATTTTTCATTAATAGCTCATCATTTTGCTCTGCAACTAAGAGATATGAATTAAGTTCAGGATATGTTTTGAACTTTAGCATTCTCAAATTTCTTTGCACTGTGATGTTTGCAGCATTCATTGTGGAGAAAGTTTTCTCCGTTATGTCTGCATCACTTATTTCATGTCTACAGAATTTAAGTTGTGAACATGTATTATACAGAGCTGAGCTATATTCATTTACTTTCTTAAAGTCTTGGAACCTTAATGTTCTCCATTGTTCCAAAGCAGCTGGAAGTAAAATTTCTCTTTGATTATTGACTGCTTTTGAGACCTTCCCATAAAACATGGGGATCTTCTACAGTCACATAATTATTTTGTAAGCATTCATCAATATATTGATGAATAAAGCAACATGCCGTTGCTTGTTCTTTTTCAGAACAAGTGTTGTTTTCATTTATGGCTTCAAGAATGCCCATTGATTTAAGATGCATTTTTACTTTTATAACCCATGGCATGTAGTTGTTTCCAGTTGATTCTAAAGGAGTAAATTTAAGCTTTTCCAGATTTGACATTTTCTATTAAAACAAACAACATGATAAATTATAGTCACTTTATATTCATAAGTATATAAACATTAAACATAAATTTAATATAACATAAATGATAAGTAGGTGACTGTGTCGACCATATGTAAGCAATCATTAATAAATGTTATATAACATAAATAATAATTAGGTAACAGTGTCGACCATATAAATGTTAGATAATAGAAATATAAATGTTAGTAACATAAATGATAATTAGGCGACAGTGTCTACCATATAAATGTTAGATAATAGAAATATAAATGTTAGTAACATAAATGATAATTAGGCGACAGTGTCGACCATATATTATTCAGGTGGTATAACCGACCATATATCATTTAGGTGGCAGAGCCAACCATAATTAGTATTAAGATTATCGTGCTGATAACGTGTTATAATTCAGTAGGCTTATAACTACCTTTAGTGGTTTGATTCTTGATGTTATAATTCAGTAGGCTTATAACTACCTTTAGTGGTTTGATTCTTGATTAAGAATGCTAATAATGAAGTGTAAGAACAAAGATGATAATGGAGAGAAAGAAAGAAACACTTTGTAAGTGTGAGAAAATGGTACAAGTTTAATGTTTGCATTCATGGCTATTTATAGCAAAAATATCACAAGTTTAGGTAATACAATAATATTACTTTTGTGTATCAATAATTGACTATCCATTTATATATATATTTATATATTATAACAAAATGTAGTTGTATTAAGATTTGCTATAATTTACTTTGTATTGATATAAAAACATGCCACCACTAAAACAACGAAGATTTCATATTCTGAGAATTTTTTTTAGCAAAAAATCTAAACCACAAAAGTATTTTATGTTATTTGTGGCACTAAAAAAGTGCCACTAATATCTTTCAAGGCTGCAGCAGCACAATTATAAACTGCCCTAAAAGGTTTTAGTGGTGGCACTTCTAGTGAGATTCTTATGTGCCACACATTCTGATTCTGGGTTTTAGTGGCACTTTTCAGTTTTCTGTGGCACTTTTTTTGAACTGTGGCAATTTTATTAAAAACAAAGAAAACGGCTCTCTCAAGGAGCAATAAGAGTATTACAAATGGCCTACAAGCCATAAGTTCCAATTAGAAATACATTTTTTTTCTAAATTTTAACAACGAAAACGAATGATTCATATCAATCCACAAAAAGATCTCAGACCATGAAGAGAATGGAGAGTAATCCAACTTTAGCCAAAAGAAAATCTTCCTCCATAATTCAATCGCCAGCAAGCACTGAAAGAAACGGATGGTTCTTATTTTCGATCCCATGACTACACACAACACAACTTATAGAGTCGATTTCAATCCCTTTTGACGAGATGTTTAATCGTAGTGGAAGTTTTTCGTGTATAAATCGCCAAAGAAATATGTTAATTTTACCCCGCAAATAACTCCTCCAAATTGTGGCAGGCTCGCTAGAAGGCAGTATCACTCGATCCAAATGAAAACGTGCATAAGCAACAGAGAACAAGCCATCATCCGCTAAAGATCATCTCCAATAATCTTCTTGGGAATTTAAATAGACTTGGGACAATTCAGCTTTTAACTCCCGTAAAGCATATTTGTTCCTGCAACCCAGATTGTTTCGCACCCAATCTCATGTCCACGTTCCATTTGATAACCGATCAACAACAGTAATGAAATGTCCCGTTCTTATTGATTAAAAACGTTCCATATTAATTGATTTCGTTGCGAGGTTTTGACCTCTATATGAGACGTTTTTCAAAGACTGCATTCATTTTTAAACAAACCATAACCTTTATTTCATCAATAAAGGTTTAAAAAGCTTTACGTAGATTATCAAATAATGATAATCTAAAATATCCTGTTTACACACGACCATTACATAATGGTTTACAATACAAATATGTTACAACAAAATAAGTTTCTTGAATGCAGTTTTTACACAATATCATACAAGCATGGACTCCAAATCTTGTCCTTATTTAAGTATGCGACAGCGGAAGCTCTTAATAATCACCTGAGAATAAACATGCTTAAAACGTCAACAAAAATGTTGGTGAGTTATAGGTTTAACCTATATATATCAAATCGTAACAATAGACCACAAGATTTCATATTTCAATACACATCCCATACATAGAGATAAAAATCATTCATATGGTGAACACCTGGTAACCGACATTAACAAGATGCATATATATAAGAATATCCCCATCATTCCGGGACACCCTTCGGATATGATATAAATTTCGAAGTACTAAAGCATCCGGTACTTTGGATGGGGTTTGTTAGGCCCAATAGATCTATCTTTAGGATTCGCGTCAATTAGGGTGTCTGTTCCCTAATTCTTAGATTACCAGACTTAATAAAAAGGGGCATATTCGATTTCGATAATTCAACCATAGAATGTAGTTTCACGTACTTGTGTCTATTTTGTAAATCATTTATAAAACCTGCATGTATTCTCATCCCAAAAATATTAGATTTTAAAAGTGGGACTATAACTCACTTTCACAGATTTTTACTTCGTCGGGAAGTAAGACTTGGCCACTGGTTGATTCACGAACCTATAACAATATATACATATATATCAAAGTATGTTCAAAATATATTTACAACACTTTTAATATATTTTGATGTTTTAAGTTTATTAAGTCAGCTGTCCTCGTTAGTAACCTACAACTAGTTGTCCACAGTTAGATGTACAGAAATAAATCGATAAATATTATCTTGAATCAATCCATGACCCAGTGTATACGTATCTCAGTATTGATCACAACTCAAACTATATATATTTTGGAATCAACCTCAACCCTGTATAGCTAACTCCAACATTCACATATAGAGTGTCTATGGTTGTTCCGAAATATATATAGATGTGTCGACATGATAGGTCGAAACATTGTATACGTGTCTATGGTATCTCAAGATTACATAATATACAATATAAGTTGATTAAGTTATGGTTGGAATAGATTTGTTACCAATTTTCACGTAGCTAAAATGAGAAAAATTATCCAATCTTGTTTTACCCATAACTTCTTCATTTTAAATCCGTTTTGAGTGAATCAAATTGCTATGGTTTCATATTGAACCCTATTTTATGAATCTAAACAGAAAAAGTATAGGTTTATAGCGGGAAAAATAAGTTACAAGTCATTTTTGTAAAGGTAGTCATTTCAGTCGAAAGAACGACGTCTAGATGACCATTTTAGAAAACATACTTCCACTTTGAGTTTAACCATAATTTTTGGATATAGTTTCATGTTCATAATAAAAATCATTTTCTCAGAATAACAACTTTTAAATCAAAGTTTATCATAGTTTTTAATTAACTAACCCAAAACAGCCCGCGGTGTTACTACGACGGCGTAAATCCGGTTTTACGATGTTTTTCGTGTTTCCAGGTTTTAAATCATTAAGTTAGCATATCATATAGATATAGAACATGTGTTTAGTTTATTTTAAAAGTCAAGTTAGAAGGATTAACTTTTGTTTGCGAACAAGTTTAGAATTAACTAAACTATGTTCTAGTGATTACAAGTTTAAACCTTCGAATAAGATAGCTTTATATGTATGAATCGAATGATGTTATGAACATCATTACTACCTTAAGTTCCTTGGATAAACCTACTGGAAAAGAGAAAAATGGATCTAGCTTCAATGGATCCTTGGATGGCTCGAAGTTCTTGAAGCAGAATCATGACACGAAAACAAGTTCAAGTAAGATCATCACTTAAAATAAGATTGTTATAGTTATAGAAATTGAACCAAAGTTTGAATATGATTATTACCTTGTATTAGAATGATAACCTACTGTAAGAAACAAAGATTTCTTGAGGTTGGATGATCACCTTACAAGATTGGAAGTGAGCTAGCAAACTTGAAAGTATTCTTGATTTTATGAAACTAGAACTTTTGGAATTTATGAAGAACACTTAGAACTTGAAGATAGAATTTGAGAGAGATCAATTAGATGAAGAAAATTGAAGAATGAAAGTGTTTGTAGGTGTTTTTGGTCGTTGGTATATGGATTAGATATAAAGGATATGTTATTTTGTTTTCATGTAAATAAGTCATGAATGATTACTCATATTTTTGTAATTTTATGAGATATTTCATGCTAGTTGCCAAATGATGGTTCCCACATGTGTTAGGTGACTCACATGGGCTGCTAAGAGCTGATCATTGGAGTGTATATACCAATAGTACATACATCTAAAAGCTGTGTATTGTACGAGTACGAATACGGGTGCATACGAGTAGAATTGTTGATGAAACTGAACGAGGATGTAATTGTAAGCATTTTTGTTAAGTAGAAGTATTTTGATAAGTGTATTGAAGTCTTTCAAAAGTGTATAAATACATATTAAAACACTACATGTATATACATTTTAACTGAGTCGTTAAGTCATCGTTAGTCGTTACATGTAAGTGTTGTTTTGAAACTTTTAGGTTAACGATCTTGTTAAATGTTGTTAACCCAATGTTTATAATATCAAATGAGATTTTAAATTATTATATTATCATGATATTATCATGTATGAATATCTCTTAATATGATATATATACATTAAATGTCTTTACAACGATAATCGTTACATATATGTCTCGTTTAAAAATCATTAAGTTAGTAGTCTTGTTTTTACATATGTAGTTCATTGTTAATATACTTAATGATATGTTTACTTATCATAGTATCATGTTAACTATATATATATATCCATATATATGTCATCATATAATTTTTACAAGTTTTAACGTTCGTGAATCACCGGTCAACTTGGGTGGTCAATTGTCTATATGAAACATATTTCAATTAATCAAGTCTTAACAAGTTTGATTGCTTAACATGTTGGAAACATTTAATCATGTAAATATCAATCTCAATTAATATATATAAACATGGAAAAGTTCGGGTCACTACAGTACCTACCCGTTAAATAAATTTCGTCCCGAAATTTTAAGCTGTTGAAGGTGTTGATGAATCTTCTGGAAATAGATGCGGGTATTTCTTCTTCATCTGATCTTCACGCTCCCAGGTGAACTCGGGTCCTCTACGAGCATTCCATCGAACCTTAACAATTGGTATCTTGTTTTGCTTAAGTCTTTTAACCTCACGATCCATTATTTCGACGGGTTCTTCGATGAATTGAAGTTTTTCGTTGATTTGGATTTCATCTAACGGAATAGTGAGATCTTCTTTAGCAAAACATTTCTTCAAATTCGAGACGTGGAAAGTGTTATGTACAGCCGCGAGTTGTTGAGGTAACTCAAGTCGGTAAGCTACTGGTCCGACACGATCAATAATCTTGAATGGTCCAATATACCTTGGATTTAATTTCCCTCGTTTACCAAATCGAACATCGCCTTTCCAAGGTGCAACTTTAAGCATGACCATCTCTCCAATTTCAAATTCTATATCTTTTCTTTTAATGTCAGCGTAGCTCTTTTGTCGACTTTGGGCAGTTTTCAACCGTTGTTGAATTTGGATGATCTTCTCGGTAGTTTCTTGTATAATCTCCGGACCCGTAATCTGTCTATCCCCCACTTCACTCCAACAAATCGGAGACCTGCACTTTCTACCATAAAGTGCTTCAAACGGCGCCATCTCAATGCTTGAATGGTAGCTGTTGTTGTAGGAAAATTCTGCTAACGGTAGATGTCGATCCCAACTGTTTCCGAAATCAATAACACATGCTCGTAACATGTCTTCAAGCGTTTGTATCATCCTTTCGCTCTGCCCATCAGTTTGTGGATGATAGGCAGTACTCATGTCTAGACGAGTTCCTAATGCTTGCTGTAATGTCTGCCAGAATCTTGAAATAAATCTGCCATCCCTATCAGAGATAATAGAGATTGGTATTCCATGTCTGGAGACGACTTCCTTCAAATACAGTCGTGCTAACTTCTCCATCTTGTCATCTTCTCTTATTGGCAGGAAGTGTGCTGATTTGGTGAGACGATCAACTATTACCCAAATAGTATCAAAACCACTTGCAGTCCTTGGCAATTTAGTGATGAAATCCATGGTAATGTTTTCCCATTTCCATTCCGGGATTTCGGGTTGTTGAAGTAGACCTGATGGTTTCTGATGCTCAGCTTTGACCTTAGAACACGTCAAACATTCTCCTACGTATTTAGCAACATCGGCTTTCATACCCAGCCACCAAAAATGTTTCTTGAGATCCTTGTACATCTTCCCCGTTCCAGGATGTATTGAGTATCTGGTTTTATGAGCTTCTCTAAGTACCATTTCTCTCATATCTCCAAATTTTGGTACCCAAATCCTTTCAGCCCTATACCGGGTTCCGTCTTCCCGAATATTAAGATGCTTCTCCGATCCTTTGGGTATTTCATCCTTTAAATTTCCCTCTTTTAAAACTCCTTGTTGCGCCTCCTTTATTTGAGTAGTAAGGTTATTATGAATCATTATATTCATAGATTTTACTCGAATGGGTTCTCTGTCCTTCCTGCTCAAGGCATCGGCTACCACATTTGCCTTCCCCGGGTGGTAACGAATCTCAAAGTCGTAATCATTCAATAATTCAATCCACCTACGCTGCCTCATATTCAGTTGTTTCTGATTAAATATGTGTTGAAGACTTTTGTGGTCGGTATATATAATACTTTTGACCCCATATAAGTAGTGCCTCCAAGTCTTTAATGCAAAAACAACCGCGCCTAATTCCAAATCATGCGTCGTATAATTTTGTTCGTGAATCTTCAATTGTCTAGACGCATAAGCAATCACCTTCGTTCGTTGCATTAATACACAACCGAGATCTTGCTTTGATGCATCACAATAAATCACAAAATCATCATTCCCTTCAGGCAATGACAATATAGGTGCCGTAGTTAGCTTTTTCTTCAATAACTGAAACGCTTTCTCTTGTTCATCATTCCATTCAAATTTCTTCCCTTTATGCGTTAATGCAGTCAAGGGTTTTGCTATTCTGGAAAAGTCTTGGATGAACCTTCTGTAGTAACCAGCTAGTCCTAAAAACTGGCGTATGTGTTTCGGAGTTTTCGGGGTTTCCCACTTTTCAACAGTTTCTATCTTTGCCGGATCCACCTTAATACCTTCTTTGTTCACTATGTGACCGAGGAATTGAACTTCTTCCAACCAAAATGCACACTTTGAAAACTTAGCGTACAATTCTTCCTTTCTCAATACTTCTAACACCTTTCTCAAATGTTCACCGTGTTCTTGGTCATTCTTTGAGTAAATAAGTATGTCATCAATGAAAACAATGACAAACTTGTCAAGGTATGGTCCACACACTCGGTTCATAAGGTCCATGAACACAGCTAGTGCATTAGTTAAACCAAACGGCATGACCATAAACTCGTAATGACCATAACGTGTTCTGAAAGCAGTCTTTGGAATATCATCTTCTTTCACCCGCATTTGATGATACCCGGAACGTAAGTCAATCTTTGAATAAACAGACGAGCCTTGTAGTTGATCAAATAAGTCGTCGATTCTCGGTAGTGGGTAGCGGTTCTTGATGGTAAGTTTGTTCAACTCTCGGTAGTCGATACACAACCTGAATGTACCATCTTTCTTCTTGACAAACAAAACAGGAGCTCCCCACGGTGATGTGCTTGGTCGAATGAAACCACGCTCTAAAAGTTCTTGTAATTGGCTTTGCAGTTCTTTCATCTCGCTGGGTGCGAGTCTGTAAGGAGCACGAGCTATTGGTGCAGCTCCTGGTACAAGATCTATTTGAAATTCAACGGATCGATGTGGGGGTAATCCCGGTAATTCTTTCGGAAATACATCAGGAAATTCTTTTGCAATGGGAACATCATTGATGCTCTTTTCTTCAGTTTGTACTTTCTCGACGTGTGCTAGAACAGCATAGCAACCTTTTCTTATTAGTTTTTGTGCCTTCAAATTACTAATAAGATGTAGCTTCGTGTTGCCCTTTTCTCCGTACACCATTAAGGGTTTTCCTTTTTCTCGTATAATGCGAATTGCATTTTTGTAACAAACGATCTCTGCTTTCACTTCTTTCAACCAGTCCATACCGATTATCACATCAAAACTCCCTAACTCTACTGGTATCAAATCAATCTTAAATGTTTCGCTAACCAGTTTAATTTCTCGATTCCGACATATATTATCTGCTGAAATTAATTTACCATTTGCTAATTCGAGTAAAAATTTACTATCCAAAGGCGTCAATGGACAACTTAATTTAGCACAAAAATCTCTACTCATATAGCTTCTATCCGCACCCGAATCAAATAAAACGTAAGCAGATTTATTGTCAATAAGAAACGTACCCGTAACAAGCTCCGGGTCTTCCTGTGCCTCTGCCGCATTAATATTGAAAAATATTCCACGGCCTTGTCCATTCGTGTTCTCCTGGTTCGGGCAATTTCTAATAATGTGGCCCGGTTTTCCACATTTATAACAAACTACATTTGTATAACTTGCTCCGACACTACTTGCTCCGCCATTACTCGTTCCGACACCATTTGTTCCTTTCGTTCTATTAACCCCTGGTCCGTAGACCTCACACTTCGCCGCGCTATGACCATTTCTTTTACACTTGTTGCAAAATTTGGTGCAGAACCCCGAGTGATTCTTTTCACACCTTTGGCATAGCTGCTTCTGATTGTTGTTGTTGTTGCGGTTATTATTGTTGTTGGGATGATTGTTGTAGTTGCTGTTGTTGTTGTTGTTGTTGTTGTTGTTGTTGGGCCGTTTGTTGTAGTTGCGATTGATGTTGCGATTGTTGGGATAATTGTTGCGATTATTGTTGTAATTGCTGTTGTTGTTGTATTGGTGATTCTTATCACCGTTTTCCTCCCACTTTCTTTTGACTTGCTTCACATTGGCCTCTTCAGCAGTCTATTCTTTAATTCTTTCTTCAATCTGGTTCACGAGTTTGTGAGCCATTCTACATGCCTGTTGTATGGAGGCGGGCTCGTGTGAACTTATATCTTCTTGGATTCTTTCCGGTAATCCTTTCACAAACGCGTCGATCTTCTCTTCCTCATCTTCGAATGCTCCCGGACACAATAGGCACAATTCTGTGAATCGTCTTTCGTACGTGGTAATATCAAATCCTTGGGTTCGTAACCCTCTAAGTTCTGTCTTGAGCTTATTGACCTCGGTTCTGGGACGGTACTTCTCGTTCATCAAGTGCTTGAATGCTGACCACGGTAGTGTGTACGCATCATCTTGTCCCACTTGCTCTAGATAGGTATTCCACCATGTTAATGCAGAACCTGTGAAGGTATGCGTAGCGTACTTTACTTTGTCCTCTTCAGTACACTTACTTATGGCAAACACCGATTCGACCTTCTCGGTCCACCGTTTCAATCCGATCGGTCCTTCGGTTCCATCAAATTCCAAAGGTTTGCAGGCAGTGAATTCTTTGTAGGTGCATCCTACACGATTTCCTGTACTGCTAGATCCAAGGTTATTGTTGGTATGTAGCGCAGCCTGTACTGCGGCTATGTTTGAAGCTAGAAAAGTACGGAATTCCTCTTCATTCATATTCACGGTGTGTCGAGTAGTCGGTGCCATTTCCTTCAAAATAGTTAAATGGAACAAGTTAATCATACAGAATATTAAGAGTAGTTAATAGTATTTCGTAGCATAATATGAACTCATTTATAAAAGCTTTTTCTTCATATTAGCGTTTTATAAGTTTAAATTCGGGTAGTACCTACCCGTTAAGTTCATACTTAGTAGCTAATATACAATTCAACTACTACAATTCTATATGAAAAACTGATTATAATAATATTTCGCGTTCGAACTTTTACACAACATTTTACAAACTTACAATACCGCTTATTTTACATATAGCATGAAATATAGCACACAATAAATTTGATACAAGATGGTTGTGAAGATAATTCTAGCTAGTACACAAGTCGTTCAGCAAAGGCAATAAAGACACGTAATTCATACGTCCAGAAACAAGTCATGCATTCTGGTTTTACTAGGACTACTTCCCATCCTTGGTCTTGTGGAACATAACCGTTATGGCCGTTGATAAGACAGCGTGTTGTAACGTCGTCAAAGGGACGAGGGTTACGTAATGTCCAACAGTCCCGTAACAATCTAAAAACCTCATTTCTTACCCCAATTACCGACTCCGTCACTTGTGGGAACGTTTTGTTTAATAGTTGTAGCCCGATGTTCTTGTTCTCACTTTGGTGAGAAGCGAACATTACTAATCCGTAAGCATAACATGCTTCTTTATGTTGCATGTTAGCCGCTTTTTCTAAATCACGAAGTCCAATATTCGGATATATTGAGTCAAAATAATTTCTTAACCCATTGCGTAAAATAGCATTTGGGTTCCCCGCAATATATGCATCAAAGTAAACACATCGTAACTTATGGATTTCCCAATGTGATATCCCCCATCTTCCGAACGAAAGCCTTTTATAAACCAAGGCATTCTTGGAACGTTCTTCGAATGTCTTACAAACTGATCTCGCCTTAAATAGTTGTGCCGAAGAATTCTGACCGACTCTAGACAAGATTTCATCAATCATGTCTCCGGGTAGGTCTCTTAAAATATTGGGTTGTCTATCCATTTTGTGTTTTTATACTGTAAAATAGACAAGAGTTAGATTCATAAAAAAATACTTATTAATACAAGCAATTTTTACATATATCATAAAGCATAAGCACACTATATTACATATATTACACCACACGAATACAACTATCTTATTCCGACTCGCTTGTTTCTTCTTCTTCGGTTTTGGTTCGTTTTGCCAAGTTTCTAGGGATATATGATGTTCCCCTAATACGAGCCGTCGTGATCCACATTGGTTTAGAAAAACCTGGTGGTTTAGAGGTTCCCGGGTCATTGTTACAACTTAAGGACTTCGGGGGTTGACGATACATATAAAGTTCATCGGGGTTGGAATTAGATTTCTCTATTTTTATGCCCTTTCCCTTATTATTTTCTTTTGCCTTTTTAAATTCAGTTGGGGTAATTTCTATAACATCATCGGAATTCTCGTCGGAATCCGATTCATCGGAGAATTGGTAATCCTCCCAATATTTTGCTTCCTTGGCGGAAACACCATTGACCATAATTAACCTTGGTCGGTTGGTTGAGGATTTTCTTTTACTTAACCGTTTTATTATTTCCCCCACCGGTTCTATTTCTTCATCCGGTTCCGATTCTTCTTCCGGTTCCGACTCTTCTTCCGGTTCCTCTTCGGGAACTTGTGAATCAGTCCACGAATCATTCCAATTTACATTTGACTCTTCATTATTATTAGGTGAGTCAATGGGACTTGTTCTAGAGGTAGACATCTATCACATAATATTAAACGCGTTAAGAGATTAATATATCACATAATATCCACACGTTAAAAATATATAGTTTCCAACAAAATTTGTTAAGCAATCATTTTTCAAGTAAACACGGTCGAAGTCCAGACTCACTAATGCATCCTAACAAACTCGATAAGACACACTAATGCAAAATTCTGGTTCTCTAAGACCAACGCTCGGATACCAACTGAAATGTCCCGTTCTTATTGATTAAAAACGTTCCATATTAATTGATTTCGTTGCGAGGTTTTGACCTCTATATGAGACGTTTTTCAAAGACTGCATTCATTTTTAAACAAACCATAACCTTTATTTCATCAATAAAGGTTTAAAAAGCTTTACGTAGATTATCAAATAATGATAATCTAAAATATCCTGTTTACACACGACCATTACATAATGGTTTACAATACAAATATGTTACAACAAAATAAGTTTCTTGAATGCAGTTTTTACACAATATCATACAAGCATGGACTCCAAATCTTGTCCTTATTTAAGTATGCGACAGCGGAAGCTCTTAATAATCACCTGAGAATAAACATGCTTAAAACGTCAACAAAAATGTTGGTGAGTTATAGGTTTAACCTATCAAATCGTAACAATAGACCACAAGATTTCATATTTCAATACACATCCCATACATAGAGATAAAAATCATTCATATGGTGAACACCTGGTAACCGACATTAACAAGATGCATATATATAAGAATATCCCCATCATTCCGGGACACCCTTCGGATATGATATAAATTTCGAAGTACTAAAGCATCCGGTACTTTGGATGGGGTTTGTTAGGCCCAATAGATCTATCTTTAGGATTCGCGTCAATTAGGGTGTCTGTTCCCTAATTCTTAGATTACCAGACTTAATAAAAAGGGGCATATTCGATTTCGATAATTCAACCATAGAATGTAGTTTCACGTACTTGTGTCTATTTTGTAAATCATTTATAAAACCTGCATGTATTCTCATCCCAAAAATATTAGATTTTAAAAGTGGGACTATAACTCACTTTCACAGATTTTTACTTCGTCGGGAAGTAAGACTTGGCCACTGGTTGATTCACGAACCTATAACAATATATACATATATATCAAAGTATGTTCAAAATATATTTACAACACTTTTAATATATTTTGATGTTTTAAGTTTATTAAGTCAGCTGTCCTCGTTAGTAACCTACAACTAGTTGTCCACAGTTAGATGTACAGAAATAAATCGATAAATATTATCTTGAATCAATCCATGACCCAGTGTATACGTATCTCAGTATTGATCACAACTCAAACTATATATATTTTGGAATCAACCTCAACCCTGTATAGCTAACTCCAACATTCACATATAGAGTGTCTATGGTTGTTCCGAAATATATATAGATGTGTCGACATGATAGGTCGAAACATTGTATACGTGTCTATGGTATCTCAAGATTACATAATATACAATATAAGTTGATTAAGTTATGGTTGGAATATATTTGTTACCAATTTTCACGTAGCTAAAATGAGAAAAATTATCCAATCTTGTTTTACCCATAACTTCTTCATTTTAAATCCGTTTTGAGTGAATCAAATTGCTATGGTTTCATATTGAACCCTATTTTATGAATCTAAACAGAAAAAGTATAGGTTTATAGCGGGAAAAATAAGTTACAAGTCATTTTTGTAAAGGTAGTCATTTCAGTCGAAAGAACGACGTCTAGATGACCATTTTAGAAAACATACTTCCACTTTGAGTTTAACCATAATTTTTGGATATAGTTTCATGTTCATAATAAAAATCATTTTCTCAGAATAACAACTTTTAAATCAAAGTTTATCATAGTTTTTAATTAACTAACCCAAAACAGCCCGCGGTGTTACTACGACGGCGTAAATCCGGTTTTACGATGTTTTTCGTGTTTCCAGGTTTTAAATCATTAAGTTAGCATATCATATAGATATAGAACATGTGTTTAGTTTATTTTAAAAGTCAAGTTAGAAGGATTAACTTTTGTTTGCGAACAAGTTTAGAATTAACTAAACTATGTTCTAGTGATTACAAGTTTAAACCTTCGAATAAGATAGCTTTATATGTATGAATCGAATGATGTTATGAACATCATTACTACCTTAAGTTCCTTGGATAAACCTACTGGAAAAGAAAAAAATGGATCTAGCTTCAATGGATCCTTGGATGGCTCGAAGTTCTTGAAGCAGAATCATGACACGAAAACAAGTTCAAGTAAGATCATCACTTAAAATAAGATTGTTATAGTTATAGAAATTGAACCAAAGTTTGAATATGATTATTACCTTGTATTAGAATAATAACCTACTGTAAGAAACAAAGATTTCTTGAGGTTGGATGATCACCTTACAAGATTGGAAGTGAGCTAGCAAACTTGAAAGTATTCTTGATTTTATGAAACTAGAACTTTTGGAATTTATGAAGAACACTTAGAACTTGAAGATAGAACTTGAGAGAGATCAATTAGATGAAGAAAATTGAAGAATGAAAGTGTTTGTAGGTGTTTTTGGTCGTTGGTGTATGGATTAGATATAAAGGATATGTTATTTTGTTTTCATGTAAATAAGTCATGAATGATTACTCATATTTTTGTAATTTTATGAGATATTTCATGCTAGTTGCCAAATGATGGTTCCCACATGTGTTAGGTGACTCACATGGGCTGCTAAGAGCTGATCATTGGAGTGTATATACCAATAGTACATACATCTAAAAGCTGTGTATTGTACGAGTACGAATACGGGTGCATACGAGTAGAATTGTTGATGAAACTGAACGAGGATGTAATTGTAAGCATTTTTGTTAAGTAGAAGTATTTTGATAAGTGTATTGAAGTCTTTCAAAAGTGTATAAATACATATTAAAACACTACATGTATATACATTTTAACTGAGTCATTAAGTCATCGTTAGTCGTTACATGTAAGTGTTGTTTTGAAACTTTTAGGTTAACGATCTTGTTAAATGTTGTTAACCCAATGTTTATAATATCAAATGAGATTTTAAATTATTATATTATCATGATATTATCATGTATGAATATCTCTTAATATGATATATATACATTAAATGTCTTTACAACGATAATCGTTACATATATGTCTCGTTTAAAAATCATTAAGTTAGTAGTCTTGTTTTTACATATGTAGTTCATTGTTAATATACTTAATGATATGTTTACTTATCATAGTATCATGTTAACTATATATATATATATCCATATATATGTCATCATATAATTTTTACAAGTTTTAACGTTCGTGAATCACCGGTCAACTTGGGTGGTCAATTGTCTATATGAAACATATTTCAATTAATCAAGTCTTAACAAGTTTGATTGCTTAACATGTTGGAAACATTTAATCATGTAAATATCAATCTCAATTAATATATATAAACATGGAAAAGTTCGGGTCACTACAAGTAACATGTTTATCCGATTCTAAGTGATACATTCTATTATAACGTGAGCTAAGAGCATCACTTCCAAGCCAAAAGTCTTTAATTTCCATAATCTAATTGACATGCCATTACCAATCTTCATAAAGAAAGCATCGTTAGGAATCAAGCTATTTTCTTCCAACTTGCTGCATGCCAAAGATATATGATCCCATACTCCTTTTTTGATATTAGAACCAAAAACATCACCATGAATAACTCTTAGTCAAACCCAATATTTTGTAAATTGTAAACAATATAATGTAGAGTTTGAAAGGGATTCGGATTCTTATTTAACTATTAGGTTGTTAGGTTACTTGGAGATAAAGATTGAGTCATTGTATATATAGAAGGTCGACATTATCAATGAAATCACTTATGACTTCAAAATCTTATATGGTACTAGACATCATTCGACCCTTTTCTCTCTAAAACCTACGATCCTCTTATCTCCTATATCTATATTCTTCGTGTTCTTCTGCAAATCGACATCATCTTCTCAACATGTCGACCGAACAAAACAAACTCACAGCCCTCCAACCTATCAACCATATTCTCCACTCCGTTACAATTAAATTAGAAGTAGAAACCAGTCAATACAATTCTTGGTCGGAGCTTTTCAAAATTCACTGTCGAGCTCATGACGTTCTTAATCACCTCACTAACGATCCTCCAACAGAAAAAGGAAAAGAAACACTCGACCCTGATCAACCTGCACAATCAAAACCTATCTCTCTTGAAACCTGGAATCGTCATGACGCCATTATTTTACAATGGATTTATGCAACAATCTCTAAAGATCTTATGCATACCATCCTAGAACCTGATAAAACTGCTAAAAGAGCATGGCAATGACTCAAAGACATCTTTCACGACAACAAACATTCTCGTGCTCTCGCCCTTGAAAATTAGTTTTCCAATACCAAATTGGATGATTTCCCTAATGTTTCTGCTTACTACCAATAGTTTAAGATGCTTGCCGACCAATTAGCTAATGTAGACTCCAAGATGGACCCTAAACGACTTGTACTTCAACTGGTGGCTGGATTAAACGATAACTATGAAACAATTGGGTCGCACATCAATCATATGGACCGTCTTCCAACCTTCTACGATGCCCAGTCAAAACTAATCCTTAAAGAATCACGAAAAAATCGTCAATCCGCAATAGGAGCAAATAATTCTCAATCAACGACGCTCATCGCCTCCTCTGATGCTCGTGATACGACTGTACGAGACGATAGAAACAATAACATTGGTCGTGGTGGTTATTCCAACAACCGGGGACGTGGTGGTCGTTCTGGTAGTCGCGGTGGTCGTAACGGTGGTCATAGCAGTGGTCGTAGCTATCCACCTTCCTATTCTCAGATGAATGCTAATGGGTACCCTAATTTTAATCCACGACCACAAACCCCTTCTTGGGCCTGGAAGCAACAATGGGCTAATAACAACAACTCTAATATTAATTATTCTTCACGGGGCCCAAACATCTCTCTTGTTCCATACCCAACTGTACCCTGGACTCAGACCAACATTAACAACAACAAAAGTCGTTTGCTTGGACCACAACCACAATCCCATTTAGCTTCTAAAAGTGCATCATCTTCGTATGCTCTGACTAATATTGATCAAGCGATGTACACGATGTCCCTTAATCCCCCTGATGAAAATTGGTACATGGACACGGGCGCTTCCTCAAACATGACAGGTAGTCGAGGTAAGCTCTCTCCCTATTTTAATTTGAGCATTCTGAAACATATTCTCATTGGTAATGGCCATACACTTTCCATTCGTGGTATATGAGATACTCGCCTACCTCACCCTTACCCACCCTTTATTTTGAAACACGTATTACATGCCCCACACATAATTAAAAATTTACTCTATGTCCGACGTTTATCGACCGATTATAATCTTGCACTCACTTTTGATCGGTATGGTTTTACGGTGAAGGATTTCGGGACAGAAATTCCCCTTATTAGATGCAACAGTTCTGGAGACCTTTATCCACTCACTCCTTCTGCTCTTCAACAACTCCAACCTGCTTCCTCGTTTGTTGCTTTTTCTCAAGATATTTGGCACCATCGTCTTGGTCATCCCGGCGCCAACATTCTTCGTTTTCTTAATAAGAATAAGTCTATTGTTAGTTCTAGTTCTAGTAATAAAAACTCCACTTTATGTGAGTCTTGTGTTCTTGAAAAACATATTAAGTTGCCATTTATTAATTCTACATCTATTACTACTTCTTTTGAAATTGTGCATAGCGATGTTTGGACTTCACCAATTGTTAGTTCTGCAGGTCACAAATATTATGTTTTTTTTCTTGATGATTACACTAATTATCTTTGGACTTTTCCAGTTGGAAACAAGTCACAAGTTTATAACACTTTCTTACTATTCCATAAATTTGTACAAACTCAAATTTCTCTGCCAATTAAATCATTGCAATGCGATAATGGAACTGAATATAACAAAAATCTATTTCATACGCTTTGCAAACAAAATGGAACTGTTTTTTGTTTTTCTTGTCCTCATACATCGGCTCAAAATGGTAAAGCCGAACGCAAAATCCGTGAGATCAATAATATTGTTCGTACTCTTTTAACTCATGCCTCCGCCTCGCTCAATTTTTGGCACCATGCTCTTGACATGGCAACTTATCTACTTACATTCTTCCCACTAAAGTTCTCAACAATCTTACTCCTACTCATCGTCTCTATAATCGAAAACCAACTTATAACCACTTTCGTGTTTTTGGTTGTCGGTGTTACCCTCTCATTCCTTCTACTCCCATCAATAAATTGCAACCACGTTCTACACCTTGCATATTTTTAGAATATACACCTTCACATCGCGGATATAAATGTTACGATCCATCCTCTCGACGTCTCATTATCTCACAACATGTTTTATTTGATGAGAACATTTTCCCTATTTCTTA
The DNA here is from genome assembly GCF_046630445.1 of Rutidosis leptorrhynchoides. Classification (NCBI taxonomy): domain Eukaryota; kingdom Viridiplantae; phylum Streptophyta; class Magnoliopsida; order Asterales; family Asteraceae; genus Rutidosis; species Rutidosis leptorrhynchoides. Next base: position 423,666,191 of record NC_092333.1, on the reverse strand, counting down.
TCCTACACCTATGGACCCAGAATCCTACAAATTTCTTCATGAAAACATTGTACCTCTTCCATCCCCCGTCCTAGACTCCACAAACAATACTGATTTACAACACAATTCAGAAGCCCAATTCACTCTACATTCACCTACTACTACTACAACCCGTCTACCACCTAACTCTCCTCCCACTCCTACTTCAGGCCATGTATGAAACGACCCAACCCGTTATTATACCGACCCGAAATTTTTTTTCTTCTATTTAACGCATTAATATAGATAACAACGACACCATAGTTATGTTCACAAAACATTTCCAATACTTAAAAAGTTTAAACAACTTTGAATTATACATTACACAAGTTTAGGTGTCAAAATGGGCATAACAACCCAAGACCCATTTGACACAACAAAAGACACTTTCGACCCAAAGCGTTTAACCCCAACATAAGACCAAGCATGGTGATTGGGAAAACACTACCCAATCCTAAATCGAATCAAAAAGTAAAGTCTTCTAAAGCAACCCGCAATAGTCCACTAATCCCCGCGCTTACCCTTGCCACCTCTTCCACGCGAATCTATAAAGATATAAACAACGAGAGGGTAAGCTATAAAGCTTAGTGAGGATAAACATAATATATACGTACATATGCATAAAATGAATACGTATCACCAACACAAGTAATAAACACATACCGCATCCACGTATAACTAGCAAGCTATACATAACGAGAGGGATCACCAAGACTTACACCCTTCCAACTTCGTCATAACCATTAACACGGTTACCTACACACATCAAAGATAGTCAACAACCATGACTCTACTCGCACACGTACGTGTTTGACGAAAGCGCCTCCCGAAATGGCACTACCACGCATACCCACACGAAAAAGTGGCTGACAAGGAGTGATCAACACTCGCCACACATCTCACACACACAAGTGGCCGACGAAGAGTGTACAACACTCGCCACACACATCCAACCGCAATCGTGGTCAACGAAGAGTGAAATCTCACTGAATCACTCACCACATTACATCAAGTGGCCAACGAAGAGCGAATACTTACGCCAGGATGTCACTCGCCACCTCACTCACAACGAGCATCAAAACACAATACTCTAGATAGGACAATCACACGTCACGTGCTCTCACATGGTGATAAAACACCTTGTACACACTAACCCATTAACACGCACACACAAGGGAACGGCTCTCGCACAATGACCGTTGGTACTCGTACAATGATCGAAAGTGTACATACGCCTTGTAACACTAACCCCTAGGTGGTATCGAACTCGCGAACTTAAACCCACCTAACGCGCCCACGCACACATGATGATATGGTATCGAACGCCTGAACTTTAAACCCATATCACATGTCAACACGATATGGTATCGAACACGCGAACTTTAAACCCACATCGCATCCACGCTCTTTCAGCCTCGATTACTCAATGAGTAGTGTAACGTCGGGCCCTGATACACTATAGTGAATCCTGACGGATGACACTAACCACCAACACACGCTCTTTTGGCCTTGATCGCAACGAGTAGTGTAACATCTTGCCCTGCTACACTATAGTGAATCCTAACGGATATCACTAACCACCAACACACGCTCTTTTGGCCTCAATCGCAACGAGTAGTGTAACATCGCGCCCTGCTACACTATAATGAATTCTAACGGATATCACTAACCATACCACCGCAAACAAATAACTCTTATACATATCCGCATAATCATTCTACTCACTAGTACATTTTCACATCCAATGTCCTACGGGTCTCACTCAAGCGAGTTTAACGACCCAATACCGACCAAATGCCTAAGCACCAAAAGACTCGCACAATAGAGTCAAGGCACAACACACTAACTATACACTCTATCGAGTGCAAACCAAAACCATAAACATAAGCCGACTGCTCGCTACAACTTACCTCCAACGAAGAATAAAGTTAGCTAAGGCTGACATATACACCGCATGCTATAACAAAATGTACAACATACGAATACCATACTAAATGTACATGTACGTCCTCTCGTGACGCCCGCTACTGCTAGCTCAGGACACTCCGCCTTTCGATGTCCTTCTTCCCGGCAGTTGAAACACACAACGCCACTACTCCTCGATACCGGGCACTCCCAAAACTTATGCCCTCTTTCACCACATCTGAAACACCTAGATTCATTAGCGACCGACATTCCTTTCCCCACACTACCCGTGCTCACAAATGCACTTTTGGCTCTCTTGCTCGGAGCACCAAACGAGCTAACCCTTCTCTCACCTGAAGTATCACCAACCATCATAGAAGTATACGATTCAAAACCCTTAGCCACGGCAAATAACTTAGCAAAAGGGTCCACTTTCCCAATGCTAATCTTACCATGCAAATCATCATTCAAAGTATTACGAAAATCCTCCATCAACAACCTATCGTTATTAGTATACTCGGGGTAAAATCGAGCCTTAGACAAAAAGGTAGCCCTAAGAGTATTTAGGTCCATAAACCCTTGTCGCAAACTTCGTAACTCATCACGCATCCGCATCAAATCGGCTTGTGTCCGAAACTCCTCAAAGAATTCCTTCTTAAAATCGTCCCACGATAGCCCCATGAATGGTTCTTCACCAACGATATCAATTTTACCATCCAACCAATTCTTCGTATTACCCCGCAACAAACTAGTAGCGAGTCTCATTTTCTTGTCCGGAGGACATTCACTTGTACGAAAACACCCTTCAACATCCGAGATCCAACTGGTACTCACTAATGGATTGGGATCTCCGTAGCACATGGGAGGTTTAGTCACTCTAAAGTTCCTGTAACTAAAATCCTTTTCACCATCACCTCGAGGTTTGAGAAACCCCCTTTCGAACTCTTCTCGGAGCGCACTCATTCGCTCCGTAACTGCGGCTTCAATCCTAGCCGTCATCTCATCATGTCACTTCGTTCTCCATTCAAAGTCCCGCTTCTCGTCGTCATTCTAATGAATGCAAATCGATCAAATAACGAAACGCAAATAAGCCACACACAACACCGCCCCATCTTGCTTAACACCCGTCGTACATCACTTGTTAGACACGATTTGCACTCGTAACAATGGTAGCTAGTCATTATTACGTGTACACATCGTCTCAACTCATTAGTACAACGACTATCTTGCTCGATGATATACACAAACACAACACATACTCTACGCGATATAAACACACGCAAGAATTATATCACAACACAAGCCACAATCCTAGTTAGTTCACCTACACACTAAGGCACTAACCAAATTCCTGTCACCCGTTCTCTTACAAGTCCCGCAACAATTAAGCACACACCAAAGTCTATGTCTAGGCACCTATCCCAAGTCGCCTAAATCCCTTAGACCATGCTCTGATACCACTTGAAACGACCCAACCCGTTATTATACCGACCCGTAAAATTTTTTCTTCTATTTAACGCATTAATATAGATAACAACGACACCATAGTTATGTTCAAAAAATATAACAAGTTTAAACAACTTTGAATTATACATTACACAAGTTTAGGTGTCAAAATGGGCATAACAACCCAAGACCCGTCTGACACAACAAAAGACACTTTCGACCCAAAGCGTTTAACTGCAACATAAGAACGAGCATGGTGATTGGGAAAATACTACTCAATCCAAAATTGAATCCAAAAGCAAAGTCTTCTAAAGCAACCCACAATAGTCCACTAATCCCCGCGCTTACCCTTGCCACCTCTTCCACGCGAATCTACAAAAATATAAACAACGAGAGGGTAAGTTATAAAGCTTAGTAAGGATAAACATACTATATACATACATATGCATAAAATGAATACGTATCACCAACACAAGTAATAAATACATACCGCATCCACGTATAACTAGCAAGCTATACATAACGCATTCTCGTGTAGTTCGGCTTCACTAGTGAATCTCGTGTAGTTCGGATTCACAATGTCTCGTGTAGTTCGGACATCCCTATGGTCGTGTGGTTTGAGGTAGTGTATCACGTGAGTTTTCGAATACACTAGGGCGTGTGAGGTTTTGGCCAACTTTCATATGTTTAAGGTTAAGGGGTTAACCTTGGGGTTTCTGGGTATGGTATATACCCTAGGCCGTAACAACAACAATGGGAACGTCCGAACTACACGCGACATTATGAATCCGAACTACACGAGATTCACTAGTGAAGCCGAACTACACGAGAATCACTACCCAAATCACCTCAACAAAATCAACGGGGTTGACCTACTTGTCAATGTGATTCCGAAGCTCACGGGATTCACTACCCCATGGGTGGTAACCCAAACGCACAAACGTGCCAAGTGGACCCAAAACTCATAAAGTCCATCATCCCCCACAAATGTAAAGTGAACCCGAATGCACAAAGTTCACTCTACCCTACCCGCACCAATCCTATGCATACATATGCATATAATATATTTACACACACCTTGTCGCCTTGATGAAAGCAAACCAAATAATCCGCAACCGCCAATCGAAAGTACCTATTCCATTTTCACATAACGAACAACACAATTAGGGTGGATTACAAACCAACCCAAATTGACACTTAGTGAAATTTTAACCCAATTGCACTTCCAAGCACAACCAATGCCCAAACTAACCAATAATCATTTAACACTAGTGAAAATGGTCCTATAACGCCAATTAAACCAAAACACAAGTATTAAATACCTGTCTTCCCCAATTTGACCCATAAACCCTAATTTTGACCTATTTTAAAATTAGTCTTCCAAATACACCAAAATGGGTTCCAACACTTCCATAATCACTAACACTAGTGATTACACCCACTTTACAAGCCCTACACATGGCCAAGTTGGCTTCCAACCCAAAACCCACCAACAACAATATAAAACCCGATTACTAGCTCTTAACTTCCATTAAAGAGCTAGGTGGGTTTTCTCAAGAACCTTTAAGCTCAAACCCTAACATGAACACCAAATCAAACAATTGAAATTCGGAGTTAGAACTTACCACCACTACTAAAATGTAGCCAAGAACGAGATGAACGACTGTAACACTTGGACTTTGTAAAAAATCTAACTTCTTCTTCTCCAAATCAAGCTTTCTCTCTCTAAGTTCTTCCCCTCTCTCTCTCTCTCTCTCTCTATAGTTGAAAGTGTGTGAAAGAGGTGAAAATGAGGATAAGGATGATCAATGGATCAGTTTTAGTGGCTCAAAACCGACCCTCAAGTGAAAAGATGAAACTGCCCCTCATTAAAACCTTTAAAAGTGCTGAAAATCGAGTCTGGCCCAGCACGCGGCGCGGCGCGGCTATATGGGCCCGCGGCGCGGCTCCAAGACAAAATAGAAGACAGACGTTTTTCAAAACACCAATCACCTGAACACAGGCTAGCCGTGGCGCGCCTATAATGGCCCGCGGCGAGGCTCTACTGGCAACCAGATTTTTATTTCTAAGTTCAGGGACTGAGGTTGACTGATTCTGATTCTGATGTAAAATTTGAAAATGCATAAGTAGACTTTTCCTGACACTTTCTGAGGACACTTTCTAGTGACAGTTTCTGATGTATTAAAATTCAGGGTGTTACAATGTACCTGATAGCTCCACCTCAAACACCAAAGTCCACTTACCTACCAATCCACCACTGAGCCCACCAAATAATGAGCCTACCCATCCTAATTCTTCGACCAGTTCATTGTAACAACCCAAACCAAACCACGACAATTCCCGTTAAATTTTACAACAAAAAAAAAAAATTCTGGTGCAGTTCAATTGCGCGGCGCGCCAGGTGGGTGCGCGGCGCGCCAAACCACCTGGACAGCCCGCTGTCCCCGGAAGTCAATTTAACGAAAATGTTCGACTAGTTCCCGACATTTTTAGCCAAAACGCTTTCAACCATGAATTCATATATATAAAACTAGCACGTTTAATTAATAAAATTAAGTTTACGGAGTGGGTCCGACATCGACCCATATTACCACCTTAAGTACCAAAAATACAATTTTCGACTTTAAGATTTTAATACAAAACAAAGCCGAGCATGGCGATCGGGAATACACTACCTAATCCTAAACAATCCAAAAGCAAGTCACTAAAGCAACTATGCAAGTCTTCTAGTCCTCGCGCTTACCCGAGCCACCATCCGCATGCAATCTATAAAAAGAGTCAACAACGAAAGGGTAAACTAATGCTTAGTGAATGATAATATACTACATACATATATATGTATAAAATGAATACGCCACACAAAACAAATACCGCATACCGAAGCATCCAAGTATAAAGCATCTACACTAAGCATACCGTACGATCTAAGCAACGAGCTAAAGATACAACACAAAAGATAGTCCACCAACGTCAAAGTAAACATCGCCAAATAGCTACACCCGGAGGGTTAGCTACAACACAACAACACATTAATATAATACAATAATAATAATACACTAATATAATACAATAATAATAATACACAAGGTTAACCCCTTAACCTCAATCACACGAACATTGGCCGAACAACCCGAGCCTTGTGAATTCGCACAACCCGAAATTCACTTCTCAACCATAAGATGACCGAACAACCCGAGTCATCGTGAATCCGCACTACCCGAGATCCACTACCTCAATAAGGTGACCGAACAACCCGAGTCACCATGAATCCGCACTACCCGAGATTCATTTCTCATTACTAAAGCCCACGGTCACGGGATTATAAAATCCACCACATCGTGGTCATCCACAACACAACCATATCAACCCTTCGCCATTAGGGTTATAACAACCAAATCACAACCATGTGTGATAATGTGCACACAAAATGTGCACCTCGCCAAAGATGGTCAACCAAAACGCACAACCGTGCCAATTGGACTTATACACAAGTCCATCAAGTCCACCTATATGTGAAGTGAGCTCTATAACCGAGAATCACTTCACCCGACCCGCACCCATCCTACACATACATATGCACATAGGATATTATCACTCACCTTGAAGTCTTGAAGAAAGCTTCCAAGTAATCCGCAACTCGTCAATGGAAAGTACCTATTCCATTATCACAAATATCACAACACAATTAGGATGGATTTACAAACCACCCAATTCGACCCTTAGTGCAATTTCGACCCAAATGCACTTCCAAGCACAAACCGTATCCGAACTAACCAATAATCACTAACACAAGTAAGAATGGTCATAATATGCTAAATAAACCCGAACTCAAGTGTTAAACACGTGTCATACCCATTTTGACACTTAAACCCTAATTTTGACCCATAAAGGTCAAAATCTCATCCTTTACAAGTTTTACACCAAAACACATTTAACTCGGTTTAATACTTCAACTTAATCCATTTTAAGTTTATAAACCTCATTAATTCGCCAATCGGGTCATAATTACCACCAAAACCTAATTTGACCCAAAGTCACAATTAGTCACCCAAATTACCCTAAATGGGTTCCAATACTTCCATAATCACTAATCCAAGTGATTAAACTCCAAACCAAAGCCTAATCAAGGCCAAAACGTCATCCAACCCAAAACCCGCCAAGTGACAAGAATAACTAGTCACCATAAACCCATTTCATCACCTAAGTGGGTTACTCAACAAATTAACTCAAAACCCTAAATTGAATATCAAGTTAAACAAATGAAATTCGGAGTTTGAGCTTACCAATACCACCACAACGTAGCTAGGAACGAGGAGAACAACTTTAAAACCCGAGACTTTGAACGATTCGAGCTTCTTCCTCACCAAAACCTTCAATCTCTCTCTAAGCCTCTCTCTCTCTCTCTCTCTAAGAATGGATGAAGATGATGAGTGGATGTGAATGGGATCCAAAACTGATCCAAACTAGCTCATAAGCCTCACAAATCCGGTCCCATGTGATTTTACCCTTTTACCCCTCATTAAAGCAATTAAAAATAAAGAGGGTTCTGTCAGCAGCAATCGGCGCGGCGCGCCCCAACCCTGCGCGGCGCGCAAAACAGCTGAACCAGATTCCTTTGCATATTAATTCCATATAAATATTAAACGAAGCCCGATCTCATATGTCTTTTAAAAACAAGTATACAAAATAAATATTCGGGTCTTACAACTCTCCCCCACTTAAACTCGATCACGTCCTCGTGATCCTCATCACTTGACCAAACGGACTCCACTTTACGGTCCTCAACATAAGTCCAATCCGACTTTCCTAAGCAATTTTTCCCAACGAATCGCCTTCCACAACTAAATCGTCACCCGCGATTTATCAAATCCACAATCCGAGCACTAACACCATGCTCATTCCCTAACACTGGGAAAAACCCAACCAATCTCATACCGAGATATTAATTCCTTAGTGTACTATTACCGAGTACAACGCTAAAAGCAACCAAGTCTCAACCTAAAGTCAACAATCCGAAACGATGAAGACCGAACCAAACGAATCCTTGCGGATAACACCAATCACTAGACATCCTTTGTAGTGCGCTATACGACCAATACGCCACTACTGTAATCATCATAATCCAACGGTTAGAAACCGATAGCGTCCAAAACGACTATGGCAACGCTAAACCCGAAGGTGTACAAAATCAACTCTCGTCACACCCGTGACAACATGTGAGCGAAACACGGCTATCGCATCACTAATCACACAACATGGTCCTCACGACCCCACTACCGGCGTATAAAACAACCAATAGATCAAACCACACGGTCCTCATGACCCCACCATCGGTGTATAAAACAACCAATAGATCAAACCACATGGTCCTCATGACCCCACCATCGGTGTATAAAACAACCGATAGATCACAACTCAACATGGCCGAAACAACCCGAGCCAAAACACATATGGAGGATGGTCGAAACAACCCGAACCTTAGTGAATTCGCACAACCCGAAATCCACCAACCCAATCCATATATCTCACAACAGAATGACCGCACAACCCGAGTCATCGTGAATACGCGCAAATCGATATTCACTACCACTGCCACATAGTGTAACCGAGGATGGCCGTACAACCCGAGCCTTAGTGAATCCGAACTACCCGACATTCACTACCTCAAACTATGAGCCCAACCAACAGGGACAATCGTACTATCCGAAATATTGTGAATACGAACAACCCGATATTCACGTCCCACAACACAACTCTCTTGATGAAGTCAGCGGACCCCGAAGGTCATGCTCCACCAATCTCAATACCGGATGAAGTAAGCGGACCCGAAGATCATGCTTCCCCGATCTCAACACCACGCTCATGACGAAGTCAGCGGACCCTAAAGATCATGCTCCATCAATCACGTACTCCCATGATGAAATCAGCGGACCCTAAAGATCATGCTCCATCAATCAACCATACCATAATGAAGTCAGCGGACCCGAAGATCATGCTTCATTAATCGTCAATCCCATGATGAAGTCAGCGGACTCCGAAAGTCATGCTTCATCAATCACATACCATAATCGAGCAAGAACCACCTATATCAAGCATAGGTACCGAACAAGAATTCTCCAAAAGAGAACCCGACACACACCTTCCTTAACCGAAGGATTTCACCTTGCTCACCAAACACGTCCATTATCTCTCAACGAGATTTACCACATTACCACCTCGGTGGTAATTCCAATCCAAACCATAAGTACAATTTATCCGAAATCGTACCCTACCACAAATCGACCAAAACTAGGTCTCGACAAAAATTTCCGGATCTACCAAAAGCATCATCCGAAATATCACACTAAAACTTCCTCGTGCGGGAGTGCGACTCCCCCACTTGGAACCACGTTCCTATCTCACAACTCGTACAACCGTACAATGCTACCAAAGGTAGACTTTACCGACGATTGGGTACACATGACCCATCACTACACCTTGCTCCAACCTTGAGCATACAAAGGATTTCAATCAATCCTTAAACACTTCGAACGAAAAGTGTAGCACGATTACACAAACCATACCCTCGCAATTATCCAATTGCTTTAGTTTGTCAAGTTTCACTTAGTCACTCATGTACCTAAGGGTTTCTCCCGGGACCCTAAGTACAATGTAACCACAACACAATCGGAGTCGACACCACGCTAGTAGGTATAAAAGAGGCACCTAATGTCGCGTCATAAAGACTCCATTACCAACATACGTCAAGATTTTAAACACTCGATCTCAAAGGTTCCAATCACCCGACGAACCCCATGGTTCATCACTTCAACACAGAAGCGAACACGCGCTTAACAATCGAACACCAAATCCATTTCCGTGGCTTGGTAGTAACATTTCCCAAATACTAAGGAATGCTTGGTTGCACCAAGTCTTACGCCCTTCGTCCCAAAAATCAAACATCGTCACAGGGTACTTCCATTAGGAACGTCACCCTTAACAATAACATGCACAACACAATGCATCTAACAAATCCGAACCTAAACGCCACATAAATAAATATTCAAAAGACATATTTATTAAAACGAAACGTACTTCAACGTCTCCTTGCGGCATTCGCCGCCGCCAACTCGGGACAATCCGGCTTGAGATGTCCCTCTTTATGACAATAGTAGCACATTCCGTCATCACTTCTCGGCATTGTGCATTCCCACAACTTGTGACCCCTAACGCCACAATTGAAACACCTAGGCGCACGAGAATCCACCGCGCCCTTTACCACATTACTCGTACTCGCACTCGGACCCTTAGTCCTCTTACTCGGAGCACCATAAGAAATAACCCTTCTCTCACTTGAAGGTTCGGCCTTTTTCGATCGCGTATAAGACTCGAAACCTCTAGCCACCGCAAATAACTCCGCAAACGACTTCGCGTAACCCCGGCTAATTTTGCTTTTCAAGTCATCGCTCAAAGTTCGATAGAAATCCTCCATCAACAAACGATCGTTCCCCAAATATTCCGGGCAAAAACGAGCCTTCGACATAAAAGTCGTCTTTAAAGTATTCAAGTCCATAGAACCCTGTTGCAAATTTCGCAACTCACAACGCAATTCCGATAAATCGGCTGAAGTTCGGAACTCCTCGAAGAATTCCTCCTTAAATTCGTCCCATGATAATGCCATAAACGTCTCACCACCGACAAGATCAATCTTGCCATCCAACCAATCCTTCGCCCTACCTCGCAACAAACTAGTAGCGAGTCTCGTCTTTTTCTCGGGTGGGCATTCCATAGTACGAAAACACCCTTCGACATCCGAAACCCAAGTCGTACTCACCAAAGGATCCGGTTTCCCATCATACATAGGGGGTTTAGTCCTCATGAAGCTCTTAAGACAACGCTCCATTTCACCCCTATTTTGGAATTCGGAATACTTCCCATCCATTTCTTCTCGAAACGCCCTCATTTGCTCCGAAACGGCGGCCGTAACTCTAGCGTTAAATTCCGTGTCGTTCGTCTCGGTCTCGTTTCGCGTCGTCATTCTAAAGAATGCAAAACGATTAGTCCACGCACGTATAAAACGACACGCACAACACCCTCCCATCTTGCTAAACACTCGTCGTACATCACTTGTTAGACACGATTTGCACCCGTAATAAGGTCTGCAAGTTCTTATTACGCACGCACGCCGCATCGACTCGTTAGTACAACGACCGCCTCGCTCGATGCTATAAACAAACACAAGCAAAATTCTACGCGATAGAAGCACACGCGAGAATTACACCACAACACAAATAATATATTAATAATATCCGCATTACTAATATAAACGTTAGTCGACCTATAAACAAGGCACTAACTAAACCCGTTCCTGACCCGTAATCCTACAAGTCCCGCAACAAATTACGCGCACACAAAAGTCTAAGTCTAGACACCTATCTCAAGTCACCTAAATCCCTTAGACCATGCTCTGATACCACTTGTAACAACCCAAACCAAACCACGACAATTCCCGTTAAATTTTACAACAAAAAAAAAAAATTTCTGGTGCAGTTCAATTGCGCGGCGCGCCAGGTGGGTGCGCGGCGCGCCAAACCACCTGGACAGCCCGCTGTCCCAGGAAGTCAATTTAACGAAAATGTTCGACTAGTTCCCGACATTTTTAGCCAAAACGCTTTCAACCATGAATTCATATATATAAAACTAGCACGTTTAATTAATAAAATTAAGTTTACGGAGTGGGTCCGACATCGACCCATATTACCACCTTAAGTACCAAAAATACAATTTTCGACTTTAAGATTTTAATACAAAACAAAGCCGAGCATGACGATCGAGAATACACTACCCAATCCTAAACAATCCAAAAGCAAGTCACTAAAGCAACTATGCAAGTCTTCTAGTCCTCGCGCTTACCCGAGCCACCATCCGCATGCAATCTATAAAAAGAGTCAACAACGAGAGGGTAAGCTAATGCTTAGTGAATGATAATATACTACATACATATATATGTATAAAATGAATACGCCACACAAAACAAATACCGCATACCGAAGCATCCAAGTATAAAGCATCTACACTAAGCATACCGTACGATTTAAGCAACGAGCTAAAGATACAACACAAAAGATAGTCCACCAACGACAAAGTAAACATCGCCAAATAGCTACACCCGGAGGGTTAGCTACAACACAACAACACATTAATATAATACAATAATAATAATACACAAGGTTAACCCCTTAACCTCAATCACACGAACATTGGCCGAACAACCCGAGCCTTGTGAATTCGCACAACCCGAAATTCACTTCTCAACCATAAGATGACCGAACAACCCGAGTCATCGTGAATCCGCACTACCCGAGATCCACTACCTCAATAAGGTGACCGAACAACCCGAGTCACCATGAATCCGCACTACCCGAGATTCATTTCTCATTACTAAAGCCCACGGTCACGGGATTATAAAATCCACCACATCGGGGTCATCCACAACACAACCATATCAACCCTTCGCCATTAGGGTTATAACAACCAAATCACAACCATGTGTGATAATGTGCACACAAAATGTGCACCTCGCCAAAGATGGTCAACCAAAACGCACAACCGTGCCAATTGGACTTATACACAAGTCCATCAAGTCCACCTATATGTGAAGTGAGCTCTATAACCGAGAATCACTTCACCCGACCCGCACCCATCCTACACATACATATGCACATAGGATATTATCACTCACCTTGAAGTCTTGAAGAAAGCTTCCAAGTAATCCGCAACTCGTCAATGGAAAGTACATATTCCATTATCACAAATATCACAACACAATTAGGATGGATTTACAAACCACCCAATTCGACCCTTAGTGCAATTTCGACCCAAATGCACTTCCAAGCACAAACCGTATCCGAACTAACCAATAATCACTAACACAAGTGAGAATGGTCATAATATGCTAAATAAACCCGAACTCAAGTGTTAAACACGTGTCATACCCATTTTGACACTTAAACCCTAATTTTGACCCATAAAGGTCAAAATCTCATCCTTTACAAGTTTGACACCAAAACACATTTAACTCGGTTTAATACTTCAACTTAATCCATTTTAAGTTTATAAACCTCATTAATTCGCCAATCGGGTCATAATTATCACCAAAACCTAATTTGACCCAAAGTCACAATTAGTCACCCAAATTACCCTAAATGGGTTCCAATACTTCCATAATCACTAATCCAAGTGATTAAACTCCAAACCAAAGCCTAATCAAGGCCAAAACGTCATCCAACCCAAAACCCGCCAAGTGACAAGAATAACTAGTCACCATAAACCCATTTCATCACCTAAGTGGGTTACTCAACAAATTAACTCAAAACCCTAAATTGAATATCAAGTTAAACAAATGAAATTCGGAGTTTGAGCTTACCAATACCACCACAACGTAGCTAGGAACGAGGAGAACAACTTTAAAACCCGAGACTTTGAACGATTCGAGCTTCTTCCTCACCAAAACCTTCAATCTCTCTCTAAGCCTCTCTCTCTCTCTAAGAATGGATGAAGATGATGAGTGGATGTGAATGGGATCCAAAACTGATCCAAACTAGCTCATAAGCCTCACAAATCCGGCCCCATGTGATTTTACCCTTTTACCCCTCATTAAAGCAATTAAAAATAAAGAGGGTTCTGTCAGCAGCAATCGGCGCGGCGCGCCCCAACCCTGCGCGGCGCGCAACACAGCTGAACCAGATTCCTTTGCATATTAATTCCATATAAATATTAAACGAAGCCCGATCTCATATGTCTTTTAAAAACAAGTATACAAAATAAATATTCGGGTCTTACATTCATCAACACTGAACATTTCCCAACCATCTCGTACTATCCATACTCGAGCCATGTCTAGAATTCGAAAGCATAAAATACATTTCAATATGTCCGCATCTACCTCTCCTTCTCCTATTCCTCTAAATCCTATCGAGACTCTTAATGATCCTCATTGGAAGCGTGCCATGACGGAAGAATTTCATGCTCTTATTAAAAATGGGACTTGGGAACTCCTTCCTCGTACACCTGACATGCATGTAATACGTTCTATGTGGATTTTTAAACATAAATTTCATTCTAACTGTTCTTTTGACCGATATAAGACTCGTTTAGTTGGTGATGGCAGGTCTCAACAAGTTGGCATTGATTGTACAAAGACATTTAGTCCCATGGTGAAGCCATCAACAATACGTAGGGTTCTAAGTTTGGCTTTACGACACTCTTGGTCAATACGTCAGTTGGATGTTAAAAATGCTTTCTTATACGGTAATCTAAGTGAGACAGTTTATATGCATCAACCATCAGGTTTTCGTGACAATGAACATCCCAATTATGTTTGTCACCTAAAGTAGTCGTTATACGGTTTAAAACAGGCACCACGGGCATGGTATCAACTTTTTACAGATTATGTGTCAACGCTCGATTTCATCCATAGTAAATGCGATCATTCTCTTTTCATTTATCGACATGGTTGTGATACTGCATACATTCTTCTATATGTAGATGATATTATTTTGACAACATCTTCTGAAGCTCTTCGACAGCACATCATGTAACATCGTTTTGCAGAATTCTCTATGACTGATCTTGGAAACCTTAGTCATTTTCTTGTAGTGGCGGTTTCTCACACGCCCAATCTGTTTCTTAATCAATCGACTTATGCTATGGATATTTTAGAACGGGCTGATATGTTATATTGTAAACCTTCTAAAACACCAGTAAACTCGAAATCCAAGCTCAGCGCACGTGCAGGGGCTGTTATGCTGATCCTACTTATTTTCGTAGTTTGGCGGGAGCTTTGCAATATCTAACATTTACCGCCCTGATATATCTTACGCAGTGCAACAAATATGCCTTCACATGCATGCACTACATGATGGTCATATGGGTGCGCTTAAACGAATCTTACGTTATGTTAAAGGGACGATTGATTATGACATACATTTAAATAAGTCGGCTTCTCGTAATTTAGTTTCTTATACTGATCCGGATTGGGCAGGTTGTCTAGATACGAGGCGTTGCACATCCGGATATTGTGTTTATTTGGGAGATAATTTAATATCATGGTCTTCCAAGCGCCAACCCACAATCTCTCTCTCTCTCTCTCTCTCTCTCTCTCTCGCTCGCTCTAGTGCTGAAGCAGAGTATCGTGGTGTTTCAAATGACGTTTCAGAGTCATGCTAGTTGGGGTAAATGCGTTCACTACTTGAACTTCATCACCCGATTCATAAAGCTACTATTGTTTATTGTGACAATGTTAATGCTATTTTTCTATCAAGTAATCCAATCCAGCACCAACGTACAAAACACATTGAGCTTGATATTCATTTTGTCCGAGAAAAAGTGGCCCGTGGACAGGTTCGAGTGCTTCATATGTCGTCTCGTTATCAAGTGGCGGATATTTTCACCAAAGGATTGCCTTCGATTCTTTTTAATGACTTTAGAGACAATCTCAACGTCCGTCCACCTCCCGTTTGAATTGTGGGGGAGTATTAGTCAAACTCGATATTTTGTAAATTGTAAACAATATAATGTAGAGTTCAAAAGGGATTCGGATTCCTAATTTAACTATTAGGTTGTTAGGTTACTTAGAGATAAAGATTGAGTCATTGTATAAATAGAGGGTCGACATTATCAATGAAATCACTTACGAATTCAATATCTTATAATAACTTTAACACTTTTAACCCATAAATCATTTGGACAAATTAAAAACCTCCGCTTCCATTTAAGATTGAGCGCCTTATTAAACGACTTCAAGCTACCAATATTGAGGCTACCTTTCTCGTAAGATGCCAAAATATTTTTCCATTTCACCCATCTAAGTTTCGAAGAATCCTATGAATCGCCTCAAAAGAATGTCGCTCTTAGCTTTTCCAACTCCTTGATTATCGTTTCTGGACAGATGAAAATCGAAAATGGATTAATAGCAAGAACTATCGAAAATGGATTAATAGCAAGAACTTTGAACTTTTTGTATGCCACTAAAAGTCATTTTGTTTGTAGTGTATATTATTTTATCTAAGAATTTTGAACAAAACAATGAACTACTCCTTTATAATTTTCACTTTAAAATTCCCGCAGAATTGTTGGGAAATTACGGCCTCACTAAATTCCAACAAATGCCCAATGAAAAGCAGTAAAGAAATAAGAACAATCCACAACACAAGAATTTAACGTGAAAACTCCAAAACAGGAGAAAAACCACGGGCCCCCAAAGAGAGAAATACACTATATCACAAATTGTTACAATGATATAGACGACTCTCTTAAGCCAACTACACTCTCCAAAGTATTTAACTAATACAACTCTCAAATAAGGGTAAGAAAGAAAGAAATAATCAAATACTTAAAGTGTATTGATTGGTGCAAATTGGAATGATACCCATGACCTCCTTTTATAACCAAGTGAGATACCTCCAATTCTTTGCTCCCACCTATGTGTGATAGCATCCTTCATTAAGTAACCATATCAATTTATCTATCAAAAACAAAACAAACAAATCTCCACCTTTTTGATAGAAAAAGATAACCATAATTCCAGATTACAAGAATAACCGACGTAGATGCTTCCTAGACCACAACTTCAAGATCCTCATCTCTATGCCGTTGACATTATCTCCCAAGAGACAAAACTTGCATCAATGTCGAACATTGTCTAAACCGACAATCATTGTCTTCACCGACAATCATAACTCTTAATAGAATTATCATACTCCACCATAAAGAGTATAGCACTTAGAATATCACATTCCAAGCATTTCACATCGGCACATGTTGTATACCCAGCTGAACTGTTATGGTGCAACTTCCTGTTTGGCTTTTCCTGGAAGTTTCATCAGTTACAACATCTGGTTCCACCACACAACCTGCATCAATGCCAAACCAATGCCCATGTGCAATTGTGGAACCGCTAACAAACATCCCTTTCCATGGTGGCGCGGACACACCATGAAAATGACGTGACTTCAGAGGAATTCGTCACTCTCCGTAACAACGGAGACCATGTTAGCGTCTTTGGAGCCATTTGCCGGATTAGCTCCACCTGGACCATTAACCCTTACATGCCCAGTCTTCCCGCACTTCCAGCATACCAGATTCTTCCCAGAGTTTCTCTTCCGCCTATCCGAACACAACAATACCGTACTGTCTGATGACGAGACCCCGTTACCTTCCAGTCTTTTCTCCTCGGATAGGAGCTTGCTAGTAACGTCTTCAAAATTCAGAGTTTCTTTTCCATACATCAAAATAGGTTTCATGTGCTCATAGGACGATGACAAAGATAATATCAGCCTTAAAGCTTTATCTTCATCATCAACTTTAACTCCAATAGCCCCCAGTTCCGAAACAATACCATTCAGAATGCTCAGATGATCTGAAATCTTTGAACCCCCATCCATACGCAAAGTATGGAACCGTTCTTTAAGACACAACCGATTTGAGATGCCCTTACTCAGGTACAACTGCTCCAACTTATCCCAAAGTTCCTTAGCTGTTGATAACCCGTGCACATTTGCAAGCACAAACTTTGCAAGACACAAACGAATCGCACTTGCCGCCCTCAAATCCATATCAGCCCATTCTTCTTCATCGAACTTACAGCTAGAATCACTGCCGAAAACAAAGGTGGGTTTACCTTTCAACGCCTTGTGTAAACCGGACTGAATCAACACAACCTTGACTTGAACTTGCCACAAGCCAAAATTGATCCTCCCATCATACTTCTCTACATCAAACCTCATTGGACTGAACTTCGACATCGTATGCGTATCCTAAGAACAACACTTTCTCTAATTTTGCCCACGTTTCGACTGGCCGACAGATGTAGTGGAGTGGCGCACATGATCCGTTAAATTGGAAAATCCAACACCCGGTCCACTACAAATTCTTGACACCACTTACTCCAAATCAGAAAAAATATTGTCTAACCAGATACCCTATACGATCAATAGAACTCGTTTCTGATGTGGACGATCCACTCCCGTGGCAACCACAGAGTATACTCCGACTCCTATAACCGAGACCCCCCGTCAAACATGAGGCTCTGATACCAGTTGTTGGAAAATTACGGCCTCACTAATTCCCAACAAACGCCCAATGAAAAGCAGTAAAGAAATAAGAACAATCCACAACACAAGAATTTAACGTGAAAACTCCAAAACAGGAGAAAAACCACTGGCCCCCAAAGAGTGAAATACACTATATCACAAATTGTTACAATGATATAGACGACTCTCTTAAGCCAACTACACTCTTCAAAGTATTTAACCAATACAACTCTCAAACAAGGATAAGAAAGAAAGAAATAATCAAATACTTAAAGTGTATTGATTGGTGCAAATTGGAATGATACCCATGACCTCCTTTTATAACCAAGTGAGATACCTCCAATTCTTTCCTCCCACGTATGTGGTATAGCATCATTCATTATGTAACCATATCAATTTATCTATCGAAAACAAAACCAACAAGAACTTCGAACAAAATTTTAAGCTAACACGTCACCACTCACCACTCATAGTGATCCAATAACTAAACAAGTACAAATGTAATATTATTGGAACTATTTTGTTTGTCATTAGAAATGTTAAGATTATGACGTCTTCCACAGTTCCTCTTCAATCTTGTGTTTTAACTTGCGTTTTTAGCTAACATCTTTTTTAGCGTCAGTCGAGCGACTTTGATTCTTTGTTTTCTTTTTCCCAGACTTCTTTAGTATTTTGTGTGATTCGGGCGTGTATAGATCTAAAATGAGTTCATCAAATCGACCAAATCTTAGATCAAGAAGAAAATGGTTTTCTTTTTCTATATGTAAATGGTCAAAACTCACAAAGAAGATGACCTATAAACTACACTTTAAGTCGGTAAAGTATATATATATTTACTGAATAATTTTTTTTGAACGACGATATCGATATTGAATGCTTTCATTTGTCATCCACACACGCGTTAAGAAAAAACCCAATTCGCGACAATGTTACTATATATTTTATACAATTCAAATCTCTCGACTATAGCTCGTAAGAATTTATGTTTATAGTTTTTTTTTATATTTTATATTTTATATTTTATTCATCAAGAGTGGTTCTTTTATCATTTCATTAGTTGTTTTATCAAATTTGAATGGATGACCGATTTTAACCGACACGTAAAAACAGATCTAAACTCATAATCCTCCATATGCTATATTCTTTCTTTTTCGTATTTAAAAGAGATATCAAAACGTAGAAACTTAATTTAAAACTCACTCGAGGCTCAAGTCCACCAAGCATATACTACCATCCCTTGCTCACTCTTTACACAACAAATACAAAATAAAAGTTACATAATATATATTTTATCAACTCTTCAATCATAAGAAGCGAAAGTCATAAAGAAAAAAAAGTTAAGCAAACAAACTCACTACATTCTATTTATATTTCTATTTAATACTAATTAAATTAAATGTCTAAAAAACCATGAAAATGGATGTACCTTTAAGGTTTGATCAACCACTTTCATGAATTAACTAATCAAACAACCTCATCACCAGTCCAACTGTTTTTCACTTTCGGCCCAGTTGGCCCATCTTCACCCAATATCTCACTTGGGACACATTCCACAAATTTCTCAAAAGCTTTCTTTAATTTCCCTATCATTACCTTCTTCACTTTATTAATTTCTTTATCAACATCATAATCAATTTTTGGACCCCATTTCCTCTCATAATTCACCCATGGTGGTTCCACCACCACATTCGGCAAATACTCCGCCGCGATCATCACCGCCCTAACGCCCGTATCCATCATCTTATCGCTTTTGGACGTATCGTCTCTAATGCCTATATCTCCCCCTCCGGAACCAAGCAAAACACACCCGGGCTTTGGGTACGATGCATGACCATGCAATGACGCGTATACCACGGGCTTATTACCCGTGTGGTACTCAAGATCCGAAGCAGGAACCCATTTACCCCAACTATGTTGCGAAAAAAAGACACTATTCAACACTCCATTAAAATTGTTAATTCTTAATGTAACATGTTCCCAGTCACCTACATGTTCACCCAACTTACCTAGTGACAAATTTAAGAATTTAACTTTTGCCTTTGATCCACCATTAAATGGATAGAAGACCCAAATCGCAATGTCGGTAAATAGTCCACCCGAAACAGGTTTAACATGGAAATAAGCACAAGCATCTTGTAAATCACCTTGTTTGATTCTATCTTTGCTTGAACCATTAAATGGAAGGTCTAGCCAATATGTGTCATCATTTGAGCCACCTTGTGGAAGATTTGAACCACTTTTCTCAATTGGGCTCGGTTTAGACTCTTCTCCTTTGTGATAAACCAATGCACCATTTTGAAAAAACCAATCGACCGAAGATGGAAGGTATTGTTCATCCGGATGAAGATAAATCACCGGGGAATAAGCTTGAATCAATGCTTTAATTTGATTCAAATTCGGCATAGAATTTGATATGTTACCTTTCAAAGTTCCAACACTTTGATTTCGAACCACAAAACCACCCATTGAAGCGTCAACATTCAAGCCATTTAAATCTACAATATTATTGTTTCCCAAAACAATGGTTGTGTTAGTTGTGTCCACAAAG
This sequence comes from Rutidosis leptorrhynchoides, assembly GCF_046630445.1. Taxonomy (NCBI): domain Eukaryota; kingdom Viridiplantae; phylum Streptophyta; class Magnoliopsida; order Asterales; family Asteraceae; genus Rutidosis; species Rutidosis leptorrhynchoides. Next base: position 423,645,203 of record NC_092333.1, on the reverse strand, counting down.
TCTGCACGGACACAACTAACTTCATCAAGCGGTGGCTTTTCTGATAAGCCACTGATCACGTACCCGATGGCTTTGTAGCCATCGGGTGCAACTGGGAGCCAAATATAACCCTCACCATCTTTGTTGATATCTAAAGCCTCACTAGTCCACACAAGAGTGTAATCAGTTGGCGATTTAAGAGTCGGGTTTGAATGGTTATTGGATATATCTTTTCCTGCAAGTACTTGCCCGGAAAATGGGATATTATTTGGTTGTGCATAAGAGCCTAAACTTGAAAATCCTTGTGGAATTAAAACCGGGTCATAAAATGTTACCCCAAGATTATCGGGTCCTCCTTCATTTGTTGCCCAAGATTTGTTGAATGTTGTTACTTGACTCACCAGTAATCCTCCTAAATTTATGGTTCCATTTGCAAATCCACCACCTAAATTTACAAAATTATAATTGATTTTAAATACTTTCATCATTAAAGTACACGGTACAAAATTTAGTGTTATGATACGTTGTCTTAAACTCAATAACCCTTTTTTCACACTGACTTAACAAATTATGATGATTTGGTAATGTGAGGATGCAAGGTAACAATTATTATTCATTATGCTAATATTAGAATCAATACACTATTCAAACAATATATTAGGAATCAAGTAATAAATTTATGGACGGTGATATTTCTACCGATAAATTCACCAAATCTATGCATTTTTAAGTTTGTACCGTACAAGCTAAGCTAATGGTGTTGAAGATAATCATTTACATTTTCCCAACACCGACAGTTTTTTTTTTTTGAAAAGCAAAGAAAATAATTTAAAATAATAATAATAATAATAATAATAAAAATAAATAGCACCGACATGATATGAAGTATACTATAATTTCTGCTTTTCCCAATTGGTTAATTAGCTTGTATATTCAAATGAGATAATGTAAGTGATACACACCCATGACACATATGTATATATGTATAGATGCATACAAGATAAACAAAAAGAGAGAAAGAGGAACATACCTTGAGGCCATTGGGGTAAAGGAGAAGGAAGTTGGAAGGTGGTTTGATTAATGTCCTGTGAATAAACCATTGTTGGTCCATTGAAGCAAAGGATAATAAAGAATAGAGAGAAGAAGAAGATAGTGGTGATTGTGGAATGCATCTTTTGAAAGCAAACACACTTGGTGAACAACAAATGATGCTTTTGTCTCTCATACTTATTGGGAGAAATAAACAAATACCAAAAATAAAAAAGTTTACTACATGGGGTTTTCTCTTTTTTATGTTATACTTAATCAACTAGAGTTATCCGGAGTATTCTATTTGGTCTAAGAAATAAAAAAGTAAAATTTGATGTTGTATATGTGGTTTAAACTTATATTTTTCAAGAACTTAAAGTGTAAACAACAATTTATGTTTCCTCGTGGATGGGTTAGTTAATGATTGTCAGGAAAAATACCCCATGTTCTATGTCCTTTTGTCCGCTTAACCCGTAGGGATGACGTGATCATCATAAGTTTATACGTATTTAGTATGTACATATATAAACCAAAGAAAAAGAATATGTTTGGTATCTTATCAATTTTTTGTTAAAAAAAATACGGAGTATGTCTTCTACTTTTCATTTATTCCGTAAAATAGATAGAGAGAAAATAAAATAAAATAGATAGTAGATAGATAAAGAAATAGTAATTCGTGATCTGTGACTATATAACATGATTACCGCTTTATTATTATGTACACTAAAAAATAAAAAATATCAATCCTTTTCATAGCAGTAGCACATTACCTGTATTTATTTTATTCAAACATAATTAAAATTTGGCCCAATTGATTGGAGGCAATAATTGCATTGAGTTCATCACGTTATGTGACTAATTTCATTTCGATTAATTCACAAAAAAAAAAAAAAAAAAAAGTTAAAAAAAAACACATAATTATAATTAATAATTAAGGAATAGTCAATAATTAATTAAATATAATTATAATTATTAATTATTAATTATTAATACAGTATTAAAAAAGGAATTACTCTTAATTTACAACGTTGGATAGTATTGGGAGGTTGATATTGATATTGATATTGATATTGAAATTAAACTAATAACATGCGATGTAATGTACTCCATAACAAACTAACAACCAATGGAGATCGTGAGTTGTCTACTGTTTAGTAACAAACAAACAGTGCTACCTTTAATGCCTGTATTTACTTGAATGTTGGACTATGATAGTGGCTGTCGCAATCAAATTATCTTTTATTTTCTTTTCCTTTTGCCTTTAATTGATTAATTGAAATGATAATTGATGATTGATTAATATTTGATTGAATTCATTAAATGCTATTACTCTCTCCGTCTCATTTCAATAGTCCACAGATAAAAAATACGCAGTTTTAGGAAATCCCACTAACTTCATTTCTCCACCAATGAAATATCTTCTCTCTCCAGATCCACCAATGAAATATCTTCTTACCTTTCTATTTATGGAAGTGGACTATTAATTTGAGACAGTCCAAAATGGAATACTGGACTATTGGAATGAGACGGGGGTAGTACTATTTATTTATTTATTATTTTTTTTTTTGTGGCAAAAAACAGAAATAAATAAATAGAAGATTTTTCACACAAAAAAAAAGTGAAAAAATCTTGCAGGATACATAATAATCAAACTAGACTTACAAAGACTATCTTGCCCATTTGATAAAGCCCAACACAAAAATGCATACACTCATTAAAAGAGACCATACAAACATACATCACCCACTATGACTATAATTAAAACCATGATATTACGGAAGCAGCGATGGATGATACAACCATATGTAGAGATGGTGACTCTCGCACCTATTTGCGATTAATAGTAATTGAAACACCTTTAAATTGATCTTCGAAACTATAACGGCCCAAACACGAGTAATACCCATTGAATACCTCCTCAATTCTAGTCAACTAAAATCCCCAAAGTGTTACCGGGCCAATAACTTCATACCTTTTCGCTTTGATTCTCAAAAACAATTACTCCAATCACCCGAAGCAATGAAACTCTATAACATTAATTGAATCTAGCATAATACGAAAACCGCACCCGTGTTTACCTTGTCTAAAGACACTACAAGAAAAATAAGCTTTAGTGACGAAGGCTTTTGATCACTAATAACACTAAAATGGTCACTAAATCAAGTTAGTGACCAAAATAAGTTGGTCACTTTTCGTCGCTATAGATCCGTCACAAAATATTTTTAGAGACCAAAATATCAAAATTGGTCACTATAGTGACCATTTGTTTGGTCACTAATACCGTTTAGTGACCACTTTTTTAATGGTAACTAAATAGCATTATTAGTGACCAAATATTGAGTCGGTCACTAAAAGATCGTCACAAATGAGCATTTTTCTTGTAGTGAGAGTGCACCCATTGAATTTCATCCTCATTATTCATATCAACCGTAACGTGACTTAGCAACTAAACATTTGTAGCTATTTATCTTCATCTTTATATAACTGACATGCGATCCCCATGTCCCTCCTCATAGACCCATCTTTATTTGCCCATCAACATGGAAATGAGAAACCATACGTCTTCCTTTTTTAACTTGCAATGAGGCACATATATATTAAAGATTAGAGCATTGACAGTAGGTGGTAAGAAACAATAAGCTACAACTTTATTTCTTTTGTAAAGAAACAACACATATCTACAAACTTTATTTTTCTTTTTTTAAATGCTATTACTATTTACTACTGATATATACGAGTACTAATTGTTCATAGTGGTTGAAAGGAAAGTAAGGTTATGCTTATGCTATAATAAAGTTTTTAGATATGTGTCGTTTCTCTACAAAAAAATATTCCGTAATAAAGTTTGTAGATATGTGTTGTTTCTTTACAAAAGAAATAGAGTTGTAGCTTATTGTTCATCGTAGCTTAAGGATGGTATATTTATCTGAGTCTTGTATAAGGTATTGTGTTTGAGTCTCGAACACAATTCATTTACGTACTACCACACTTTTTTCCTTTTTATTTTAACGAATAACAAAAATATATATACAGCGTGAAACCTAAAGAGATCAAACAAGTACGTGTAATTGCATGTATACCTGCTTACTCCAATAAAGACAAAATTGCTCTGTGATTCTCGTGGTTTGTAAAAAAAAAAAAAAGCTATCCAATGGCAAAAACTATTTTTTTCAGCATGGAGAGTCCTCATAGTATACAAATGTTGTGTGGAGAGTTTAAACCGTCAAATACCTTGATTAATTAACAGCACATACATAACATGTAAGGGCATTATTGGAAAACCACCACCAAAACCAAAAGATTCGTACACCTCGATTGTTACCAGAGTAATAAGATCTATGTCACGATTTTATACATGTGATCTAGACGATGAGATGTATCCAAACATACCTGAAAGGAAACTGCTATCGAACAATATACGATAGTGATTACGATAGAATGAACTACGTATACTTTTATATCTCGCTTATGGTGAAGGTTATATACTTATATTTGATGAAATGTGTTATGGACTTTATTTATTTTTATTTTTTTTGAAAGGCAAGTAAATTTTATTAATATAAGAACAGTACACGAAATAAACAACTAGCCAGGAGCTAGACAGAACACACAACAACACGCAACCTCAAAAATAAGGCGCTCACACACACACTAAAACTCGAAGCTAAATAAGACAAACACGAGGGCAAAGGAGGTGACACGACACAACAAATAAGCAATTCTATGTTTCCGAGTCCGATGACTCGCAAGAAGAACAACATGAACAACAACCAACATCCTCATCCGAGTCATTCATCACGTTCTCGATAAAGTATCTTTCGTGCCACCGGAAATTGTCTCGACGACGGTTATGTTTCATATTATACCTACCCCACACATGTTTAATGAAACGACTTTTGATCAACGGGGGAACTTTTTTCTTTTTAACACGAAAACGAGCGACCGCGGTAAATGCTAGCGAATCAATTTTTTCCGGGATAGACTCACCCACTTCTCTTTCATCTACGCCCATGTCTAGCCCATTTGGGGCCTGATAGGCAATATCACGCCAACATTATCTGGCCCAATAGGATTTTCTGGCCCAATATGGTTTTGGGCATATGATGAGTGGGGAAACGGGCAAAGGTGTTCACGCGTGCATTTATTTCCCTCGATACCTGTTCCACCTACATAGGAAATTGCATCCGAGCTCCTCGACGATTGGGAATTTTTGGGCGACGGGTCAATATTCAATTCACAATCTGGGGTGAAAATCGAGGTTGAGAAACAGACAGCCGGTGGAGGATCAATGCAATCGTCAGATTCAACTGGTATGAACTCGCCATCTTCGACCTCCTCAACATCATCTACGACCTTATCAACTACAGTCGCAGATTCACCATCAACAACCTCATCCTCTTCGCCATTATGATTGTCAGCCTGTGATTCTGTCTTATCATCTTCACAATGTTCACCTAACTTAGGCGAAGCATTAAACGCACCTGAAGGGTCTGGGCTCGAAGGAGGCGATTCTTCTTCTACCTCACCCATATTAGGTCCCTTGACCAGCTCAGATTGGATCCCCACATTAACATCTTCGATACAAGACTTGTTAATTTCGACCAATGACCACGAAATCCGATCCTTGTTGAAACGAAAAACAAGGTTATGATTGCTCACCGATTCTGGAAGGTCGAATTCGATCCATTTGCCATCGATTTTTATCTCGATATGATTTGTATTATTGGCCCCGACTGAATCGACGAAAAATTTACCTTCCTGACTAATTGGATGTGACGGTATAGCCGGTACACGACTCCAAGGGGCGTGTGGAAATTCATTATAATCATCGATGTTTAGATTTGGAGCATGACCAGAAACATTAGCATTCTGGTTGGGGACACTTCCTTTATTCTGAACATTTCTGGAGTTGTCTCTCTTGATTGCTTTGTAGGCACGAATCCATCTTCCGTTGATATGGATATTGTTTAGAGTTTTCGCGAAAGAATCGATGTCAGAAACGCCATCAAATCGAACGTACCCGAAGCGTTGACCACTCGACAACCTCTTCCGAGCAAAATACACGTCCTTGAGATCCCCATAGACCTCGAATACTCTCCAACAATCATCACGAGACCACAATTCCGGGAAATTGAAAATCAAAAACGAAGTAACACGACAATCACTCAACTTTGTACACGAAAAGCCATTTGGCTTCGACATTTGGGTTACATCATCTTCCGCCAGAGGTCTGACCAGAGGAGATGGAGGGTTGGTCGGAAGTGAGGGAAGATGAACGGAAAAGGTGCTGGTTGGAAAGAGGATACCAAGAGAATATTGAAGTGTAATTGTTAGATATTTAATGGCACATGCTCTGCATGTGATGTCAAAATAACTGAAATTGCATATCAGCATAAGACATATAGCTGTTAACTAGTATAATGACCCGTGAAACCACGGGTTTATTTAAACGAAACAATTTAATGATATGTTTTAGGTATTAATTGAATGTAAATGCTAAAATGACAAACCTGAACTATAGAATAGTTTACATGTACAATGTATTCAGTTTAAAGGTTAACGATATAAATAAAACTATTGCGTATTGAACTTTTGATTTGAAACCAATCGTGCGTGACAATTATTACAGTAAGAACCTTCAAATACATTACAAAAGAATTAATAAATTATAAATTTAATATAGATATTACAGTAGATGTTTGTCAACATAAAAGTGTGTCAAATTATACATTTAATATAATTTCAACTAACAAATAAAGGGTCTGCAAGCTATAAATTAATGATGTAACCATGATGATTACTTGATTTTCTTTTCAATCTCTTCATACCATCAACTTAAAAAGTATTGAATTTTCAGTTTGGATCTACATGTTAAGTAAAGACTCTTAAAACACAACCTAATTAAAAAGAGTAACATTACGGGATGTGAAGTAAAGAACAAATAGAATTAGATAGAATAACAAATCATCTACAACTAATTAATTAATATCAAATTGAAAAGAAACCTTCTTTTCATACCTGAAAAACTAAATCAAAATAGCACAACCTGCCATGATCATCTTTAGTACTTTCATTTAACCTAGCTAAGTGAGAATCTGTAAAAAAAAAATAAAAAAAAAAAAAAAAATTATCAGATAATTTTGGTGTAAACTTGTGATTTGAACATTACACAAAGATTTAATCTCACGAAGATTCAAACATCACAATAATTACATTTTAAGCTCATAACATTGGTTGTTACTAAATAATAAAACAAAGATAATCAAGTTAATCAGCTATCTAAGTAATAACTATAACTATCTAAGTAATAAAAGAACGTGATTGTAGAAGAAGAAGGAGAAGACCGAATATTAGATCCGGTTTGAGAGAAAAAGAGACGTGATTTGGCTCAATACCATATTTGTAGTGACCCGAACTTTTTCATGTTTATATATATTAAATGAAATTGATATTTATATGATTAAGTGTTTCCAACATGTTAAGCAATCAAACTTGTTAAGACTTGATTAATTGAAATAGGTTTTATATAGACAATTGACCACCCAAGTTGACCGGTGATTCACGAACGTTAAAACTTGTAAAAACTATATGATTTCATATATATGGATATATATATATATATAGTTAACATGGTATTATGATAAGTAAACATATCATTAAGTATATTAACAAAGAACTACATATGTAAAAACAAGACTACTAACTTAATGATTTCGAAACGAGACATATATGTAACGATTATCGTTGTAACGACATTTAATTGTATATATATCATATTAAGATATATTAATATATCATAATATCATGATAATGTAATAATTTAACATCTCATTTGATATAATAAACAATGGGTTAACAACACTTAACAGGATCGTTAACCTAAAGGCTTCAAAACAACATTTACATGTAACGACTAACGATGACTTAACGAATCAGTTAAAATGTATATACATGTAGTGTTTTAATATATATTCATACACTTTTGAAAGACTTCAAGACACTTATCAAAATAGTTCTACTTAACAAAAATGCTTACAATTACATCCTCGTTCAGTTTCATCAACAATTCTACTCGTATGCACCCGTATTCGTACTCGTACAATACACAGCTTTTAGATGTATGTACTATTGGTATATACACTTCAATGATCAGCTCTTAGCAGCCCATGTGAGTCACCTAACATATGTGGAAACCATCATTTGGCAACTAGCATGAAATATCTCATAAAATTACAAAAATATTATTAATCATTCATGACTTATTTACATGTAAACAAAATTACATATCCTTTATATTTAATCCATATACCAATGACCAAAAACACCTACAAACACTTTCATTCATCTATTTTCTTCATCAAATTGATCTCTCTCAAGTTCTATCTTTAATTTCTAAGTGTTCTTCATAAATTCTATAAGTTCTAGTTTCATAAAATCAAGAATACTTCCAAGTTTGCTAGCTTACTTCCAATCTTGTAAAGTGATCATCCAAACTCAAGAAATCTTTCTTATTTACAGTAAGATATCTTTCTAATACAAGGTAATACTCATATTCAAACTTTGATTCAATTTCTATAACTATAACAATCTTATTTCGAGTGGAAATCTTACTTGAACTTGTTTTCGTGTCATGATTCTACTTCAAGAACTTTCAAGGCATTCAAGGATCCTTTGAAGCTAGATCCATTTTTTTCATTTCCAGTAGTTTTATCCAGAAAACTTGAGGTAGTAATAATGTTCATAACATCATTCGATTCATACATATAAAGCTATCTTATTCGAAGGTTTAAACTTGTAATCACTAGAACATAGTTTAGTTAATTCTAAACTTGTTCGCAAACAAAAGTTAATCCTTCTAACTTAACTTTTAAAATCAACTAGACACATGTTATATATCTATATGATATGCTAACTTAATGATTTAAAACCTGAAAACACAAAAAACACCGTAAAACTGGATATATGCCGTCGTAGTAACACAGCGGGCTGTTTTGGGTTAGTTAATTAAAAACTATGATAAAATTTGATTTAAAAATTGTTCTTCTGGGAAAATGGTTTTTCTTATGAACATGAAACTATATCCAAAAATCATGAATAAACTCAAAGTGGAAGTATGTTTTTCAAAATGGTCATCTAAACGTCGTTCTTTCGACTGAAATGACTACCTTTACAAAAATGACTTGTAACATGTATTTCCGACTATAAACTTATAATTTTTCTGTATATATTCATAAACTTAAGTTCAATTTGAAACCATATCAATTGGATTCACTCAAAACGGATTTAAAACGGATAAGTTATGGGTAAAACAAGATTGGATATTTTTTACTTGTTGTAGCTACGTGAAAATTGGTAACAAATCTATATTAATCATATCCTAGCTAACTTATATTGTATAATACATATATTCTAATTTATTATGTAATCTTGGGATACCATAGACACGTATGCAAATGTTTTGACATATCATATCGACCCATCTATATATATTATTTGGAACAACCATAGATGAAATGTCCCGTTCATATTGATTATAAACGTTCCATATTAATTGATTTCGTCGCGAGGTTTTGACCTCTATATGAGACGTTTTTCAAATACTGCATTCATTTTTAAAACAACTATAACCTTTATTTTATCTATAAAGGTTTAAAAAGCATTACGTAGATTATCAAATAATGATAATCTAAAATATACCGTTTACACACGACCATTACATAATGGTTTACAATAAGAATATATTACATCAAAAATAAGTTTCTTGAATGCAGTTTTTACAAATATCATACAAGCATGGACTCCAAATCTTGTCCTTATTTTAGTATGCAACAGCGGAAGCTCTTAATAATCACCTGAGAATAAACATGCTTAAAACGTCAACAAAAATGTTGGTGAGTTATAGGTTTAACCTATATATTATCAAATCATAATAATAGACCACAAGATTTCATATTTCAATATACATCCCATACATAGAGATAAAAATCATTCATATGGTGAACACCTGGTAACTGACATTAACAAGATGCATATAAGAATATCCCCTATCATTTCGGGAAATCCTTCGGACATGATAAAAACGAATTTGAAGTACTAAAGCATCCGGTACTTTGGATGGGGTTCGTTAGGCCCAATAGATCTATCTTTAGGATTCGCGTCAATTAGTAGATCGGTTTACTAATTCTTAGGCTACCAAGCAAAAGGGGCATATTCGGCTTCGATCATTCACCCATATAATATAGTTTCATTTACTTGTGTCTATTTCGTAAAGCATTTATAAAACTGCATGTATTCTCATCCCAAAATAATAGATTTTAAAAGTGGGACTATAACTCACTTTCACAGATTTTTACTTCGTCGGGAAGTAAGACTTGGCCACTGGTCGATTCACGAACCTATAACAAATATGTACATATATATCAAAGTATGTTCAAAATATATTTACAACATTTTTAATACGTTTTAATGTTTTAAGTTTATTAAGTCAGCTGTCCTCGTTAGTAACCTACAACTAGTTGTCCACAATTAGATGTACATAAATAAATCGATATATATTATCTTGAATCAATCCACGACCCAGTGTATACTATCTCAAGCTAGATCATAATTCAAAGTATATATATTTTTGGAATCAAACTCAACCCTGTATAGCTAACTCCAACATTACTGCATATAGAGTGTCTATGGTTATTCCAAATAATATATATACATGGGTCGATATGATATGTCAAAACATTTGCATACGTGTCTATGGTATCCCAAGATTACATAATATATTAGAATACATGTATAATATAATATAAGTTAGCTAGGATATGATTTGTATAGAATTGTTACAATATTTCCCGTAGCTACAACAATCAAAAAATATCCAATCTTGTTTTACCCATAACTTCTTCGTTTTAAATCCGTTTTGAGTGAATCAAATTGCTATGGTTTCATATAGAACTCTATTTTATGAATATAAACAGAAAAATTATAGGTTTATAGTCAGAAATATAAGTTACAAGTCATTTTTGTAAAGGTAGTCATTTCAGTCGAAAGAACGACGTCTAGATGACCATTTTGGAAAACATATTTCCACTTTGAGTTTTACCATGATTTTTGGATATAGTTTCATGTTCATAAGAAAAATAGTTTTCCCAGAAGAACAACTTTTAAATCAAAGTTTATCATAGTTTTTAATTAACTAACCCAAAACAGCCCACGGTGTTACTACGACGGCGTATGTCCAGTTTTACGGTGTTTTTCGTGTTTTCAGGTTTTAAATCATTAAGTTAGCATATCATATAGATATATAACATGTGTTTAGTTGATTTTAAAAGTCAAGTTAGAAGGATTAACTTTTGTTTGCGAACAAGTTCAGAATTAACTAAACTATGTTATAGTGATTTCAAGTTTAAACCTTCGAAAAAGGTTGTTTTATATATATGAATCGAATGATGTTATGAACATCATTACTACCTTAGGTTTTGTGGATAAATCTACTGGAAATGAGAAAAATAGATCTAGCTTCAAAGGATCCTTGGATGGCTTGAAAGTTCTTGAAGCAGAATCATGATACGAAAACAAGTTCAAGTAAGATTTCCACTCGAAATAAGATTGTTATAGTTATAGAAATTGAATCAAAGTTTGAATATGAGTATTACCTTGTATTAGAAAGATATCTTACTGTAAATAAGAAATATTTCTTGAGGTTGTATAATCACTTTACAAGATTGGAAGTAAGCTAGCAAACTTGGAAGTATTCTTGATTTTTATGAAACTAGAACTTATAGAATTTATGAAGAACACTTAGAACTTGAAGATAGAACTTGAGAGAGATTAATTAGATGAATAAAATTGAAGAATGAAAGTGTTTGTAGGTGTTTTTGGTCGTTGGTATATGGATTAGATATAAAGGATGTGTAATTTTGTTTTCATGTAAATAAGTCATGAATGATTACTCATATTTTTGTAATTTTATGAGATATTTCATGCTAGTTGCCAAATGATGGTTCCCACATGTGTTAGGTGACTCACATGGGCTGCTAAGAGCTGATCATTGGTGTGTATATACCAATAATACATACATCTAAAAGCTGTGTATTGTACGAGTACGAATACGGGTGCATACGAGTAGAATTGTTGATGAAACTGAACGAGGATGTAATTGTAAGCATTTTTGTTAAGTAGAAGTATTTTGATAAGTGTCTTGAAGTCTTTCAAAATTGTATGAATACATATTAAAACACTACATGTATATACATTTTAACTGAGTCGTTAAGTCATCGTTAGTCGTTACATGTAAATGTTGATTATAAACCTTTAAGTTAACGATCTTGTTAAATGTTGTTAACTCAATGTTTATTATATCTAATGAGATGTTAAATTATTATATTATCATGATATTATGATATATAATATATCTTAATATGATATATATATATACATTTAAATGTCGTTACAACGATAATCGTTACATATATGTCTCGTTTCGAAATCCTTAAGTTAGTAGTCTTGTTTTTACATATGTAGTTCATTGTTAATATACATAATGACATGTTTACTTATCATTTATCATGATTAAACATAGTGTAACAATATCTTAATATGATTCATATGTAATTAGTAAGACGTTGTTATAACGATAATCGTTATATATATCGTTTCGAGTTTCTTAATTCAATAAACACAATTTTATGTATATAACTCATTGTTAAAATACCTAATGAGATACTTACTTATCATAATATCATGTTAACTATATATATAATCATATATATGTCATCATATAGTTTTTACAAGTTTTAACGTTCGTAAATCACCGGTCAACTTGGGTGGTCAATTGTCTATATGAAACCTATTTCAATTAATCAAGTCTTAACAAGTTTGATTGCTTAACATGTTGGAAACACTTAATCATGTAAATATCAATTTCATTTAATATATATAAACATGGAAAAGTTCGGGTCACTACAGTACCTACCCGTTAAATAAATTTCGTCCCGAAATTTTAAGCAGTTGGAGGTGTTGACGTATCTTCTGGAAATAAGTGCGGGTATTTCTTCTTCATCTAATCTTCTCGTTCCCAGGTGAACTTAGGTCCTCTACGAGCATTCCATCGAACCTTAACAATTGGTATCTTGTTTTGTTTAAGTCTTTTAACCTCACGATCCATTATTTCGACGGGTTCTTCGATGAATTGAAGTTTTTCGTTGATTTGGATTTCGTTTAACGGAATAGTGAGATCTTCTTTAGCAAAACATTTCTTCAAATTCGAGGCGTGGAAAGTGTTATGTACAGCCGCGAGTTGTTGAGGTAACTCAAGTCGGTAAGCTACTGGTCCGACACGATCAATAATCTTGAATGGTCCTATATACCTTGGATTTAGTTTCCCTCATTTACCAAATTAAACAACGCCTTTCCAAGGTGCAACCTTAAGCATGACCATCTCTCCAATTTCAAATTCTATATCTTTTCTTTTAATGTCGGCGTAGCTCTTTTGTCGACTTTGGGCGGTTTTTAACCGTTGTTGAATTTGGATGATCTTCTCGGTAGTTTCTTGTATTATCTCCGGACCCGTAATCTGTCTATCCCCCACTTCACTCCAACAAATCGGAGACCTGCACTTTCTACCATAAAGTGCTTCAAATGGCGCCATCTCAATGCTTGAATGGTAGTTGTTGTTGTAGGAAAATTCTGCTAACGGTAGATGTCGATCCCAACTGTTTTCAAAATCAATAACACATGCTCGTAGCATGTCTTCAAGCGTTTGTATAGTCCTTTCACTCTGCCCATCAGTTTGTGTATGATAGGCAGTACTCATGTCTAGACGAGTTCCTAATGCTTGCTGTAATGTCTATCAGAATCTTGAAATAAATCTACCATCCCTATCAGAGATAATAGATATTGGTATTCCATGTCTGGAGACGACTTCCTTCAAATACAGTCGTGCTAACTTCTCCATCTTGTCATCTTCTCTTATTGGCAGGAAGTGTGCTAATTTGGTGAGACGATCAACTATTACCCAAATAGTATCAAAACCACTTGCAGTCCTTGGCAATTTAGTGATAAAATCCATGGTAATGTTTTCCCATTTTCATTCCGGGATTTCGGGTTGTTGAAGTAGACCTGATGGTTTCTGATGCTCCGCTTTGACCTTAGAACACGTCAAACATTCCCCTACATATTTAGCAACATCGGCTTTCATACCTGGCCACAAAAAATATTTCTTGAGATCCTTGTACATCTTCCCCGTTCCAGGATGTATTGAGTATCTGGTTTTATGAGCTTCTCTAAGTACCATTTCTCTCATATCTTCAAATTTTGGTACCCAAATTCTTTCAGCCCTATACCGGGTTCCGTCTTCCCGAATATTAAGATGCTTCTCTGATCCTTTGGGTATTTCATCCTTTAAGTTTCCCTCTTTTAAAACTCCTTGTTGCGCCTCCTTTATTTGAGTAGTAAGGTTAGTGTGAATCATTATATTCATAGATTTTACACGAATGGGTTCTCTGTCCTTTCTGCTCAAGGCATCAGTTACCACATTTGCCTTCCCTGGGTGGTAACGAATCTCAAAGTCGTAATCATTCAACAATTCAATCCACCTACGCTGCCTCATATTCAGTTGTTTCTAATTAAATATGTGTTGAAGACTTTTGTGGTCGGTATATATAATACTTTTGACCCCATATAAGTAGTGCCTCCAAGTATTTAATGTAAAAACAACCGCTATTCTGTTCGTGAATCTTCAATTGTCTAGACGCATAAGCAATTACTTTCGTTCGTTGCATTAATACACAACCGAGACCTTGCTTTGAGGCGTCACAATATATCACAAAATCATCATTCCCTTCAGGTAATGACAATATAGGTGTCGTAGTTAACTTTTTCTTTAACAATTGAAACGCTTTCTCTTGTTCATCTTTCCATTCAAATTTCTTGCCTTTATGCGTTAATGCAGTCAAGGGTTTTGCTATTCTGGAAAAGTCTTGGTTGAACCTTTTGTAGTAACCAGCTAGTCTTAAAAATTAGCGTATGTGTTTTGGAGTTTTCGGGGTTTCCCACTTTTCAACGGTTTCAATCTTTGCTGGATCCACCTGAATACCTTCTTTGTTCACTATGTGACCGAGGAATTGAACTTCTTCCAACCAAAATGCACACTTTGAAAACTTAGCGTACAGTTTTTCTTTTCTCAGCAACTTTAGCACTTTTCTCAAATGTTCTTCATGCTCTTGATCATTCTTCGAGTAAATAAGTATGTCATCGATGAAAACAATGACAAACTTGTCAAGATATGGCCCACACACTCGGTTCATGAGGTCCATGAACACAGCTGGTGCGTTAGTCAATCCAAACGGCATAACCATAAACTCGTAATGACCGTAACGCGTCCTAAAAGCAGTCTTTGGAATATCATCCTCCTTCACCCGCATTTGATGATATCCAGAATGTAAATCGATCTTTGAATAAATAGACGAGCCTTGTAGTTGATCAAATAAGTCGTCGATTCTCGGTAGTGGGTAGCGGTTCTTGATTGTAAGTTTGTTCAACTCTCAGTAGTCGATACACAACCTGAATGTACCATCTTTTTTCTTGACAAACAAAACAGGAGCTCCCCATGGTGATGTGCTTGGTCGAATGAAACCACGCTCTAAAAGTTCCTGTAACTGACTTTGTAATTCTTTCATTTCGCTGGGTGCGAGTCTGTATGGAGCAGGAGCTATTGGTGCAGCTCCTGGTACAAGGTCTATTTGAAATTCAACGGATCGATGTGGGGGTAATCCCGGTAATTCTTTCGGAAATACATCGGGAAATTCTTTTGCGACGGGAACATCACTGATGTTCTTTTCTTCAGGTTTAACTTCCTCGATGTGTGCTAGAATGACGTAACAACCTTTTCTTATTAGTTTTTGCACCTTCAAACTACTAATAAGATTTAATTTCCCATTGTTCTTTTCTCCGTACACCATTAAAGGTTTTCCTTTTTTACGCATAATGCGAATCGCATTTTTGTAACAAACGACCTCTGCTCTCACCTTTTTCAACCAGTCCATGCCAATTATTACATCAAAACTCCCTAACTCGACTGGTATTAAATCAATTTTAAACGTTTCATCCCCCAGTTTAATTTCTCTCTCCCGACATATATTATCAGCTGAAATTAATTTACCGTTTGCTAATTCGAGTAAAAATTTACTATCCAAAGGCGTCAACGGGCAACTTAATTTAGCACAAAATTCTCTACTCATGTAGCTTCTATCCGCACCCGAATCAAATAAAACATAAGCAGATTTATCGTCAATAAGAAACGTACCCGTAACAAGCTCCGGGTCTTCCTGTGCTTCTACCGCATTAATATTGAAAACTCTTCCACGGCGCTGCCCATTAGTATTCCCCTTATTCGGGCAATTTCTAAAAATGTGGCCTGATTTTTCACATTTATAACAAACAGCGTTGGTATTACTTGCTTCGACACTATTCGTTTCGGCATTACTTGTTCCGACATTATTTGTTCCTTTAGTTCTGTTAAATTTTGGTCCGTAGATCTCACACTTTGTCGCGCTATGACCATTTCTTTTACACCTGTTGCAAAATGTCGTGCAAAACCCTTGATGATTTTCTTCACACATATGACATGGCTGTTTTTGGTTTTTGTTGCCGTTGTTGTTATTGAGGTTGTTGTTGGGATTGTTATTATTGTTGAAACGGTTGTTGTAGTTGTTGTTGTTGTTGGGATGTTTGTTGTAGTTATTGTTAGGATTGCGGTTATTGTTGCGATTGTTGTTGTGGTTGTTGGGATAGTTGTTGCGATTGTGGTTGTAATTGTTGTTGTTGTTGTACTGGTTACTCTTGTCACCGTTTTCCTCCCACTTCCTCTTGAGTTGTTTCTTGTTGGCTTCTTCGGCCGCCTGCTCTTTAATTCTTCCCTCAATCTGATTTATGAGCCATTCGACTTGCCTTCTGTATAGAAGTGGGCTCGTGTGAACTCACATCTTCTTGAATCCTTACTGGTAACCCTTTTACAAACGCGTCAATCTTCTCTTCTTCATCTTTGAATGTTCCCGGACACAAAAGGCACAACTCTGTGAATCGTCGTTCATATGTGGTAACGTCGAACCCTTGTGTTCGTAACTCTCTAAGTTCTGCCTTGAGTTTATTGACTTCGTTTCTAGGACGGTACTGCTCGTTCATCAATTGCTTGAATGCCGACCACGGTAGTGCGTAAGCAGCATTTTGTCCTACCTGTTCAAGATAGGTGTTCCACAACGTTAACGCAGTACCTGTGAAGGTATGCATAGCGTACTTAACTTTATCTTCTTCAGTACACTTACTTATGGCAAACACCGATTCAACTTTCTCGGTCCACCATTTCAATCCAATTGGTCCTTCGGTTCCATCAAATTCCAAAGGTTTGCAGGCAGTGAATTCTTTGTAGGAGCATCCTACACGATTTCTTGCGCCGTTAGCTGCATTGCTAGATTCAGAGTTATTGTTGATATGTAGCGCAGCCTGTACTGCGGCTATGTTTGCAGCAAGAAAGGTACGAAATTCCTCTTCGCTCATATTCATGGTGTGTCGAGTAGTCGGTGCCATTTCCTTCAAAATAGCCAACTGAATCGAGTTAATCATACAGAATATTAAGAGTAGTCAATAGTATTTCGTAGCATAATATGAACTCATTTATAAAATCTTTTTTTTCATATTAGCGTTTTATAAGTTTAAATTCGGGTACTACCTACCCGTTAAGTTCATACTTAGTAGCTAATATACAATTCAACTACTACAATTCCATATGAAAATCTGATTATAATAATATATCACATATAAATATTCTTCAAACTTACAACATCACTATATTACATATAACATGAAATATAGTACACTTTGATACAGGATAGTTTTGAAGATAAATCTAGTTAATCCGCAAGTTGTTCAGCAAAGGAAATAAAGACACGTAATTCATAAGTCCAGAAACAAGTCATGCATTCTGGTTTTACTAAGACTACTTCCCATCCTTGGTCTTGTGGAAAATAACCGTTATGACCATTGGCTAGGCAGCATGTTGTAATGTCGTCAAAAGGACGAGGGTTTCGTAATGTCCAACAGCCCCGTAATAATCTAAAAACCTTGTTTCTCACCCCAACTACCGAATCTGTCACTTGTGGGAAGGTTTTATTTAAAAGTTCCAATCCGATGTTCTTTTTCTCACTTTGGTAAGAAGCGAACATCACTAACCTGTAAGCATAACATTCTTCTTTATGTTGCATGTTAGAAGCTCTTTCTAATTCACGAAATCCTATGTTAGGATATGTTGAGTCAAAATAGGTTTTTAACACGTAGCGTAAAATTACATTTGGGTTCCCCGCATTTAACGCTTTAAAGAAAACACGGCGTAACTTACGGTCTCCCCAATGTGATATACCCCACCTATCAAAGGAAAGCCTTTTATAAATTAAGTCATTTCTGGAAAGTCTTTCAAATGTTTGACAAGTTAATTTCGCCATAACTAAATGTGCTGATGAATTCTGACCGACTCTAGACAAGATTTCCTCAATCATATCCTCTGGTAGGTCTTCTAAAATATTCGGTTGTCTACCCTTAACGTCCATTTTGTTTTTATACTGTAAAATAGACAAGGTACTTGACCTCTATATGATACATTTTACAAACATTGCATTCGTTTTTGAAAAGACAATCTTTCAATACGTCGAAAGTTGACGGCATGCATACCATTTCATAATATATCCAAATATAATTGACTTAATAATAATCTTGATGAACTCGACGACTCGAATGCACATCTTTTGAAATATGTCATGAATGACTCCAAGTAATATCTTTTAAATGATCAAATGCACAGCGGAAGATTTCTTTCGTACCTGAGAATAAACATGCTTTCAAGTGTCAACCAAAAGGTTGGTGAGTTCATTAGTTTAGTATAAATAATCATTTCATAATTTTAATAGACCACAAGATTTCATATTTCCATTTCTCATAAACATACGCCCCATGCATAGAGACAAAAATATCATTCATATGGATTGAACACCTGGTAACCGACATTCACAATATGCATATTAGAATATCCCCATCATTCCGGGATCCTCCTTCGGACATGATATAAATTTCGAAGTACTAAAGCATCCAGTACTTTGGATGGGGCTTGTTGGGCCCGATAGATCTATCTTTAGAGTTCGCGTCAATTAGGGTGTCTGTTCCCTAATTCTTAGATTACCAGACTTAATAAAAAAGGGCATATTCGATTTCGATCATTCAACCATATAATGTAGTTTCGATTACTTGTGTCTATTTCGTAAAACATTTATAAAAGCGCATGCATTCTCAGTCCCAAAAACGTAAAGAGTAAAAAGGGCAAATGAAACTCACATAATGTATTTTGTAGTAAAAATACATAGAACGACATTGAACAAGTATAAGATTGGCCTCGGATTCACTAACCTATATCACGTATATATATTAACACATATAATCACATAATTCATTCTATATAATATTTATATATATATTTTAAATGTTGTAGTTATATACATATATATACTTTATATATTCAGTTATATTTTACGTATAGTTATTTTGTAAAATAATCAATATTCATACATATAGTTATATATATATATATATATATATATATATATATATATATATATATATATATATATATATATATATATATATATATATTTGTAATTGATATTATATTAAAAAAATTAATAATTTGTATAATGTAATATCTATATGATTAATGTTAATAATAATAATTTTACTAATGAGGATAACAATAATAATATAATGATAATAATAATAATAATAATAATAATAATAATAATAATAATAATAATAATAATAATAATAATAATAATAATAATAATAATAATAATAATAATATTAATATTAATATTAATATTAATATTAATAATAAGAAAAATAATAAGAAACTACCTCAAGAATAGGCCAAAAAAAAATAATGCTTCAGCTCGGGCTCGAACCCGAGACCTCTCGTTCCTTAACAAACCTCCTAATCATCTAGCTGCCTTTTACTTTTCTGTTTTTAATCCCAGCCTAAACCTTTTAACCCGTTTTATTTTCATGTTTTTCTTCTTAAAACCCATTTGCAACTTCATCATCAACTTATGATCATCACTTATCTCATCATCTATAGGTATCATCATAATCATCATCATCATAAACCATGTATCATCATCGGTTGAATAGAAGCAGTAAAAAAAATGTAATGCAATAGAGAACTCGAGATGTAGCCCGTTACTAGACTAGTGGGCCGAATCCTCTCCATCCAAGTTACAACCCGTTAATAAAATTAAGAAACCCTTTAAAGTGTCGGTCCTTCCCAATTTCACTTGTATAGTTGGCGTAAAAAGAAAAAGAAAATCAACTTAGCAACCCTACCATTATCTCACCTTTATCAAATGGGATTATTTGCTTTTGGAATTCGAGAGAAAAAAAAAAATAAAGCAACCGTGGCCACGAATTGATTATAATAGCGGTTTAGCAAGTGGGGTTTTTGATGGTTTTTCCTGTGACGTTAAAAGCAACCATATATGTATAATATTAGGGGTTTTCCTTGTACATGAATCATGAGTTACAGCTGGAAATTTTAGGTTTGTGGGGTTCGACTTTTAGAAGGAAAACAATATGATAACAACAATATAAATATCAATCGGTTCTTTATCACCAAAACCATATCATCCTTATCATTATGCCGACATGCCCCTTAATATTCTATCCACTTTATCATTATTTCTTCCTGCATCACTTTCATCTACATGCCCCTTAATATTCTATCCACTTTATCATTATTTCTTCCTGCATCACTTTCATCTCTTTTATTTATAATCATCATCGACTTAATTTATCAACATATAAATGAAGGCAGGAAAATAGAAGCTGTAGTTTTGGTGGCACCTTTTGAGAAGAGAAAAAAAAAATAAAAAATAATAACAGCGAGCTATGCAGGTGCAGCATGCCTTCTTCGTTCTAAGGTAATTCACGGTGGTGTTGGGTTCTTGAAAGAGAAAACGTAATAGTATCGATAAGATAAGTGTGGGTCGTTTGATGGCGATATAGCAAGCTGGTTAGAATTAGAAGAGGAAATTATAACAGGTATCGAAATTGTTTTGTTATTGTTCATCTACTTCTTTGATATAATTTACTTCACAATATTATCTTCATTCCTCTATTTCGTTCACAACAGAAACTAGTAGTAGGAGGGTGCAGTAGTAGCCTCACGTAATAGATGAAAGTTTGATTGATAGGTTTCATAAAAAAAAATTGGTGATGTGGTGTTTTGATTGATGAACTAGAGGACCAAGTATAAAATAATAGTAGTAGCAACAATTCGAGTATATATATACAATATGAGTGATTTGATGGGTTTCACGAAGGGTTGTAGGTTTGTCAACAGATTTGTTGTTCGAATAAAATAGAAAACGAATAGTATAGCAGCTGCTATAGCAACGGCCATATAGCAGCTGTAACAACGAAAGAGAAATAGAAAAATTACAGGTAGAGGGAGTGGTGCCAGTGGATTCACGATGAGATGATGATTTTGGTTCACATAGTTGGTCAGGAACAAGTGTAGCGTCAATGTTTTTAGAGTGGTGATCGTGGGTTGTAAATGGTGATTGTGGTTTGATGATTTCATTGGTGTTTGAGGGTTATAAGAAGAGAGAGAGATAAGTGAATGATTGTCCAAGAGTTTCAAAAAAAGAGAGGATTGATTTGCTTTGTTCCTACTGAAATCGACAAAGAAAAGAAAAGATATCACACAGGAAAAAAATAAAAGGGGATAACGACTTGTAACCATTCTTGTACCTGATTGCCTGATCAAATTTGTTTGTATTATGAATTGAATTAGACGTGTAACAGCATCTAACAGGAAGGACGATACAAAAAATAAAATAAGAAAAGTGAAATCGATGGAAATCTGATTTCAATTATATTTGATGTATATATCTAACATATTTGTTTGTATCTAATTTGGAAATCCTAATAATGTGTAGGTATTTATATAACTCTGCATATCGAATTTTCTTATATGTCTATTTTTATATCCGATGTTATATATATACCTATTATATCTATATGTTTATTTTTTTTATAGATTATAAATTAATCTTATTAATTATAATAATAATACTCTTAGTAAATAATAGTAATACCAATATAATAGTAATAATAATAGTATTATAATAATGATGATTATTAAATAAAAAAATTGTATAACAATAATATAACAATAATACTAATTATAATAATACTAATATTGTTGATAATAACAATAATAATATAACGACTTATACTTATCAAACTTATATGTTTATATACTAACATTAATGTTACAAATATTAATCTTAATATTAATAATAATATTAATGAAAATAATGATAATAATATAACTTTAATATTTTAACTCGTACTTAAATTTTATTATTAGTATTATATAGTAATGTTTATATACATAGTTATATTTATATATATATATATATATATATATATATATATATATATATATATATATATATATATATATATATATATATATATATATATATATAATTAAATATAATTTCCATTACATCGCATTTTATTTATTTTTACAACATAAATTCTAATAATTAAATTATATAATATTCCAAATTATATTTCAAATTATAAATACCTTTTTAAATATATATATTATCTATTTACAAATAGTTGTTCGTGAATCGTCGGGAATGGTCGAAAGTCAAACGAATATATGAAACAGTTCAAAATTTTTGTGACTCAACATTACAGACTTTGCTTATCGTGTCGGAAACATATAAAGATTAAGTTTAATTTTGGTCAAAAATTCCTGGGTCATCACAGTACCTACCCGTTAAAGAAATTCCGTCCCGAAATTTGAGTGAGGTGGTTATGGCTAACAATAAAAATGTTTTCATGACAAATATGAGTTGATAAATGGAGTTTTATCATTATTGAATAATATAGATAAAACGATTCGATTAGGTGAAGCGTACGAATGAAACTGTCACAACCGATTGAGATAGAGATTTAACTTTTGACGTAGTCATCGTGGATTTCCGGAATTCAAGGGTTTTAAAGAAAATCTTCGAAATCTAAAAGATTTGATTCTTCGGCGAGTAAGAAAATTAAGATCTCTATAATTAAATACGGTGATATACCTCGATTACTCTGTCTGATATTTCCATTATAAATTTAAGCTCTTCCGTTCCATTATTCTCACCATTCCTATACTTTCTTTCTTAGTTCATACATCCAAAAGATTATGAAAATGCTTAATCTAGTTCTAATCCTTAATATTTTTCCTAATTATTATTTCTGTCATCCTTCTTTTCAATCTTCCACCAAAAGAATCTGTTCTACTATTACCTCGGGGGTGATACTATTCGTAATTCTACCGTGTCTTTATATTGCTATTTGTATCAATATCAACGGTTTGTAATCTCCGTGTTGTTATTGGACTTTATATTTTCTCTCATATTTTGGAGCTCTTTGCCTTTTTATTATCTTCTCGACCTCTTGTAAAGCGAGTAACGGTCCAGAATTCATAAGTATGGAGTTTCGAATGAATATCATGTTCTAAACAAGAGAGAACGTATTAGTACGATTTAATTTGTCAAATTTCCAGAATCAGTGAGAATAGAACTATCAAGAATATATTTTCTTGATATGTTCAGAAGTTAAGTAGAATGAAAGAGTTTTGTAACATGGCACGTGATGACGTTAGGATCTGTGAATCATCACGTCCCATTAGAAACTCAGCATGACTTACTGTAATATAATCACGTTGATCAAGTGTTATTATATTATACTAACTCATGCATCAGTTCCCAACACTACTTCAATCAATTCATATTTTAAGCTCGAGAGTTTACAGAATATAGAAACTAACAGTTTCTATATGATGTAACACTGATAGTACGAAGAGATTAATGAATTCAGATAAGAATAGTTATAGAAATATCTTCAGAAATATGGAGGATATTTATAATGATAGGTACGATGATATCTTGGAATTTCTAATATCGATGGATGATGAAGAAGATTTATCCGTAAGGATTTAGATTCGGAAGCAAGGTATTTGCTAAAGATTTCAGCAGGCATTGAATCATTTGGATTCCTCGAAGTCAAACTTATTCTTTGTGATTTGTCCATGGCTTCCTTCATAGTTTCGCATAATCCGCTTTTCGGTACTAAATTTTCTATTGAATGTTTCTAACATAATAATACACAGGAAGCACGAAGAGGTATATAATTTCGGACGAGAATATTAATGAAAATATCCTCAGAAATATCGAAGATATTGATGATGATATTTTGGAATTTCTAAGTTCGATGGTTGATGAGGGAGATTTTTTCGCAAGATTTTATCATGACTTCGGAGCAATATATTCTCTAAAGATTTCAACGGATCCATAATTACCTGAATCCTTTGAGTATAGGGTTTGGTCCTTGTATTTGTCCTTGGTCTCCTTCATGGGTAGCTCAATCTGTTTTTCAATACCCAATTTTCTATCGAGCGTTCCTAACGCTCCTTTCTTTATCATCAAACTTTTGGCCGTTTAGACCATTAACAATATTTTTTTTTGTTTCCTCTGCATTTAATGCTATGATATCTGAATCATCGGTTATTAATCCGAGGTGGTTTCAGGAGAATTGTATTTTTAGATGATTAAACGCTGATGGTAATATGGTGGAATATGAAAGGTTCCCTGTAACAATAAAAGAGCATGCGTATATATCAACGTTATAATAAGGTTGTTTCGTAGGAAAAGTTGAAGTTGTCTTGCTGGAGCTGTGACAAAATTGACTATTTTGAAGAAGAACTGCAAAGTTATTTTGGGTAATAATAACACTAAAAAAATTAGCACAGTTATGTGTTGAACATTTACTCAGTTTCCGAGAGTTTTTCAGATGCATAACTATATGCATCGATCTTTTCTTCCGTAGATGAATTGCGGTTGGTTCATCCTCTCGATTGAGGTGTTTTCAAGTATCATGAAAGGTTTGAACGCAGATCGTAATCGTCATGATATAAATGAAGTTTAGAATGAAATTAAGTGGCAAACTTGAAGAATTATTTAGTTTCATATGTTATAATCAGTATTTTAATTCATTTTAATTGTCCAATGTTGGTAGTCCCCAGTTGATAGTCCACAATTAACAATTCAATAATTCATATATAGCTTAATATATAATATTCGAATTAATTAATACGTATCATGACCCGTGTACATGTCTCAGACTCGATCACAACTCAAAGTATATATATTATTTGAGAATCAACCTCAACCCTGTATAGAGAACTCGATCATTACTGCATATAGAGTGTCTATGGTGATTCCAAATAATATATATAGATGCGTCGATATGATATGTCAAAACCTTGTATACGTGTCCCGATATTTAAAGTGTGTAAAATAAATAACAGAAATTAAATAACGATAAATAAAGTGCGTAATGTAAATAACAGAAATTAAATGACGATAAATAAAATTGCGAGAATGTAAATTGCGATAATTAAATTGCGATAAATAAAATGTAATCAGTTAGCTAGGAACAATTAGCTAGGAACAGTTAGCGTAGATTCTTAACAAAATTTCTCATAGTTAATTTGTTTGTTTCTAACAAATTTTATTTTGTCAAATGTTTTCTTCATTATGCCACTTGTTGGATTCTGATAGATCAAAATCCAAATATGAAATTGAATTTGATTGAAAATAGTTATTCTTTGGTGAATGGATACGTAAATTGGTGGTGGTAAATAGGATAGTAAATGATCGTTGAATCAAGTTCGAAGAATGTACAGTGTAACCTATTAATGTGAAATCTAAATATTCCTCTGGTATTACCTACCCGTTAAAATATTTTCACCATTAACAGTTTGTACAAATGAATTTTTAATTACAATCTTTATGAAAACATATATACGTATATATTTTCTTCAGATGTCATTATGGGTTTAATGAGTTAATATAACATTAAACTCATTTACTTTTCGGTTAGAATTAGAGTACATAATCTCTAAAACATTAGAGATTACATAATCGTCATGTAGAACAAAGATGATTGATGTAGAACGATACATAGATTGATGATTATAATCGATGTACAGAATGAGATGTTGAGGCGTGTGTTATTGATGGTACTGTTGGTGCCGGTGATGTTGCTGAAGCTGGTACGTTTTGCACCATATTCTCCAAATTGATTACTCGATCGCGAAGTTTGTTGACTTCTTGTATTACTCCGGGATAATTGTCCGTCGGAACGAGCAGATGAATAAGGTTTCAAATTGTGGATAGAATGTAATCATGTCGAGCTACTCTGGAAATGAGCTACTCTGGAAATGAGGGTGAAAATGGTGTTTTGAACAGGTTCGCCGGTAAGTGCTTCAGGTTTTTCACCAAGAGTACAGGTTAGTGAGTGGAAAGGATCGCCTTCTTCTCGTATCCATTGATTTAGTCGACTACGAAACCATCAGATGAATTAGGGATGGTTGATTGGTTGATCCATTCTGGTGACGCTGCTTTTGGAGCTTAGGTGAACATCCATATCGGAATAGCTGTCGGAATTCGAGGGATTTGAACTAGTTGCAAGTTCCATCTCGTACGATCAGATGGAGGATTTTTCGATATGAAATGATTTTCGAATATTGAATGGTATTCTAACTACATAGAATATCTATATATATAGTACTTAAAGATTTCGTAGATTACGGAGGAATTTACGGCATATGTCAGGCAAAGTCTACAGTAACAGATACGTTAAGATATGAATTATCAGATACGCTAAGATATGAATTTTGTCTATACACTATTCATGCAATCATTGCAGTAAGATGTGTCTAGAATAAGAATGATAAGCAGGTAATTTCCTAAGGATGATAAGCAGATAATTTTTGACACGAAATGATAAGCAAAACTTTTTGACATGCAGACCAGGTTCAAGTCCAGACTTATTAATATAACCTAACAACTACTAAGTCGAAGTTCAGACTCACTAATGCATCCTAACAACTCCTAGTTAGACACACTAATGCAAGACCTGGTTCGCTAAGACCACCGCTCTGATACCAACTGTGAAGACCCGTCCTAATCCATCCGGACGAAGTCCATATCAATTATAAACGATTCACAACAGTTGATTACATCGCGAGGTACTTGACCTCTATATGATACATTTTACAAACATTGCATTCGTTTTTGAAAAGACAATCTTTCAATACATCGAAAGTTGACGGCATGCATACCATTTCATAATATATCCAAATATAATTGACTTAATAATAATCTTGATGAACTCGACGACTCGAATGCACATCTTTTGAAATATGTCATGAATGACTCCAAGTAATATCTTTTAAATGATCAAATGCACAGCGGAAGATTTCTTTCGTACCTGAGAATAAACATGCTTTCAAGTGTCAACCAAAAGGTTGGTGAGTTCATTAGTTTAGCATAAATAATCATTTCATAATTTTAATAGACCACAAGATTTCATATTTCCATTTCTCATAAACATACGTCCCATGCATAGAGACAAAAATATCATTCATATGGATTGAACACCTGGTAACCGACATTCACAATATGCATATTAGAATATCCCCATCATTCCGGGATCCTCCTTCGGACATGATATAAATTTCGAAGTACTAAAGCATCCAGTACTTTGGATGGGGCTTGTTGGGCCCGATAGATCTATCTTTAGAGTTCGCGTCAATTAGGGTGTTTGTTCCCTAATTCTTAGATTACCAGACTTAATAAAAAAGGGCATATTCGATTTCGATCATTCAACCATATAATGTAGTTTCGATTACTTGTGTCTATTTCGTAAAACATTTATAAAAGCGCATGCATTCTCAGTCCCAAAAACGTAAAGAGTAAAAAGGGCAAATGAAACTCACCTAATGTATTTTGTAGTAAAAATACATAGAACGACATTGAACAAGTATAAGGTTGGCCTCGGATTCACGAACCTATATCACGTATATATATTAACACATATAATCACATAATTCATTCTATATAATATTTATATATATATTTTAAATGTTGTAGTTATATACATATATATACTTTATATATTCAGTTATATTTTACGTATAGTTATTTTGTAAAATAATCAATATTCATACATATAGTTATACATATAGTTATATATATATATATATATATATATATATATATATATATATATATATATATATATATATATATATATATATATATATATATATATATATATATATATTTTTTTTTGTAATTGATATTATATTAAAAAAATTAATAATTTGTTTAATGTAATATCTATATGATTAATGTTAATAATAATAATTTTACTAATGAGGATAACAATAATAATATAATGATAATAATAATAATAATAATAATAATAATAATAATAATAATAATATTAATATTAATATTAATAATAAGAAAAATAATAAGAAACTACATCAAGAATGGGCAAAAAAAAAATAATGCTTCAGCTCGGGCTCGAACCCGAGACCTCTCGTTCCTTAACAAACCTCCTAACCATCTAGCTGCCTTTTACTTTTCTGTTTTTAATCCCAGCCTAAACCTTTTAACCCGTTTTATTTTCATGTTTTTCTTCTTAAAACCCATTTGCAACTTCATCATCAACTTATGATCATCACTTATCTCATCATCTATAGGTATCATCATAATCATCATCATCATAAACCATGTATCATCATCGGTTGAATAGAAGCAGTAAAAAAAATGTAATGCAATAGAGAACTCGAGATGTAGCCCGTTACTAGACTAGTGGGCCGAATCCTCTCCATCCAAGTTACAACCCGTTAACAAAATTAAGAAACCCTTTAAAGTGTCGGTCCTTCCCAATTTCACTTGTATAGTTGGCGTAAAAAGAAAAAGAAAATCAACTTAGCAACCCTACCATTATCTCACCTTTATCAAATGGGATTATTTGCTTTTGGAATTCGAGAGAAAAAAAAATAAAGCAACCGTGGCCACGAATTGATTATAATAGCGGTTTAGCAAGTGGGGTTTTTGATGGTTTTTCCTGTGACGTTAAAAGCAACCATATATGTATAATATTAGGGGTTTTCCTTGTACATGAATCGTGAGTTACAGCTGGAAATTTTAGGTTTGTGGGGTTCGACTTTTAGAAGGAAAACAATATGATAACAGCAATATAAATATCAATCGGTTCTTTATCACCAAAACCATATCATCCTTATCATTATGTCGACATGCCCCTTAATATTCTATCCACTTTATCATTATTTCTTCCTGCATCACTTTCATCTCTTTTATTTATAATCATCATCGACTTAATTTATCAACATATAAATGAAGGCAGGAAAATAGAAGCTGTAGTTTTGGTGGCACCTTTTGAGAAGAGAAAAAAAAAATAATAATAACAGCGAGCTATGCATGTGCAGCATGCCTTCTTCGTTCTAAGGTAATTCACGGTGGTGTTGGGTTCTTGAAAGAGAAAACGTAATAGTATCGATAAGATAAGTGTGGGTCGTTTGATGGCGATATAGCAAGCTGGTTAGAATTAGAAGAGGAAATTATAACAGGTATCGAAATTGTTTTGTTATTGTTCATCTACTTCTTCGATATAATTTACTTCACAATATTATCTTCATTCCTCTATTTCGTTCACAACAGAAACTAGTAGTAGGAGGGTGCAGTAGTAGCCTCACGTAATAGATGAAAGTTTGATTGATAGGTTTCATAAAAAAAAATTGGTGATGTGGTGTTTGGATTGATGAACTAGAGGACCAAGCATAAAATAATAGTAGTAGCAACAATTCGAGTATATATATACAATATGAGTGATTTGATGGGTTTCACGAAGGGTTGTAGGTTTGTTAACAGATTTGTTGTTCGAATAAAACAGAAAACGAATAGTATAGCAGCTGCTATAGCAACGGCCATATAGCAGCTGTAACAACGAAAGAGAAATAGAAAAATTACAGGTAGAGGGAGTGGTGCCAGT
This sequence comes from Rutidosis leptorrhynchoides, assembly GCF_046630445.1. Taxonomy (NCBI): domain Eukaryota; kingdom Viridiplantae; phylum Streptophyta; class Magnoliopsida; order Asterales; family Asteraceae; genus Rutidosis; species Rutidosis leptorrhynchoides. The sequence continues at coordinate 423,615,176 of NC_092333.1, read as the reverse complement.
GGATTCACGATGAGATGATGATTTTGGTTCACATAGTTGGTCAGGAACAAGTGTAGCGTCAATGTTTTTAGAGTGGTGATCGTGGGTTGTAAATGGTGATTGTGGTTTGATGATTTCATTGGTGTTTGAGGGTTATAAGAAGAGAGAGAGATAAGTGAATGATTGTCCAAGAGTTTCATAAAAAGAGAGGATTGATTTGCTTTGTTCCTACTGAAATCGACAAAGAAAAGAAAAGATATCACACAGGAAAAAAAATAAAAAGGGATAACGACTTGTAACCATTCTTGTACCTGATTGCCTAATCAAATTTGTTTGTATTATGAATTGAATTAGACGTGTAACAGCATCTAACAGGAAGGACGATACAGAAAATAAAATAAGAAAAGTGAAATCGATGGAAATCTGATTTCAATTATATTTGATGTATATATCTAACATATTTGTTTGTATCTAATTTGGAAATCCTAATAATGTGTAGGTATTTATATAACTCTGCATATCGAATTTTCTTATATGTCTATTTTTATATCCGATGTTATATATATACCTATTATATCTATATGTTTATTTTTTTTTATAGATTATAAATTAATCTTATTAATTATAATAATAATACTCTTAGTAAATAATAGTAATACCAATATAATAGTAATAATAATAGTATTATAATAATGATGATTATTAAATAAAAAAAAATTGTATAACAATAATATAACAATAATACTAATTATAATAATACTAATATTGTTGATAATAACAATAATAATATAACGACTTATACTTATCAAACTTATATGTTTATATACTAACATTAATGTTACAAATATTAATCTTAATATTAATAATAATATTAATGAAAATAATGATAATAATATAACTTTAATATTTTAACTCGTACTTAAATTTTATTATTAGTATTATATAGTAATGTTTATATACATAGTTATATTTATATATATATATATATATAATTAAATATAATTTCCATTACATCGCATTTTATTTATTTTTACAACATAAATTCTAATAATTAAATTATATAATATTCCAAATTATATTTCAAATTATAAATACCTTTTTAAATATATATGTTATCTATTTACAAATAGTTGTTCGTGAATCGTCGGGAATGGTCGAAAGTCAAATGAATATATGAAACAGTTCAAAATTTTTGTGACTCAACATTACAGACTTTGCTTATCGTGTCGGAAACATATAAAGATTAAGTTTAATTTTGGTCAAAAATTTCCGGGTCATCACAAAAGGAACGAGAACCAATTCGAGTACGAGCGATGAACATAAAAATTCGCATGAATCTCAACTCACAAATCAAAGAGGCTCAACGAGAAGCTCTTACTAAAGAAAACATAGGAAATGAAATAATGAAGAAGTATGAGAAGCAACTCGTTATACGGGAAGATGGAATTCGATATTTTGCAAAACGTATTTGGGTACCAAAGTTGGGTGAATTAAGGAAGTTGATATTGAACGAGGCACATAAGACAAGATACTCGATACATCCTGGAGTTGGAAAGATGTATCAAGATCTTAAGACGCATTATTGGTGGCCTAATTTAAAGACAAACGTTGCAACATATGTCGGGGAATGTGTAACTTGTTCCAAAGTCAAAGCAGAACACCAAAAGCCGTCAGGGCTACTTCAACAACCAAAAATCCCAGAATGGAAGTGGGACGGTATTACCATGGATTTTATCACGAAGTTACCCAAGACTGCATGGGGTTATGACACCATTTGGGTAATAGTTGATCGTCTCACCAAATCTGCACATTTCTTGCCTATAAAAGAAACGGATAGAATGGAGAAACTATTACGATTATACATAAAGGAAATTGTTTCAAGGCATGGAATACCTATTTCCATTATATCCGATCGTGATAGTAGATTTACATCAAAGTTCTGGCAATCACTACAGGAGGCCATGGGAACTCGTTTGGATATGAGCACTGCATATCATCCACAAACTGACGGGTAGAGTAAAAGAACAATTCAGACACTTGAAGACATGCTCAGGGCATGTGTGATCGATTTTGAAAATGGATGGGATAAATATCTACCATTAGCAGAATTCTCGTATAATAATAGTTATCATGTGAGCATTAAAGCTGTACCATTTGAAGCACTGTATGGAAGGAAGTGTAGATCCCCTATCTGTTGGAATGAAGTAGGAGATTGACGATTAACTGGTCCCAAAATCATACACGAAACTACTGAGAAGATAGTACAAATCATGGAGAGATTGAAAACAGCCCGTAGTCGCCGAAAGAGCTACGCCGATGTCCGAAGGAAACCATTAGAGTTTCAGATCGGTGACATGGTTATGCTAAAGGTGTCACCTTGGAAAGGTGTAATAAGTTTCGGCAAAAGGGGTAAACTGAACCCAAGGTATGTAGGCCCGTTCAAGATCATTGAACGCATTGGACCGGTAGCTTATCGACTCGAGTTACCATAAAAACTCGCCGGAGTACATAATACGTTTCACGTTTCAAACCTTAAGAAGTGTCTTGCAAAGGAAGACCTCACCATTCCTCTTGAAGAAATCCAAGTCGACGAGAAACTACAATTCATAGAAGAACCAGTCGAAATCATGGACCGTGAAGTTAAACAGCTCAAGCAGAGCAACATACCAATCGTTAAGGTTCGTTGGAATGCTCGAAGGGGTCTCGAGTTTACTTGGGAACGAGAGGATCAGATGAAACAAAATTACCCACATTTGTTTCCCGAGAACGCAAAATAGGTATAACTTTAAAATTTCGGGACGAAATTTATTTAACGGGTAGGTACTGTAACGACCCAGATTTTTCCGATCATTTTATACATATGAGATTAATATTTACATAAATTAAACATTACAAACATGATAAGCAATCCAAATTGTTGAGTCTTGTGTTTTTGAAAAGAGTTTTACACAACGTTTGACCGTCCAATTTGACCGATGATATCACGAACTATATAACATACGATAATTATACTATTGTGTACATATATGTATTTATACATATTTAACATGATCTAAGGATGGTTTAACATCTCATTGTATACTAATAACAATGAGTTATAAGTATACTTTGATACTATTAACTTAAGTTTTCAAAACGGTAACTATACGTAACGTTTTTTGACATATATACCTATAATCTATAATGCTTATACAAGTATCGTATAAATACATATTTAATCACTTTTAAAGGGATTAAGTACATAAAACAATATAAGTATATTCACAAAAGATAGTTATATTTGAATTCTCGTTCCGTTTCCTCAAGATTTCTACACGTATACCTAGGGTATATGTAACCGTATTGTACACAGCTTCTAGATGTATATACTATTGGTATATACACACCAATTATCATCCTTAGCAGCCTTAAATGATTAAGGAACATGTGGAACAAACCATTTTTCAAGTAGCATGAATTATTTAGCAAGAAAACAAAATTAGGAATCTTTTCTTTCTTTATAAACTAAAAACTTTTTATGCATGAACACCATTTCTTCATTCCATTTTCTCATACTTACACTCCCATTTCTCTCTCAAAACACTCCTAACTTCATAGTTGATCATCTCCAAGCATTTTCCCCATCATTTAGCTTCAATTACAAGCTTTAATCATCATAAAAATAACCTAGAATCAAGAAGTTGCAATATTACTTCCAATCTTTCAATACAACTTCACCACTCCTTAGGATTAAGAGTTATACTTCCTTTCCAGTAGCTTTATCAAAGTAACTTGAGGTAGTAACCTTATTCATAATCTTATTCGATTCATATTCATATAGCTATCTTATTTTGAGTTACAAATTATAACAACAAGAACATAGTTTGAATGATTTCAAACTTGTTCGCAAACTAAATAGATCCTTCTAACTTGACTTTTAAAACACTTCAAGACCTGTAATATATCATAATGATATGCTAACTTAACAAGATACAACTTGATTTTACAAAGAACACCTTAAAACTGAATCTACATCGTTGGAGTGCAACCGGGGGCTGTTTTGGGTTGGATAATTAAAAACCATCTTAAACTTTGAATTGGAAGTTTATATTCTGGAAAAATGATATTTCTTATGAATATGTTAATATATAAAAATCTCATGGTGTAACTCAAAGTGTAAGTATTTTTTGTAAAAATGATCATCTAGATGTTGTTTTTACGACGGAAATGATCACTTTCATAAGATTCACCCAAGTTTGACCTATAACCTGTGATTTTGAATGTAAACTAAGGTATTTACAGTTCATATTCATAAATAATGACTCGATCCAAGGAAGTGGCAAGTTGAATCAACAAAAACGGAGTTGTATTGAAGAAACTACGACTAAAACAAAATCGGGTATCCGAAGCTAGTTTAGCTACGAAAATATTTTGACTAAAACCAAACTAATCATATCTTGGCTAATTAACATGATATTTTATATATAATTATTCATGATTTGATTTTACATTTTTCAGGACCACCCGTAAACAATACGAGAAGATTAATTATAAGACCTCATGATTGTACGCAACACGTCATTTGACAACACGGTACTTTATGTACGCAACACGTCATTTGACAACACGGTACCATGGGTCGAGATTAATTCCGATCAATACGAATACGATGGGGTCTTTATTTATTTTATTGAGCAACTAATTGTGGACCACTAACATCGGACTAATAGATATTAAAAGTATTATAAGTATATATATGTAACGATTATTTGAAAAGAAAATATGTTGATATATTATATAAGGTTAGGTTCGTGATATCTACCGGAGACCAAGTCGTGTTAAATATCTTCAAGGCAAAAGTGAGTATATAGTCCCACTTTTAAACTCTAAATATTTCGGGATGAGAATACATGCATTTTATGATTTACGTTATGGACACAAGTGATTAAAAATATATATTCTACGTTGAGTTGTACCACTGGCATACTTACCTGTAACTTGGTAACTACTATTTACATGAAGTATTGTAAACGCGAATCCTGTTGATAGATCTACGGTTTGTATCATAAAAACGTATGCAGATTTTTAAAAATGTCACATATAGAGGTCAATACCTCGCAATGACACCAATGAGTACGTGACGTTTATATTCGATATAAACGGGACGCTTCAATATTACATCAAAAATAAGTTTCTTGAATGCAGTTTTTACATAATATCATACAAGCATGGACTCCATATCTTGTCCTTATTTTAGTATGCAACAGCGGAAGCTCTTAATAATCACCTGAGAATAAACATGCTTAAAACGTCAACAAAAATGTTGGTGAGTTATAGGTTTAACCTATATATTATCAAATCATAATAATAGACCACAAGATTTCATATTTCAATATGCATCCCATACATAGAGATAAAAATCATTCATATGGTGAATACCTGGTAACCGACATTAACAAGATGCATATAAGAATATCCCCTATCATTCCGGAAAATCCTTCGGACATGATAAAAACGAATTCGAAGTACTAAAGCATCCGGTACTTTGGATGGGGTTCGTTAGGCCCAATAGATCTATCTTTAGGATTCTCGTCAATTAGTAGATCGGTTTACTAATTCTTAGGCTACCAAGCAAAAGGGGCATATTCGGCTTCGATCATTCACCCATATAATGTAGTTTCATTTACTTGTGTCTATTTTGTAAAACATTTATAAAACTGCATGTATTCTCATCCCAAAATATTAGATTTTAAAAGTGGGACTATAACTCACTTTCACAGATTTTTACTTCGTCGGGAAGTAAGACTTGGCCACTGGTCAATTCACGAACCTATAACAAATATATACATATATATCAAAGTATGTTCAAAATATATTTACAACATTTTTAATACGTTTTAATGTTTTAAGTTTATTAAGTCAGCTGTCCTCGTTAGTAACCTACAACTAGTTGTCCACAATTAGATGTACATAAATAAATCGATATATATTATCTTGAATCAATCCACGACCCAGTGTATACATGTCTCAGGCTAGATCACAACTCAAAGTATATATATTTTTGGAATCAACCTCAACCCTGTATAGCTAACTCCAACATTACTGCACATAGAGTGTCTATGGTTGTTCCAAATAATATATATACGTGGGTCGATATGATATGTCAAAACATTTGCATGCGTATCTATGGTATCCCAAGATTACATAATATATTAGAATACATGTATAATACAATATAAGTTAGCTAGGATATGATTTGTATAGAATTGTTACAATATTTCCCGTAGCTACAACAATCAAAAAATATCCAATCTTGTTTTACCCATAACTTCTTCGTTTTAAATCCGTTTTAAGTGAATCAAATTGCTATGGTTTCATATAGAACTCTATTTTATGAATCTAAACAGATAAAGTATAGGTTTATAGTCAGAAATATAAGTTACAAGTAATTTTTGTAAAGGTAGTCATTTCAGTCGAAAGAACGACGTCTAGATGACCATTTTGGAAAACGTATTCCACTTTGAGTTTAACCATGATTTTTGGATATAGTTTCATGTTCATAAGAAGAATAGTTTTCCCAGAAGAACAACTTTTAAATCAAAGTTTATCATAGTTTTTAATTAACTAACCCAAAACAGCCCGCGGTGTTACTACGACGGCGTATGTCCAGTTTTACGGTGTTTTTCGTGTTTTCAGGTTTTAAATCATTAAGTTAGCATATCACATAGATATATAACATGTGTTTAGTTGATTTTAAAAGTCAAGTTAGAAGGATTAACTTTTGTTTGCGAACAAGTTCAGAATTAACTAAACTATGTTCTAGTGATTTCAAGTTTAAACCTTCGAAAAAGGTTGTTTTATATATATGAATCGAATGATGTTATGAACATCATTACTACCTTAGGTTTTGTGGATAAATCTACTGGAAATGAAAAAAATAAATCTAACTTCAAAGGATCCTTGGATGGCTTGAAAGTTCTTGAAGCAGAATCATGATACGAAAACAAGTTTAAGTAAGATTTCCACTCGAAATAAGATTGTTATAGTTATAGAAATTGAATCAAAGTTTGAATATGAGTATTACCTTGTATTAGAAAGATATCTTACTATAAATAAGAAAGATTTCTTGAGGTTGTATAATCACTTTACAAGATTGGAAGTAAGCTAGCAAACTTGGAAGTATTCTTGATTTTTATGAAACTAGAACTTATAGAATTTATGAAGAACACTTAGAACTTGAAGATAGAACTTGAAAGAGATCATTTAGATGAAGAAAATTAAAGAATGAAAGTGTTCGTAGGTGTTTTTGGTCATTGGTATATGGATTAAATATAAAGGATGGGTAATTTTGTTTTCATGTAAATAAGTCATGAATGATTACTCATATTTTTGTAATTTAATGAGATATTTCATGCTAGTTTCCAAATGATGGTTCCTACATATGTTAGGTGACTCACATGGGCTGCTAATAGCTGATCATTGGTATGTATATACCAATAGTACATACATCTAAAAGCTGTGTATTGTATGAGTACGAATACGGGTGCATACGAGTATAATTGTTGATGAAACTGAACGAGGATGTAATTGTAAGCATTTTTGTTAAGTAGAAGTATTTTGATAAGTGTCTTGAAGTCTTTCAAAAGTGTATGAATACATATTAAAACACTACATGTATATACATTTTAACTGAGTCGTTAAGTCATCATTAGTCGTTACATGTAAATGTTGATTTGAAACCTTGAAGTTAACGATCTTGTTAAATGTTGTTAACCCAATGTTTATTATATCTAATGAGATGTTAAATTATTATATTATCATGATATTATGATATATTAATATATCTTAATATGATATATATATATACATTTAAATGTCATTACAACGATAATCGTTACATATATGTCTCGTTTCGAAATCCTTAAGTTAGTAGTCTTGTTTTTACATATGTAGTTCATTGTTAATATACATAATACATGTTTACTTATCATTTATCATGATTAAACATAGTGTAACAATATCTTAATATGATTCATATGTAATTAGTAAGACGTTGTTATAACGATAATCGTTATATATATCGTTTCGAGTTTCTTAATTCAATAAACACAATTTTATGTATATAACTCATTGTTAAAATACCTAATGAGATACTTACTTATCATAATATTATGTTAACTATATATATAATCATATATATGTCATCATATAGTTTTTACAAGTTTTAATGTTCATGAATCACCGGTCAACTTGGGTGGTCAATTGTCTATATGAAACCTATTTCAATTAATCAAGTCTAAAAAAGTTTGATTGCTTAACATGATGAAAACACTTAATCATGTAAATATTAATTTCATTTAATATATATAAACATGGAAAAGTTCGGGTCACTACAATAGACACTCTATATGCAGTAATGTTGGAGTTAACTATACAGGGTTGAGGTTGATTCCAAAAATATATATACTTTGAGTTGTGATATAGCCTGAGATGTGTATACACTGGGTCGTGGATTGGGTCAAGATAATATATTAATTTATTTCTGTACATCTAACTATGGACAACTAGTTGTAGGTTACTAATGAGGACAGCTGACTTAATAAACTTAAAACATTAAAACGTATTAGAAATGTTGTAAATATATTTTGAACATACGTTGATATATATGTACATATTTGTTATAGGTTCGTGAATCAACCAGTGGCCAAGTCTTACTTCCCGACGAAGTAAAAATCTGTGAAAGTGAGTTATAGTCCCACTTTTAAAATCTAATATTTTTGGGATGAGAATACATGCAGCTTTATAAATGTTTTACAAAATAGACACAAGTACATGAAACTACTTTCTATGGTTGAACGATCGAAGCCGAATATGCCCCTTTTACTTGGTAACCTAAGAATTAGTAAACCAGTCTACTAATTGACGCGAATCCTAAAGATAGATCTATTGGGCCCAACAAACCCCATCTGTTGTAGCGGATGCTTTAGTACTTCGAGTTTTTATATCATGTCCGATGGATGTTCCGGAATGATGGGGATATTCTTATATGCATCTTGTTAATGTCGGTTACCAGGTGTTCACCGTATGAATGATTTTTATCTCTATGTATGGGATGTATTGAAATATGAAATCTTGTGGTCTATTATTATGATTTGATAATATATAGGTTAAACCTATAACTCACCAACATTTTTGTTGACGTTTTAAGCATGTTTATTCTCAGGTGATTATTAAGAGTTTTCGCTGTTGCATACTAAAAAAGGACAAGATTTGGAGTCCATGCTTGTATGATATTATGTAAACTGCATTCAAGAAACTTATTTTTGATGTAATATTTTCATATTGTAAACCATTATGTAATGGTCGTGTGTAAACGGTATATTTTAGATTATCATTATTTGATAATCTACATAATGCTTTTTAAACCTTTATCGATAAAATAAAGGTTATGGTTGTTTTAAAAATGAATGCAGTCTTTGAAAAACGTCTCATATAGAGGTCAAAACCTCGCGACGAAATCAATTAATATGGAACGTTTATAATCAATATGAACGGGACATTTCAATATTAGTTTATAAAAACTGGCTTGCCTTCATTCATGAATAAACATCCGTATATATACACAATATCACGATTCTATCACATCATATATTTAAGGAATGTATCCTTTCCCAACACTATACAATATATATATGCTTGCATAATAAAATATACGGAGAATATATACAATAATATGATATATTCATACTCCTTTTTTATTAGTTTTGTAATTTTAATTATTATTTATGACATCATCTAGATGTCCTCTAATTTTTTCTTTTTATTTTTTATTTTTTTTAAAGAAGAGAATAGTTTTATTTATGATATCATCATTTTAGAATTTTAATAGAAACTATAGATTAGACTTCATTTTTTTGGAAATCATAGATCAGTTGATCACTTCTCCCTCTTCTCTCTGATACTCTATGATCAATAGGTCTAAAATCAATAATCAATCGATTACTTCAATTGCTATTTTGATCCAACACTTATTCTTAATATTGAGTGTTCAGTGATCTTCTCTAATTAGTATTAATTCAAAAGATCCATATCAATTGGATAGCTTGTGATCTTCTCTAATTAGTATTAATTCAAAAGATCCATATCAATTGGTATCCAGAGCCACACTAATCTGGACCATTTCTGTGGAAAAAAAAAATCTAAGATAGAAACTTCAAGTTCTTCTATGGTTGATGTAGTTACAAAAGAAAATCAAGATGTTAAACATTGTTATCAAGAAGTTTGTGAATCTATCAAGGATTTGACCAAAAAAGTGGCGGTGTTTGCAAATAGTCAAGAATTCTTGATTTGCGAATTACAAAGCCTAAGAGAAACCAAACAAGGTAAGAATCGAAAACTACATTTTCAAAGTCATGTTTCTAAGGATCCAGTAGATAATTCAGATTTGGTTGCTAATTTGAAAGTGTCAATGGTAAATGGTAATGATATCATAAGAAAAGTTGAGAATAAGAAAGATGCATACAACATGTTTGAGGAAATGCCTAAAAGAAAAGGTTCCAAACAAGATGAAACTGTAAAAGAATACTACGATACTTTTTATTCATTGTATGGCAAGATGGGTTTTAATGAACCATTTGTCATCTATTAAATGCTATGAAAAAGCCACAAAGATGACATCACTTTTTAATTAGAACCTTAGCTTAAAAAATATAAGGGGACACCTGTCCGAAAATTAATAACACTTCATGACATCATCTCACTAATTCATTTTAACTAATTAATTTAATTTTAATTATATTACTCCGTAAATACTTTGAACAGCCAGCTTGAAAAAAAAAATACGGAGTTAATAAACTCTGTATCTTGCACGCCTCTTGCTTCTCCCCAAAAATCACGCACTCCATCTGCACGCTACGTCTGAATTTTCTTATTTCATAATCTTCCTCATTAGCATGCTTTATTCTTCACGCCTTTTCAACACTAATTTCTTCAATCAAGATTTCAAATTTTAAATTGAAATCTTAGTTCTACTTAATAACAAATTCAAAGCACATATATTACAAAACTAATTTTCAATATCATATGGAAAAAATTGTTTCAATTCATCGCCAAACAAGGAATCAAATCTGCAAGTATTAGCTTGAAGCTTTTGTGAAAACGAATCAAATCGGTTTTGGGACAATGAAATCATTCCAACTGCAAAAATCATTGATGAATCTGTTTGCTTCACTTCGATTGAAGTTACTTCGAAAAGGTGCAAAAAATAAGCTGTTAGGTTAAATCAAATTGTGAATTATTTTATTTAACAATTTAGTTTTTGGTGGGTTTTAAGCATGATGAACTTGATGCTATTTTCAATCCTGTTAAACTTCTCTATAAGGTTGAACTACTTCAATTTTGTTTGAATTTGAAAAAAAAATTATTGAAGCTTTTTATATGCTTTTGCATCTTTTTTTTTTTTTTTTTTTTTTTTTTTTTTTTGTATATTGTTGTTTATTTTCATAAAAAAGTTCTTTAATTTATCATGTTATGCAGCCTTTGATTAACTACATCAGTTCTTTTATATGTTACAATAAGTTTTAAATTTGTGAAAGTACTCAAAAGATCTTCGTCATGATGAACGCATACAACGTGCTCGATGAAATGACAAGAGGTGAATTTGCATTTTTTATGTTATACTAATCTATTTACAGGGCTTTAGTCATCGTTTTTTATTTTTGCATTCAAAATAGTAGTGGGTAATGGTCTTAGTGTTTGAGATGTTTAGGAAGTATTTCCATTCATATATACTTGAATTCAGTCTGTACAAAAACTTCCATTCATATATATTGGCTTACAGATTATGTTCTTCATGATTTGTACATGTTGTAAGGTTGTTGATGTTATTTTTTGGTTTGGTTTATGAGCTTTGTTCTCCATATATAACTGTGATTTAGAGTGTTGTATTTTGTGTTTCAAATTGCTGTTTAAAATAAGTAATTTTATATGGTAAGTACAAGGAGTTAATTTATCTATTATTTGAATTATTTGCTCATATGCAACTCTTATTCTTGTGATTTAGGAAGTGTTTCTGTTATGGTTCTACGTTTATCGATTGGATATTGTTACCAAAAACGAAAAAGCAGAGCAGCTGCAAGTGTTGCTATAATGAAAGAAACTATCATTTCTTCAACCTTCAATGGTTTGTTTATAAACTTTCAAAATTTATCTGTCCATTTAATACTAAAGCAATTAGCTGTATCTTAGACTGATATAAGCATATATGATTTTGATTAATATTATTTATAGATTGGCTAATTATCTCTGTCTTAGGATGTTTTATCTCTGGATAATGATTTTAGTTTTTTTTTCTTTTGTTTTTGTAGCTTCTACCTCTTATGTAGATCTTTAGAATATATGGTTATGCAAACCATGATTTAGCTCCGTATAACTAACATCGCAGGTATGCTAGGTAGTCAGAAGAGATATCACTAATGTGACATCTATATTTATGTTTTTGCTAATGTCTTGAAGGAATTTCTGAGCCATTGGAAATAGACCATATGGTTAGGGTCTGTTAAGAAATGAGTTTAGTTGGAACACATGTGAATCAACACTGATCAAATTTTGTTTTCTTAGACCACCGAAATATATATAAAATATGTTATTGTACAGGGATCTGTTCATGACATGAGAAAGTTTTGCACAATATGAAATGGTATAAGAGAACGATAGCTCATAAAAATATACAAAAAGGAGACAGCAAAGTTCATTTTTCCATGAGGAATTTTCTCAAATAAGGTTTTATGAAAACTGAAGTTTTGTATTTTCAGTTTAAGGTTTGATTCGATTTAAAAAAAAAAAAATTTTCAATCTTAAATTGCTTTGTTATTTTTTGTTGATGGCTATTTATTGGAGGAGTTTATATGAAGATAATTTTTGCATTGATTTGTGTACTAAAATTTTAGCTCAGCTATTATCGATTTATTGATTTATGACTCTGACTAACCTCTTTAACTGTACTTACTTTGATCTACTTACGAGGTGCTAGTACACTTGTAACACCTGCAAGGTTTGTGTCGCCTTATAATGAACGAAGTGTATATTTAATTTTCAATGCTGGACATTATGGGTGGGGAAAAAGTGGGTTTAACTAAAAAGTCAAAATGCACTTTTTTAGCGTTTGCATTTAACTTGATTAAAGTTGATAACATGTCTTCTCACTATTAAGAAATAATCCTTTCAAACTCGACTCTATTTGAATGTGTTTTGCTTTCTTTGACATATATGCAACTTTGGCATTAGTGGATGACATGCAACTTTGAATTAAATTATGATTTAGTATGCTTTTTTATTGTATGAGTATAATGGAATGTTGCTGTAAAAATGTAACCATGTGGAGGGTATATATCTATATGTTAGGGATTGTGATACATATTTGTGAATTTTGCAGATACCACTTTTGAGTAGCCCTTGGCCTAAAAGTTGATGCATTTTTGAAAATGGGTAATGGGTCAAATAGGGATTATCTCCAAACTGGTAAGTGTTAGTGTATCTCATAACTTGATTATCATTGAATTCAAGTTCTGTTATAGTTTATTTACTTTATCAGGTTATCAATCTTTACATATCATTACTACAATCATTTTTATAGGTTGCTTGGTTTCAATTGTACTTCTGCAACATCTACTGTTGCGCTGCCCATGGCTGCTTTCGAGGAGCTTGGATGTTGTCTTGGGTGTGTGCATAGAGGAACTACACAAAAGAGGCACTATGTAAACGGTTAGTTGATTAAATCCTAATTAAACATCAGTATGCGGGAAGTTTTAGATTGCCTTGAAAGAAAACATGATAAAAATGGATCAAATGTTTAATCTTTGATGTCCGCACATATTATCACATTTCAATCTACAAGTTGTTTTATAATTTAGTTAATGTTTCATTTTTATGTCTGCACTCACTATCATATTTCAATCTACATGTTTATTAGATGTGAGTGGTTGTATTTTGTACTGTGGAGATTTGGAATACAATCAAAAGGAAAATGACGATGGAGGTAAACTCATTACAATCAGCCTAAAGGATTGAGAGTAAGTTTTTGTACTGTTTATTAGATGTGAGTGGTTGTATTTTGTACTGTGGAGATTTGAAATACTATCAAAAGGAAAACGATGATGAAGGTAAACGCATTATAATCAGCCTAAAGGATTGAGAGTAAGTTTTGTAACTTTTTTAATTCACACCCATTTATACTTATATGTATTGTATGTTATTGATAGTAAAATATTGTTTGTTATTGATAGTAAAGTATTAATTGGGTTATATGTTTAAGTGTTGTCTTGAAAGTCATGTTGCTATTTGTAAACATGAGATAATAGAAGTAAAAATTGTTTCTTGGTTTTAATTTCATTGCGAATGTGTAATGCAGTTATGCAAGTGAAGTAGACTTTCTTTATAAGTTATTTCTAAACTACAAAAATAACATTCTTCAACTATAATGTATCATAAAAATAATTTTTCTTTTACAAACCGTGATTCCACGGGTCTCTTCACTAGTTAATATTTTCATTTGGGGATCGCAACCGGAGATTAAGAGTGTTGTTAACATGTTCAAACCGAGAACCCTTGATGATGATTATTGTTTGGATAGTGTGCAAAAATAGACTAACAATATTTTGAAAGGAAAACTCATTCCACGACTGCTACATATTTCTAGTGTTAAACTTCCAAATGAAGTGAATGATGACAGTTGTCATTTGGTCAATTTTGATGAATTAAGTGAAGTGATGGAGAATAATTGTTTGGAGTTACTACCTTCTTTAATGGTTACAAATTCGGGTGTAATAGAAAATAGTGTTGATATAGATGTTGCTGTTACCGGTAATTTTGAAGAAATTGGTAAAGATGATCAAAGAAAATTAACACCGACATTGGTGGAAGAGGAAATAAAAGATATAGTTGTGGTTAGGAATTATTTACAAGAATAATGTGTGAATACCATTCATATTAACATAGGTCAAAGTGTGTCTAAGTTGGTTGCTTATGATTAGAAGTGCAGACCGAAGGAGGCGCCACTGTTACAAATGAAACCGCGGGGCATTTTCGTTTCTAATACAGTAGTGAAAAATCATGTGAACAATTTTTTGTCATTGAAGTGTGATATTTGGAAATGGTATAGGAATAAAAAAGCATGTATGCATTTTGATTTATGGAAATGGTATAGAAAGATGAAAATAGATATGTGTTTATTTTGACAACTCAAACACTACCATATCTACAATTGGTGTTCTAATAGATGATTCTCACTGGCAGATGGCTGGTAATAATGGTTCAATGATTGTGATGAGGAGCAAAATTGGAGAATGGAATGATAGAAATGATGTTGTAACCATGGTTCTTAAGATTCACAATAAAGGAGGGAAAGGTTTCCCAGTTATTATGGTAGCAAAGGCAGTAGACTCTAGAATGGCTGAATTCGTATGCAATCTGAGTATGTTATCCAAAATATAGATAGGGGTAAAACACAAGGCCTAAAAGAGTTTGTCATTGGATTGTAACCTTCGGATACCATGTACACAAACCTCCTAATCAAGCAAGTTGGCTAAAAGTGCATATTGTATAAAATAAAGTTTCAACACTTAATAAAGTTTCAGGTGCAGATCTTCTTTTATGCAGCTGCTATATTTGGTTCTGCTATATTTGGTGAAACATTTGAGCTTACTTTTGCATCTGCATGGTCTCCTTTTATTTAGACTTTGATGCTTGTGGCTACCTCTCATTCTTGAGGTCAAGAATGAATTCAAGAAGGGTGGATTGTTATGGACTTTACTTAATGGCACATGCTCTGCACGTGATGTCAAAATAACTGAAGTTGCGTATCAGTATAAGACATATAGCTGTTAGTTAGAATTCGTTTTTTTTTTTTTTTTTTTTTGAAATCATAGATCAGTTGATCACTTCTTCCTCTTCTCTCTAAACTCTGTAATCAATAGGTTAATTCAAGTATCAATTGATTACGTCAATTGCTATTTTGATCCAACACTTCTTAATATTGGGTGTTCGTCACTTTAGCTTATGATCTTCTCCAATTAGTATTAATTCGGAAGATCCATATCAAACTTTTATATATATATATATATATATATATATATATATATAGTGGTAGGATCAAGAGGGAAGTAACCATTCGGGGGAAGCGGGGGAAGCAAATTTTTTTTTTTTATTTTCGTTTTTTGAAAAAACTTTGTTCACGAACATTATAGATGAGATGAAAATATGAACATTTAGTAAAGAAACTTTGTGATAAATGCTTTTATTTTGGCGGAAAAACGCTCGAAGAAGTAATATATATAACAATTATCGTGTTTTTTGAGCGTATTTTGAGGTTTTAGCTATTGGGGTTTAGATATTAGGGTTTAGATATTAAGGTTTATAGGGTTTAGATATTAGGGTTTAGAAATTTAGGGTTTAGGGTTTAGATTTAGGATTTAGATTGAGTTTTTAACACGAACGGTTTAGAGTTTAGGGTTTAGGGTTTAGGGTTTAGGGTTTGGTGTTTTGGGTTTATGGACCCAAAACACCAAACCCTAAACCCTAAACCCTAAACTCTAAATCGGGCTAAATTTTACTTCACAAAACATGGAAAAAAAAAACGTTCATATTCTTCACGAACAATATTATCATGAATGTTATTTTTGTCGATCGTTTTCCCGCCTAAATAATAACATTCATCACGAGGTGTCTCTTCTAAATGTTCATATTTTCGTGTGATCTTGATGCTGGAAAAAAAAAATTTCAAAAAAAAAAACGAAATTTTTTTTTTGCTTCCCCCCGCTTCCCCCCGATTGGTTACTTCCTCATTGATCCTGCCCCAATATATATATATATATATATATATATATATATATATATATATATATATATATATATATATATATATATATATATATATATATATAGTATTGCATCTCACCTGCGAAAGTTTTTGTTTTCAGTGTTAAATTTAACTAACAAGTTAATCACCTCTTGATATTCATAATGTATTTGTTGGTTATGTTTAAGAACCAGAAGTATTCTAGAGGGATGAATACAATCTTTTGTTAATTAAAAAATTTTAACGGGTAATAACAATTAGCAAGCAAGTTAACAATAATCCAAATAATGTTTAACTTAATTCTTTTTTTTTTTTATATAAAATATCTCAAAAAGTTACGGGTTATCTTGTAGCGGAATACATAACCGGTTGATACAGATTATTACACCTTGATAGCTTAGAACACACTTAAAAGCGTATACAAGTTTTACAGACTCAAGTTTTTTAAGCTCTCATACCACTAACTAAAACATTCGTGGAGAGTTGATATCTATAGAGAAACTATAAACCACGTAAACCTTTTATTGATCGCTAGACCAAACCATGTTTTTACATTGGCCAACAAAGTTGGTAGGAAGTAGGTGGCTCCCCTCCTTGTCATGTAGCTAATTCAGGAACACCAAAATAAGGATGGACACCCTAAATGGATATACGTACAAATAGAATTTTGGGTTCTCAAAGTGTTGACAAAGTACGAAGAATTGCACGTGCAATATACCTCAGCATTCTACGTTGTCTTGTAAGGTCACTTGTCAACAGCTGACAATTTTATTTCTCTCAACTTTGTCTTCGATGTCAGTTGAATAGGCATGTTTGATGTACACAACACATAAAACAAACCATGTCTCTAAAGAGTAGACATAATTTGTCTAAGTGTTATGTGCTGATTCTCTACTAGTTCTTCTATATATCATCTGCTGGTTGCACAACAATCTTTTATTGTCTCTACAAAGAACCCAAAACTTAAACTATCTTGTGGTGATAGTTAATGCAGCACACTAAAACACTAAGACTCAGCATACAATGCTATTTTATACTTAGAACAATTTAATGAACCTATGTTGGCTGAACATAACTAACTAGTGTTGATAAGTATGTTTTGTCATAATTAAATCTTTAAAAACATGGTTGACTCAATAATCTTGTAGACGAAATTAAGGATCTTAGAACAAATGTCGACTCAATCTAGAGGCAAAAATCACAAGAACAAGCTTTAATCGAATAAACACTAGCTTTCGGGATCGACGAATCAAACCTACAAGAGATTAGAACGACACCTAGAGTTGTTATTCATGTTAGGTATGTTTTGGGACGATTACAGATGGTATATCACGACTAAGTTAGTTTGGATCGTGTAATCTAACAATGAAACCCGTAACCCATATATACAGTATCTACAGTAACCCTCGATCGAAAGTCTGAACTGTCGATCGACTGTCTCTCACAGTCGATTGACTGCCTCCACAATCGACAATTGGTCAAAATTAAAGATTATCAAAACACAATTAACCTTCAATATTCAATGTACGATTACAATAATATTTAACAACCAATAACTGAATTAAACGTTACATAACTAATAGAAATAGGGATCTACTTTTATGCACTAACAAACTCACCCTAGACCTAGTTCTAATAAAAAAAAAAAGTCTTCAGTCATTGCATAATCAATCTTCAAACGAATGCGTAACCATATTATTCAGATAACAAACTTTAGCTGCACGAGCAAACTATTCTGCTTGAACACGGTGTTAGGACCCCAAAGTTGTATAGTGTTATTTTGAAACATGCTTAAATGAAGGTTCCTTAGAAGAGGACTATATAAGGAACCTATGTAGTCCTAATTAGCTAGCCATTGTATTGTAACTGAGTTCTAGAAGCGGTGGAATGTAAATTTTACCGATTCTCTCTAATACCGAATCTGTTCTTCACTTACCGAGTCTCACTCTAACTCATCACATCTTCTTATCTCACCATGATTTGACCTATCATTTGGTATCAGAGCTTAGGCCTTCATCACATGAAAGAGATCTTTATGAATATTATGAATGTTTTCCCTCCACCTTTAAACCTTCAAACACAAAACACATACATCTTCAACCTACCTTCAACCAAAGCCTTCAAATCTTCATCATCATCATCATGAAGATATGATGATCTTCAAATTTTTTCAAAAAATTTCACAAAAATTTTTCGAACCGAATCCATTTATCTCGTTACCGAATCTCACTTTCGGATTCAAACAACTCATCACATTTGAATTTCATCAGTTACTTATTCAACATCAATTTCAAAAACACAAACTCACAATCCAAAACACAAAACACCTACTGATTTCATTAATCATATTATAATCCTATCATATTTGATTTCATTTCATCAAATTACTATTACATCTACTCTTACACTTATACGAGTTCATCCTATCCATCTCAAGCTAAATTCTCAAATTATTACTTGATGATTCTTACAACAATTGAATTACAAATTCATGATCCAGAACAGCTTCCTAATGTTCGTTGATCATAAAATCAACCTAACAATAACAGATTCACGCTTATTGATCTCGAGTTCATAGTTTATCTTGATAACGTGACCGATTTAGACTCCGGAATGATTCAGAGATATTCAGCGAAAATTAAAAATACAGAATCATTTAGAATCATCTCATGAAGCTTTCTACAAAAAATTCGGATCATCTCATCATGATTTGATGTTGAATTTCGAAAGTCAAACTTTAAGCTTCGTTGGTCAACAATTTGATTAGCTCGAATCTGTGAGTTTCTGGTCAAATTAATGATGATCGAGTGTTATTGAGATGATTTGCAGGTGTGATGACCTGGATTTTTCCGACTACTTGATTATACTATTTATATGATTTAATAATTTCGACATGATAAGCAATGAATTTTAATAAGTCTTGAACCTCCGGAAAGAATTTTATATAAGCAGTTGACCACCCTTTTATTCCTACGATTCACGAACGTCATAACTTGTATTAATTATATATATATGTGTATATATACATATATTTAACTTGAAAATATGATAATTAAATATCTCATTAAGTATATTAACAAAGTATTATATATATATTTTCATACTACTAATTTAAAGAGTTTTTGAACAATATATATGTTACTATTTAAACGACGTAATTAACTTAAATTAAAATGTATGTACATTCAATGTATTACGAGTGCAAATACATCCTTACAAGTATTGAGTACACTTTATAATATACCAATACATATAAAGGATAGCTATACTCGTATTTTCGTTCAATTTCCTCAAGAATTCTACTCGCATTCATACGGTATTTTTACCCGTATTATACACAGCTTCTAGAAGTATTTACTATTGGTATATACCAATAGAAATCTGCAATTATTTGTGTAATATATCATCCATGACCTAATAAATTTAATATGTCATCCATGACTTAATACATTTTAACTTATCTTAGATATTTTCACTAAAAAACAAATTTTCAAGCCTATAAATAAGCACCATTTCTAACTCATTTTTACACACACTTGCAAGAACTCTCTCAAGTTTTGTTCTACTACTTCTTTCCAGCAACTTTACATTATAAACTTGAGGTAAAAACTCTACTTCAACTCTTGTTCAATTCATATGTTTATAGCTATCTATATAAGAGTTTATAAACTAGAACATAGTTCAGTTGATTCTAGACTTGTTTGAAAAACTAATTTAATCTTTCTAACTTAACTCTAATAACACTTATTTATATGTATTATGATGTTATATTAAGTTAATATAAGAACTTATAACTTGTACATATGAAGAATAACTTGAAACTTAACATATATATCCTTTAATCTCCATTCGGTAAAAAGCGGGCTGTTTTGGGTTGGAAATTAAAAATCTATCTTAGACTTTGAGTTCGAGGCTAAGACTTTGGAAATATATTAATATATGTAAATAAGACTTCCAATATTTTTTCATGATTTTAGACAAAGTGGAAGTATTTTATCAAAAATCATATATTGGGTGGATGCCGGGATTTTTCCAAATCTGTCCACCAACACAAAAAGAGGGTAAAGCTCTAAAAATTACTACTTGGGATGAACTTTTCGAATTGGTTTTGTAAGATTTACTTCTTAAGGATTCCATAGCAATTTGATTCACTTTAAACGGAGTTGTAATGAATATTTGGCCAGCAAAACAAAATCTGCTAAAATTAACGTTGCATGGACGAAATTTATATTATAAAAACTATATTAACCATATCCTTGTTAACTTTTCCTATATCCTATATATATTTGTACATGTTATCATTAGTATAACAAAATATTATAATCTTGGTTAATTTCGAGATTGTATATATATAATAATCTTGGTACGTTCCATGACAATACGTGCACAATACGTTTTGATAAATCCTAAGACAATACGTACACAATATGTCTTAGTTAATTCTAAGAAAATAAGTATACAATACGTCTCTTGATTGATGCAAGACAATACGTACACAATACGCCGTGGGGTAATTCTAAGATTATATATATATACCGATTAATGGACTTTTCGAACTATTTTGGACTACCAACATAAAATGTTAAAAATTATTATATAAGTATTCTATGAACTTGTTTTTTTTTCATATGTCGTATTATTATCTGAATCATTATTATTATTATAGGTTCGTGAATCCAAGGACGACGACCATATTTTTAATAAGTTGAAAACTTATTATTAATATACTTTTACTACCTTGAGTATATAGTCCCATTTTTAAACTCTACAAATATTTTGGGATGAGAATACATGCATTTTATGTTTTACGCCATATACACAAGTACTTAAAATATATTCTACGTTGAGTTGTACCACCTTGCAATCTTCCATATTAGCTTGGTAACTAATATTTACATGTTGTAAGAACATGTAAGCGCGAATCCTATTGATAGATCTATCGGGTTTGACAACCCCAACCGGGCTAGTCGCTCTAGTATCGTAAACGGTTGCATAGTACTTCATTTTTACTACACTTGGTACAGTGTAGGGAGATTTCATAATAAAGAGAATATACCACGTTAATGGTTAAGTATGGTTACCGAAGCGCTCAACAACTTATAGAATATCTTTATTGAAATATTTATAACTATGAAATCTTGTGGTCTATATTTATATCGATGCTAGCTTTAAACCTATATATCTCACCAACCTTTGTGTTGACTATTTAAGCATGTTTATTCTCAGGTCCTTAAGAAAGTCTTCCGCTGTCGCATTATCTGAGCAAGCTTTGCATGGAGTCTCATGCTTTTGTTTAAAAGAGGGTTGCATTCAATAAAACTTTGGTCATGTATTATATTCGACTGTTATGTCACCTTTGTAATATTTGAAAATCGATGTATCATGGGGATTATTTTGTAAATAATCGCCCATATGTTTGAAACTCGTATTATGTATAATAATGGGGTGCTTTTTATGAAACGAATGCAATATTTTCTAAAACGTATTATATAGAGGTCAAATACCTCACTATGGGACCAATGAATAACGTACTACGTTTATAGTAATATGGACGGGTCGTTTCAGCAGGTGATTTCATGAAGGACTCGAGGAGTGAAGATGTCTGAATCTCCGATTCAAACTTCATCTTCAACCTCAAAACCGTTCACTGTTCTTCGCATCAAATCAATTATTGTTGCTGTTTCGATATTAAATCTTTAATGATGATGATAGTCGCTGCATTTGAAGATGCTTTCAATCAATTTCAGTGTTGAATTGTTTTGATTTATGGAGATTGGATTCTCACGATGAACATCTGATGAACACATTTGGTATACATGCTTTTTACTCAAATTCGGTATGAGTCGGTTACAGGACTCGGTATTGATTCATTGATCTTGATTCGGTATTGCATTCGGTATGGTATTGTGATTGAGATTCGGTATAAGCCTCGGTATTTCTTGATGATGATGATGGCTCGGTATATGATGATGATGCCACTGTACCGAATCTACATAATCTATGGTTACTGGATTGTATTCTATTATTGGGGCTAAACCACCAAAGCCCAAATCTTGCTATTAATGATACTTAACTGGGCCTTTTTCTCAAGGGTGTGATAATTGGGCCTACCGAATCTAATAAGCCCAACAGAAGCCCAACTACCGAATCTGAGAACATTTTTCCACTTTTAGTCCCTATCCAGTTTATATTTGTGCAATAACAGTCCCTATACCAAATCTGGTGGAAATTTTGACAGTTTCAGTCCCTGATGGTTTCAAACTTTTGCAAGGGAAGTCCTTTACCGAATTAGGCTACAAAATTGACTGTTTTGGTCCCTAATTTTTAACAGGATTTTCAGGCCTAGTCCTTTACCGAATATGGACCTCCAAAGCATATTTTTCAATGATTTTCGAGGCTCGAATTCACACGGCTTTTCTCATACGTGTTATTTACAATATTTTGAGGATTTGCCAAGTACGTTAACCATTTTAAACAATGAAGCTCTTATTTCATGCGAGCATCATTGTGGGGGAGATATGTATATGGTTGATGTGCGTGTGACTTCTATACATGTACGGTATAGGACTCGGACTTCAAAGAAAGAATTGTTTGTTTGGGGGGGGGGGAGCTAGAGACTCGAAGAAGATCCTACATCATATGGGGAGTTTTCTTATGACTAGTATCGAAAGTACTCTTTGGAATGATGAAAGTTTAAGAGGCGTGTCTCGGTATTGAAACCGACGGTATTTACGTCATGACACTTTGATGAGAGCCTATGTACTTTGAGGGGGGGAGCTTCTAAAGTTTCAAAACAACTTCTCAATGCAAGCAAATTCTAAAGACATATCACAACTAAGTCAAGGGAGGGATTGATGGTAACATATTTAGTTTGTGATGTGTTCTTCAATGCGCATTTCGCTGTGCAAACTCAAAGACCGATGAAAGAACGATGACATCAAGTTTTGAAGATTTCAAGATCTTCATCAACGGCTGTACATCATTCGGGGGGAGTTAGTTAGTAATAGTTGATTCTTTCCTTATAATGTTGTATGTTTTACTAGGGAGTTAGTTTTTGGAAACCCGTCTCACTCATGGGGGAGATTGTTAGGTACCCGAGAAGGAGTAAAATGTGTTTCCTAGCCTTAAGGAGGATCCTTTATACGAGGGCTATATAAAGGATCCAAGGCTCCCTAGATTAGTTAACATTAGCCACCGATTTGTAATGTATTCAAGAGAGCCATGGAATATAGCTGACTAGTTTGACTAATGCTCTCTACATTCATGTGGTTACTTGTTCACATTCATGGTATTCATGAGATCTAGGATCCTACAATTGGTATCAGAGCATCCAGGGAGTGATTCTACATCACTATATCGATCCAGAGATTGAAGATTACAGAATCTGTTAGATTGAATCAGATTCAGTATTATCGATTTTGATAATCTGACGTTTAGATTCTTGTGATAAGTTCAGCGAAGGTGTATTAGGTTGATTAGAAAGAGTTTCGATCATCATTACAGCTTTTTAACAACAATTATGAAGAATCAAGTTAATTTTTAGAGTTTGTGGCTAAAACTCTCGGTATTGATCAATTCCAGCTTGATTCTGTATTTTAGTAAAGGTTTGAGATATCAGTTGTGTTCGTGAGGTGATTAATCAAGTTTTTGACGGTTCAATTTCATCAATTCTTCAAGTTTTGAAGATTCGATCAACACTCGGTATCTTAACTACCATACCGAGTCTGCTTCAAAGTTAATAATTCGTGTTAAGTGTTGCAGATTGTAGTGTGTTTGTGATTCTATCACATTCAATTTGATCATACGCAGCTAATTAATGTGGTTAGAGACAGGATTCGATTGAATTTCTAAGATTCCATACTTAGACTTGGTTTGTAAACTACAGTTGACATTTGGTATCCTATACATTCGGTATCTTTAATATTCTGTGTATTACTAACTTGTTTCCTTATGCAGTAAGGTTACCGAATCTAATTCAAAGGATCTGGATTGTGTTTGCATTCAAAAGTTTACAGATTTTGACTACCGAGTCAAATACCGAACCAGAGTCTCGGTATCACTTAATACATTGGTTTTAAGTGTTCTAAGGCTTCAACTCTTGTGGTTACGGAATATATACCGAATCTGGGTGTGTTACTTGTGTTACTGATCAGTTTCTGATACAAAATCTGGTTTACCGAATATTTACCGAATCTGCTACAGAACCAAACCACTTACCGAGTCTGCTATAGTACCGAACAAGATACCGAATATGACATTTTTGTTAGATTTTTGTGAACCTTCATCCTAGATTTGTGTAATATTGAATCTTTACCGAATCTACCTCAATTTCAAGATGTCTACCCAAGATACTTTGATCATTGGATCAGATTCCCGACCTCTAGTGTTGTTTGATGGCAAGTACACTCAGTGGCTCCACCGTATCACTAAGTACATAGACTACAAGGGTAAGAAAGCAAAATACATATGGGCCTTTCTGAGAGATGGTCCAGTTGTAGAGTATCATCCGGATACTGGTATGCCAATTCCAGTCTATGAACTTTCTGGTGATAAACGTGAGAGAGCTCAGGGTGACATAGAGGCAAAGAACATTGTTATGCAAGTCATCCCGTTTGATTTGTTTGAAAATGTTGATAGCAACACCACAACAAAAGACATATGGGATGAGATCAAACGACAGCAAGAAGGTTATGACATGTCAGAAGTTACTAAACTGAATAAGGCTCTTGGATTTTATGAAGATTTCAAGCAGGAACCCGGAGAATAACTCAAGGATACCTATCGTCATTTCAATGGTGTTCTCAATGAGTTGAAAAGGTGCAAGATTATAAAAGTGAATGCTGAAGTTAACATGAAGTTCCTCAAAAAGCTCAATGATGATTGTCTTCCTTATGGAACCATTGTTCGATCTACCAAAGAGATTGATAAGATGAATATTCATGAGCTTGTTGGAGTTCTTATGCATTATCAACCAGAGGTGTCTAAACTTCAAGAGGGAAGGAAAGAGTCATCTCCAAGTGATCCTCTTGCTCTCATTGCTAAAAAGAAGAGCAAATCATTTTCTACTTCCAAAAGCTTATCCAAGAAAGTGCTTGTTGAAGAATCAACTGATTCTGAAGAGTTGAATCTTTCTGATGTTGATGATTCTCACCTTAAATTAGTCAAGATGGCAGCCATGTTCACCAAAGCCTTGAACAAACACAAGTTCAAAGGTAAATCAAGCAATTAAAGCAGGAACTCATCTTCATCCTCCTACTACAAGAAACCTGATCAATCAAAACAACAACGTGTTGATGATTCCAAGAAGGATGATTCAATCTGTTTCAATTATGGCAAAGCTGGTCATTATTCTCGTGAGTGCAAGATGCCTAAGAAAAAGAATGCAGCTTACTACAAGAAGAAAATGTTGATGGCAAAGATTGTGGAAACTGGAGGAGAGCTAAAACCAGTTGATGATACTTGGTTTAACTGGACTGATGATTAAGATTCAGAGGTGGAACATGCAAATGTTTGCAAGGTGACCAAGCGCATCAAAGCAAAGGAAGCAATGGAGAATTCTGACTCAGCATCTGATGATGATGAGGTACAATCAACTGAATTCTCAACTGATTTTATCAAAATGCAAAATGACCTGATGAAGAACTTGGTCTCAATGTCAAAAGAAATTAAAGGTTTAAAATTTAAAAACAAGGTTTTGAAAGATAAAATCAAACTAAATGAGACCAAACCTTCATTATCTAAATTACAATTGGAGTTATAAAGATTGAAAGTCCAACTCTGCTATACGGAAACTGAGTTGGAAGATCTCAAAAAGACAATTCATCCGATTAAATCCGAAAGGACTGATTATCGTCTAAAATCAGAACGACTTGCGAAAAAAGTCAAATTCTTAGAAAAAGATCTTTCTGATTTGAAAAACCAACATGAACCTACATTTTCAAAGCTAAACAAGAAAATTATTCAATTGAAAAACACTATAATTGAGAAGAACACTGAAATTTCTTCATTGTCAAAAGAGTCTCTTCAAATGAAAGCTCAACTTGCTCGATATGAGGAAAAACTCTATCGCACAGAGCAATCTAAAGCTATAATTGATATGGAACTTTTAAAACAAAAAATTTTCATGAATAGACCAAAAACGATTCATGGTGAAAAGTGGGGGTTGGGTTATGAAGATCTTAAGATTTTAGATGATGCTTCCAAAAAGATTTCAGGATTATATCATTCTGATTACTTTCAAGCTGGTTTACCATATCATTTTGTGCATGCTTCTGATGCTGATTTTGATGATATTCTTGTCAATCGTAAATCTAGAAAATATCATCAAATTAGCTTAATGTATGAGAAAATCAATGCTAAAATGGGTAAATCAAATCCTGATTTCTTGAAGGAACTTGTTGAAACTGAAAAGAATATGCAACGTGATGATTATGTGCCTAAGCGTAGACTGGTTTATATCCCTACACTCATGCTAGAGAATTAAATTTTAATGCTTGAGAATGAAGTGTTTAACAAACCTAGTTCTAGCATTATTACCATAGATGAAGTGTTCGATGAACCAATTTTTCATGTGAGACCAATTCTACTGGCCTTACCTGCATGTTCTGTTTCTGATGAAGTTTTCTGTGAAGACCTAGCACATGAACTAACTATCTTCTTTGAGACAGAATCCCTAGGTCAAAATTCTTTAGATGAAACGATAGAACCTCAAGATGAGCCAACTGTTGAACCTTTGATAGACTTCAATGCAACAATTGATCCTATGAATGAATTTTATGCAAACATACCCGTTGTACGTAATTTGAGTCGTATAGTAGATATACTTGAAAAGAAGAATGTTAAATTGCAACTTAAGTGTAAATCTTTAGAACAAATGCTTGCTTTGTGTGATAAATTGACACCACTTCCTAAGAAAGAATGTACTTATGCTTTTAAGGAAGGAGAAGTGATAGTTTCTGCTGAGGAATTATGTTTTGAGATTAAAAGCTTAAAACAAAGGATAATTCAACTAAAACAGGCTAACACACTTAAGCAACCATCTATTGTTAAAACCAATGTGTCTGAATGTGTTGGTAGAATTACTAAGAAGGGGAAAGGGTTAACAACATCTAATGATGCTAAACCCATTACTATTCTTAAAAATCCTCTACTTTCTCAATTTGGTAACCGTGTTTCAAAAGTTGTACCTTCAACACAATTTGCTGTAAAGAATGTTCATTCTCAAGATGATTCTGTGTCAACTGAAAAGATTCCTATGATTCCAATGTCAAATAAATCAAAGGAGAGTCTTTTAAAGAAATCAGTCAAGTCTAAACAACACACAAGTCCTAAACCTGATTTGAGTGAGTATGATGCAAAGGAACGTAAAATCAAATTGGAAATTTTGCAAAATCAATCATATCATGTGTCAACTAAAAAGTGTGGATGTCTAACTAACAGAGGTGTTTTCTGTGTCACAGGTCATAATTCAAATTTGACTTACAAGTCTGTATGGGTTCCTAAGTCAACGACTAAGAAAGTAGCAAATAAACCAAAGAAATCTACTAGTCGACCTAGGAAGTCAGCACATGTATTTCAATTTTCTTCTGTGAACAAAACATCTACATGGAATAAGTTGTGTGTTAAGACTTCTGATAATGATGTAAAACTTGATATTGCGTATGATGCTTCATGTAATGTGGTTTTAAATGATGCTTTATTGTCTAAATTGCATGATGCTATACGTGATTATCTCATTGTTGATCCAAAGTTTATTGCTGGTACTAACCGTAGAGGACCCACAAAACTTTGGGTACCTAAACTCTAGGAAATTAACGTTTACAGAGTTTCGACGTCTGTGTTTGGTATATAGATTCCGGTTGCTCTCGACACATGACGGGCGATAAATCCTTGCTTGTCAATTTCGTTGACAAATTCCTAGGAACGGTTACATTCAGAAATGATGAGATTGCAGCGATAACGGCATATGGAGATTATGTGAAAAATGGCATAATGATCAAACGGGTCTCATATGTTGAGGGTTTAGGATGCAGTTTGTTTAGTGTCAGCCAATTTTGTGACGGAGATCTCAAAGTTCTATTTGAACTCCGTCAATGCTCGGTGCAATCCGCCAATGGAAATGATCTCCTTGTTGGTAAACGTTGTGCTTCACTTTATACTATTGACCTCAATGATGCACCATCACATGGAAACATGTGTTTGGCTACCCGTTCGACAAAAGAAAATTCATGGTTATGGCATCACCGGATGTCACACCTGAATTACAAGGGTATTAACAACTGGTCTCTAAAGACGTAGTTGATGGTATTCCTAGCTTTCAGTATGATAAGCACCATGTGTGTCCATTATGTGCGATGGGTAAGCTGAAACGGACCAATCATCCGCTTAAGCAGAACCCCAGTACTTCATCGTCTTTGCATTTATTGTATATGGACTTATGTGGACCGATGAGAATTTCTAGCCTCGGTGGCCGAAAATATGTGCTTGTCATTGTAGATGACTATACACGATTTACATGGATTTTTCTTTTGAGGACCAAATCTGAAACCCCCGCCATTATCATTGAGTTCATCAAAAAGACTCAATGCTCTTTTAACAAACATGTTAAGAGCATCCGAACTGATAATGGGACGGAATTCAAGAGTGACCTGCTTGATAGTTATTTGAAAGACCAAGGCATTGAACATCAGTTCTCTGCTGCACGAACCCCTCAACAGAATGGAGTAGTCAAATGACGTAATCGTACATTGTGCAAGGTAGCTCGAACGATACTTGCCTACTCCAAACTACCTCCAAAAATGTGGGGGGAGGACATTTCAACTGCATGTTATACCCAAAATCGTTGTATCATTAATAAATGATTTGACAAAACTCCTTATGAGTTATTATATGGTAGACGCCTGAATGTCAAATATTTTCGTGTCTTTGGTTGAATATGCTATGTGCTTAACGATTTTGATAGCCTCAGAAAGTTTGATCCTCATGGCGATCAGGCCATATTTCTCAGTTATTCTTCGAACAAAGTTGCTTATCGTGACTATCACAAACGGACAAAGATGATCAAGGAAAGCATCAATGTCAAGTTCGATGAATTTTCGGAAATGGCTTTTGAACAACTCGGTTCAAAACCCGATCCTAACCTGGCTACTACTTCTTCCGCGCACAATTCAATATTCTTGAAGAAGGGCGTTCCGACGGTTACAACAGAGGAACTGGATATCTTGTTTGATAGTCTTTATGCTCCTCAACGAAATTCAAATGTTCAAACCGTACAGGTTACGCCATCACAGTCAACTACTTTGGAGACTCAACCAAGTCTCTTTGATGAAGATTCAACACCAACTGATTCACATGTTGCTTCTTCATCCTCCCTCCCACCTCCTACTACTGATAATCTTGAACCAATTCAAGATTCATCTGTTGATATAACTCCAGTTGTTTCTCCAGATACTCAAATGAATCCATTAGAAAGTGTAACATCAACACAAGCGGATTAAGGCTCAACGTCAACAACGGTTGATGTTTCAATGGATACCACTGATGTACAACCTCTTCCACATCACAACCGATGGACTAAAAGTCATCCAATTGATCTTATCATTGGTGATGCATCTGCTCCAGTTTCAACTCGAAGGGCTACTCGGAATATGTGTCTGTATACTGCCTTTCTTAGTAAGATTGAACCAACAACGGTTACTCAAGCTTTACTAGATCCGAACTGGGTGGTAGCAATGCAAGAGGAGATCAATCAGTTTGATCGTTTGAAAGTATGGCGATTAGTTCCAAGACCAACGGTTTAACGACCAATAGGGGTTAAATGGATTTTCAAGAACAAGAAGGATTATAATGGAATTGTGGTTAGAAACAAGGCACGTCTTGTCACCAAGGGATACCGACAACAAGATGGTATTGATTATGACGAAACATTTGCTCCGGTTGCTAGGATTGAGGCTATTCATCTTTTCCTTGCATTTGCTTCTCATATGAATTTCACGGTGTTTCAAATGGATGTCAAAACTGCTTTTTTGAATAGTCATCTTCAAGAGGAAGTTTATGTTGATCAACCCGAAGGCTTTTTCGATCCCATTCATCCAAACCATCTCTACTACTTGGATAAAGCTTTGTACGGTCTGAAGCAAGCACCGCGTGCATGGTACGAGACCTTAACAAAGTACTTGCTGGATAATGGTTTCTCTTATGGAATGATTGATACAACACTCGTCATCCGTAAAAACCACGGTCACATTCTCTTGGTTCAAATTTATGTTGATGATATTATTTTTGGTTCCACATCCCCAGCCCTTTGTAAAGAATTTGGTGACCTTATGGCCAACAATTTTGAAATGAGCATGCTTGACCAACTTAATTTCTTCTTGGGGTTACAAGTAAAACAATTACCAAACGGGATTTTTATCAGTCAAACAAAGTATATCAATGATATGCTAAAATATTTTAAAATGACTGCTTTAAAACCAATGACAACCCCAATGAGGACATTACTTGATGCTGATGCTAATGGGGAACCCTTTGATGTTATGCTTTATCGAAGCATGGTTGGCTCTTTAATGTATCTGACTACAAGAAGACCAGACATTACACTTGCTGTAACTGTTTGTGCCCGCTTTCAGTCGAACCCTAAGAAATTCCACTCCAAAGTGGTGGTTACGATTTTTCAATACCTGAAAGGTACTCCTAATCTTGGAATTTGGTATCCACATGGATTTGATTTCAATCTCACTGCTTATACTGATGCAGATCATGGCGGTTGCCATGTTGATAGAAAAAGCACATCTAGAACAATTCAGATGTTGGGGAATATGTTAGTTGGTTGGTCATCCAAGAAACAAAATTGTGTTTCTTTATCAACTACTGAGTCTGAGTATATTGCTGCAGCTCATTGTTGTTCACAAGTTTTGTGGATGCAAACTCAACTCCTAGATTATTGCTTTAAGATAACTAAGACCCCGATATACTTTGATTCACAAAGTGCAATTGCCATAACTAGTAACCCGGTTCAGCATTCTAAGACTAAACACATAGATATTCGTTATCATTTCATTAAGGACCATGTTGAAAAGGAGATGTAGAGTTATACTTTGTACCTACCAAAGTGCAATTAGCTGAAATGTTCACTAAACCCTTAGATGAACTAAGGCTAAAGTTCTTGATCAAAGAGATTGGCATGGTAGAGTATAGTGCTTAACTTTCCTTAGCTATATTGGGACTTATACCTGGGATCATGTGTTTAGGGGGAGTAATACTTTTCTAGTAGGGAGCAACGGATACCTTCTGCTTAAGATATTATCTTTTAAGGAGGAGCCTTTAGATTTCTGGTAACTTTTCAGGTTTATTTTTCAATGGTTACGAAAGGGGGAGTTAACTGATTGATATCATATTTCAAGGGAGAGTTACTTAATTTTCTTGTGAAAGGTCAAAATGGTGATAAACTTTACAGCATATCAATTTTGAGGGGGAGAAAGGGAGAAAATGAAAAGAAAATTGATTTTTCAAAAGTGAATTCATAAAATCTTTGTTTTATATCTGAAATAATTCACTAAGGCTTGTATACATCTCAGTATGCAACCCGTTTCAACATTTGGTATCACTGAAAATTTGTACTTTGTACTTAATTCAAAGTTTTTCTAAGTACAAATCTTGTTTTTTAGAAAATTCTTAAAAATTGGAAAAGTTAAAATCCAAAAAGAATTGTTTTCACTAAATAAATGCTATTTTTAGCATTTTACTGAATCTGACAACCAACAGTGCAGATTCGGTAAGTTCAAAGTTTTTAAAAATTGTCTCAGAAATGTTCTTCATTGAAAATGTGATAAACTTGAAAAATCTTGTTAAAGATTTATCAAAATTTGAAGTCAAATGGATTAAAATTTGAAAATGGACTGCTTTCGGTATAATAGGCCCATTCGGTAAAGCCCATTAATTGAAAATCTTCGGTATCTATAAAAGGAGGGCCAAAGTCAAACTTTCTCTCTCACTGTTCTTAATTACATACCGAGTCTGATTAATCATACTTAATCTGCCTGCTCTACCGAGTCCATCCTTCTCCATCTTCAAATCTTTGGTATTTCTTTGTTTTAATCAAATTTAAGTTTCACATGTTGTAGATCTGAGATAAATACATAATTATTAACCAGAAAATATCAATAAAAACAAGATTATGACATTTAATTTTGAAATTGTTGATTATACCGAATCTGAAGTCTGAGTTCTTAAATCCTTGATTAAACTCAAATGATTAGGTTGATTGACATGAAATCTGGTCTAATCTGTGTTAAGTTGATTGATATATCAATTGAACGAGTCTGATTACATGATTAATTGATTGATTGATGGATTCTGTACATACCGAATGTGTTCTTGCTACAGTGCCGAGTCTGTTCAATTGGTTGACATGTTTTCTTGTGTTAATTGAGATGTGATATGAGACTGAATATGCATGTTTGAGTGACTATCTGTGAATTTTGAAGATACCGAATATGTTCTTGGCTTGATACCGAGTGTCCTATTTGGTTTGAAATAATTTTATTCTTGTCTTGAAACACTTAACATGTTTTATTCTAAGTCTTTGAATTGAAAACTCAAGCTTATTTGGTTACTGAATCTAAAGTTATCATGAATACCGAATCTGCTTGGACAAAAATTGACTAAGTGTTGTTCTGATTCCTTATGGTATATATTTGATATTACATGATAGGGTGTAATGTGATGAATATCGTATGAATATCATGTTTGTCAAATGTTGGTACATATTTGGAATAAATGATTTTTATAACTTAGAAAAATCATAAAAATTATAATATCTGAAAAATACAAAGGTTTTCAAAGGAAATAAGAATAGAGATATGTGTTTTATGATAACATCTTGTAGTCTTCTATTTCTTATTTATACAGCTAAATGGAGAACAATCACTTCATCAATTCTGAAACCAACATCCCTTGCAATTACTGGACTGCTATTCTAGAGAGGCATACAGTATGGCATGCTCTAAGCTCAACAGTTAGTGTGCTAGTCACAGACTTAGAGCTACTTAATAGAACAATAAGGTTTGTGGAAGCTACACAACCTACAGCTGCCAATCCACAGGGAGAACTAGCTAAATTTGAATTTGAGCTGAGAGTGGTACAAGGATTCAGGAGTATCACTAAAGCTGACTTCAGGAGAATCTTTCAACTTCCTCTTGTACAGAATGCTCCTGCTTTTCTTGCTACTCAGCAGATGATGAGCTCAATCTTCCAGCTTGGTTATAGTGGAGCTACCAATATTCCACCAGCTAAGTTCCAAAAGTAGTACTTGCACTCTCGGTGATATGTTATCTTCTCGATCATCAACAGATGCTTGCTGATGACAAGGAGTGGATCTGACAGCTTAACTGTGCCAATGCTCAAGCTGTTCTACTCGTTCACAATAGTGGAAACTCCGGATTATGCAGAACTCTTGTGGGATTTGGTTCAAGTACAAGTAGACAAACCAAGGGGTTCCTACATCCCTTGTGAAAGGTTTTTCTGTATCTTTATCCATGATGCTATAACTGCTTACAAAAATGCAAATATTTTTGTACTAGGTACACATTGATTATAGATGAAGAGATTTGGGGAGTTAAAGATGAATACCCCGGTGATTTCTGACAATAGATTCACTCAACCAATTCTAGATTGGTTATTGAGGTTATCTGAACCCCAAGACGCTTGAATGCGTTCTTACTTTGAGGCTGTAGGAATACCTCTTCCGAACCCGGTACAACAAGAACAAGTTGAACCAGCCGTGGTTCCAACCCCAGAGGTTGTAGAAGAACCTGTAGTACAACCACCCGAGCCAGCTAATCTTCCACTTAGGATAAACCTCAAATGCCCTAGGGTAGCACAACAAGCTTAACCCATGAGGATCAGGGAACCTAGTCCTCTTAGGATTGAACCTACCCTATCAACTACACCTGAGAGCAGTGACACCAATTCATCAGCAACTGAATCATCTCCAGAACATTCTCATAAGAGAACACGATGTATGCCCGATGAGATGATTCAGACTCCGCCAACCCTACGAGTAACTAGATCTAGGATTACGACTCCTATCGTATGCCAAACAGTTACTCCAACCATTGGTGATACGAACCAAGACCTAGAGCCTATTAGGTCACCTTCACCCATCTCCGTATCACATCCAACAATAACAGTAAGCCCTACACTAAATGAAACGCAAGCTTCGGTAGGCAAGAGAACTAAACGCACGGATGGTAAAAAGACCAATCAGCCCATCCAATCTAAACAGGACTTAATAATTAATCCTACTAAGCAAGGTGCTTCGGCATCTAAGGAAGTAAAGTCTTCCTCTGCAGTAAAGTCTGTGTTGACTCAATCGATTGAGGAAACTCAATCATTGAAGTCCAAAACAGCCGAAGGGGAGCCGAAAAATCTTGAAAAGGCACCCTGCGTATCGGCTAGAAATCCTCTCGTGCCTCAACGTACAACAGGGTCTGGAGGTCCGGCTTATCTTGATGAGGGAGATCTGCCGCATCCTATGGAAACGAGTCAACATGACAATCCTTCGAGATATTTATCAAACTTCCAGCAGACTGTTCCTTTGGTTCAATAAATTGATCCATTGGTTTAACCCACTTCTTCTCCGAATTCTGAATCTCAAGGTTTGGGGAATGAGTCTTTAACTGAAAGAGATGTGCCACCTCATGGTATGTCAATGACTTCAGGAGTCGGAGATAGCAATATCTCTGCGAGAACTAAACCGATGGGTAGTTCTGCTACTTTGTAAGAGTCCCATGAGACTAAAGTCATGGAGGCGGGTGATTCGAAAGAATCTTCGTCGGCGACAACTTCGGTTGTTGCCCAACCTCCATCAGAAGGGGATATCACGAATCTGACTAGTAGTATGTACAACCCTACATATAAGAATAATACCTCACATTTATCCTTACCTGCCCTCACGGCAAATCAAACACTTCCACCGACATCGCCTTCAACAGTTGCTGCTGATGCTGATGCTGTTCATGGTTACACTATTGTTTCACCAACTGGGTCACCTTCTCGTATTTCAAACAGATATGGGTTCAAATATCTCTCTGACAATGAGGTGGATGAGCTATATCTTGCTTTGTTTGCTAAACGAACTGATCTTGATGAAGTTCGCGAGACTATGATGATTTATCTTGAGCAAGCAATAACAGTATATCATTTATCTCCGTGTAAGTCTCCTGGACCAATTCACATACCTGACCATGATGATTTCGATCTCTATAATCTTCATGAGGGGGAGAATAGACATGGTGGTTATAGGTCCAGTGGTTTTTAAAGATCAACTTATGAAGCTGGTTCGTCTAGTCAACATTGGGATCACGATGTCGTTGAAATATCTGATTCTGAGAGTGATGAAATTGAGGAAATTCAATGTGAAAGTTTTATAGATGAATCAGAAGTTCAGAGAGAGGGTGACTCATGGACGTTAATGATTATGGATTCAGCTGAACAAACATAGAACAAGTCAACTCCAGAGGACAATCAAAATTTTGATAATATTGAAAATATTTTGAGGGGGTCTAGTGTCTCCAATGAATTTAATGAACATCAATTTGTCAACATGACATCTCCAACCGATGAATTTGGGATACATTTTGAGAAGGAGATTTTCTCAAATGGCAAAGAAGATACTACGACTCCTCCTGATCTTAATATTCCATTTCAAACTGCAGAGATTGTTCTTGAGCGTGATGTTGATTATAAACTTGATGACGATGAAGAGAAGTTGATTCTTCGATCATAATTCATAGAACAACAAGCTTACAAGATTTATGGTGATTTTGATCTTGTCCTTTCTACATCAATGAGTGTTCTGGGTACATGGAAATATCATAAGAAACCGGAATATCTCAAAGCTTATCTGAGTGTTCGCAACAAATTTAAATTGAAGAATGAAGAAAAACTTCAAGAACAGCGGAATTTAGAAATCAAAAGCATAAATAAGATTTCAATGATTAACAAGGATGAAGTGAAGATGCCATTGTTTCATGTGACAAGAATGGATGATGAGGACTATCAATTCTCAGAAGCAGATTTTGATAGTTTAAAGATGGACAACATTATCTTCATCTACAATTACTTGATAGACTTGAATGAATCTGCAATAATTTATCATGCTACTATGATGAAGGCAGTCTACAGATTTATTCTTGACTCAATTAGATGGATGTCTGTTCACGACTTTCAGTTGGGGTTGGAATCTGGACATAAAAAGCTCGGAATCAAACCGCCAAATCAAGTGATTGAAGAGCTAAGACATATGTCCTTACATGAAGTAAGTGACTGTCCATATGGATTTGTGTTTGTCAATTATCACTATACAAACGTCTTCATCAGAGTTTCAGACTTCAGAAGATATTCAGATGGAACGTTGAAGTATGCTTTCAAATATCTTAGATGGAGACTGATTAGAAATGCTACTCAACAGAAGATAGTGAGATAGTCAAATACATTCTCACATGGTTAAAGAGTCGTCTCAAAACAAGAGTAAACATAAGAAGATATGAGGGACTCAAAGGATTCAAATCAAAGATTCATTTCAGAGGAACAAAGTTCCTTTAGATGTTTCAAATAGGATTATATTGTAAATTTCAAATTTAACACTAAGGGGGAGATTGTTAGGACCCCAAAGTTGTATAGTGTTATTGTGAAACATGCTTAAATGAAGGTTCCTTAGAAGAGGGCTATATAAGGAACCTATGTAGTCCTAATTAGATAGCCATTGTATTGTAACTGAGTTCTAAAAGCTGTGGAATGTAAATTTTACCGATTCTCTCTAATACCAAATCTGTTCTTCACTTACCGAGTCTCACTCTAACTCATCACATCTTCTAATCTCACCATGATTTAACCTATCACATGGTTCTCCTCACGATACAACATCCGATTGTAATACAGAGTAAAGATATCAGCTTTAGCAAAGTTCCTTAACCAAACAGGATCTAAAACCCCGATCACATCATCATCGTTCACCTTATCTTTATCCAACACTATGACTGCTTCTTCAGATCGATAATCATAGTACCACCAACGAAATCTCGAACTAAATTTCTGCCGTATTTTACTCAAAGGAACCTTCTTCATGGTTTATGCGGACTTAAACTTCACAATTCTTTTAGATTTACCCGTTGTGAGATTAGTCCTATAACTAATCATGGGATATTGTGGTCGAAATCCTTCCCAATTCTTGGATTAAAATGAATCCTGACCCTCTTCTGAAGTAGGCCAGGTATCCCATCATAGTAAGGAAGCGAATCAGAATCATGAAAATGTTTAATGTAGTTGATATCGGCTAAAAAGTCACGTTTTCACTCCGGTATTGAGGCCCAAAAAACAATAAAGTTCCAAGCTTTATAGCAAAAATAACCGCTTCATTGTTTAAAATTGAAGATCAAGTGATTACGAAGACGGTGCAAAAAGAATCAAAAGAATGAGAGCTAAAACAAAGATTCTAGAGCAAAAAAGGTGAAAGACGAGAAACCAAGTTACGATCCAGTAAAATTAGCAAACCAGCCAAATGGATTGCCAAACGGCTTGCCAAATGGCCTGCCATAAGGGAAAACG
Organism: Rutidosis leptorrhynchoides; assembly: GCF_046630445.1. Taxonomy (NCBI): domain Eukaryota; kingdom Viridiplantae; phylum Streptophyta; class Magnoliopsida; order Asterales; family Asteraceae; genus Rutidosis; species Rutidosis leptorrhynchoides. The sequence continues at coordinate 423,576,760 of NC_092333.1, read as the reverse complement.
GCCTCACATATGGCCCAGGAAAACGGGCATAAAAAACGGCTGACCAGTGCAAACGGGCTTGCCAAATGGCCAACCAAAAGCCTTACCAGCCGTTTGTAGGCAAAACTCAAGTCTATTTAAAGGGTCTTTGTCATCCATTTTTACACACACCTCTCTTCACTCACACACTTCAATTCACTTCTTTCTCTCTCTTTCTACAATATAGTCATACTTTCAAGGTCTTCGACTCCGTGCGGGAAACCTAGTACCCGGAGAAGAACGCCGAAGATTGTATTAAGAGCGATATGGAGTTTGAAGTTGTCACTTTTGTATTCGGAACTCGTTAAATGTACTGGTACTTCTATCCTTTTTCTTTATATAATGTTTTCCATTATTTTGCTTTGTGATACCGTTGCCATGATTAGCTAGTAGTTATCTTTAGTGTATGCTATGATGTAGTCAGTTATAATGCCAAAATAATATTATGGTTTGTGTATGATGTCGAGATGTTTTTTGTTTATGCTTTAAACTCAATCGCTTTTCCAACTAATCGAGCGTAGTTATTGGCTATGTTATTGGGAAGTTGCGAACCCCGATTCAGAGTACACTATCTATGTCACCCCTTAGTAAGAGAAGTCTATAGGATACAACGTAAGTTTGACTGAGGCATATCGGTTTTAGTAAGTCCACAGAGCCTTGGACTCCGAATGAGGACTCTTTCGTAGTGAAACATCTTCGTACATTGTCAGTACTAGACCATGCTAGTGTAGTCACCAAGCATATAAATTTCGTACGGATACTCTGAAGCATAATGGTTGTTGTAAGTTGTACCTCTGCTAAGTAAGGCCATGGAACCCGGTCAGTGCTGATTTGTACACTTCACTATAATGCGGTCTCAAGCATTGCACCCCGCTTGAGGGATTCTTAGTTAATTAAGGAACTATTTGTTTAAACACATAAAGGATTGGACCGTTAGGATAACCGAACGTGTTCATGGAAGTCAAACCTGACTTGGCCATGATGTTCTTTATGGTTGAACTCTTTTAAGGGCCTAACTATCTTTTAAACCCAATCATTAACGAAAGTATCAAAACACAACACGTGTCTCGGATATGGCAAACCCTGTATTCTATTATGCTTAAGATAGTTTAGACCTTTATGGAAAGTTAATACGTCACCCAACCGAGTCGCTCAATTGGGTGAGCCGTCTGAACGTGTATGTCTGTAGTCAGACAATAGGCTTCGGGGGTAAGGGACATTTCTGTCTATTCAGAATCTTCAAGCCTATCGCATTACCCAGTGACATGTCTTATGATAGGGGCATTTAGGACCAATGTAATGAATACAAGGTCACTACCTATTCATGAGCCAACATTCCATAATCTTGGCAAAGTAACTGATGAAATCATAGTATGCGCTTGTTTTTACCTTATCTGAATTACAAATTTTATCTCAATTACTTTACTTTATCTTATAAACTAGAAAACCCAAAAATTAGGAATAACCCACTACTCCTTCACTTTAGGATTATCTTAAGCTTTAATTATAGGTTCCATTCTACCGATATCTTAAAAATACGACCCTAGGTCATAATTCCCTTACACATAATAAGGAGTAGCACGATTTAGGCCCCGCTAAATATAAATTTAAAACTATTGCTCTCTCTCTCTCTCTTGATAAGCCGTTTCTGACACCTTGCGACCTAACGACACCACATAAATAAAACCATCCATTTTGGCCATATCGTAAGTAAGAGTAAGTTTTTGGCGCCACTGCCAGGGATGGAATTTTTCTGTTTGTTAAGGTAACCGTTGATTCCATCAGGATATCTGAGATTCTTGAGTGGTGTCTAAGAAAGACAATTATACAAGGACTTAGTTGTTGGATTTTCCGAATATTCTCCAATTATATTGGAACCAAAAGGATCCTGCCTCTCCGTTGTCGGCATGGCCACTTGTTTCACAGATAAATTGATAAGGAGCACACATGCTTAATAAATAGGGAGTTTGTCGGTATAGGATTTAAAGTCGCCATTATAGTAAACCCTTTTAAACTATAAATACAAAATATTAATTATGGTATTAATTTCTGTAGATTCCAGTTCAAACTTAACCGATTACGAAGAAAGTGCGAAAGGCAGTTACTCTCCCACGACTTCGGAAACCGAAGAAGTTTTTCTTTATAAACATAAAAATGAAACAAATCTAAACCCTAATGAGTCTCGTCAAGAATTAATTCTTGATCATTGTAGTCCAAGAAGCCGGATAACTTCATCCGACTTAGAGATTACATTGCTTTTGGATAAGTTTTACTCAAATGAACCAGGATTCGACCCTCTTAATGATCCAAAAGGGAGGTTCAGTCTTAATGAACTACTCATTATGGAAGATGAAATACGGGAAGAATGCCCAACTATTTTCAAATATCCAGACTTGTTTGAATATTTTCCATAAGAGAAATGACACATTGATGAGTCAAAAGCTCCGTTTACTGGAAATCTATTAAATCCTAGTAGAAGGTTAGACGTCTATAGAGAATTCGTTAGGCACCTCTATTCCTCAGATTTCCCGTTTCCGAAATTCCAAATAAATTTACTAAAAAAGCTGCGTAATCAAGTTCGTTCTCTTCACAAACTGTTAAAGGAATGTTGGGATGATATTTTTGTCAAGTTTCGGGATGCAGAAATTGACCTCAAATTTGATTTAGAGTCATTTGTCAGTTTTCTACCTCATATCGATGATAAGGAATTTTCTCAAATTCACATCAACCGTTATGTCGGCGTAATGATTGAGATCGAGATTTCTTCTACTTTGATCCAGCCTCATTTCTCATCAAATATTAATCGAAGTTTTTACGGATTCAATCGAGGAAAGAATACATCAGAATTTCTTCGCAAAAAGAAAGGAAATATATTCTGAACTCGTTCAGATCCTCACTATGTCAAAATTTCCATTTACAACTCCGCAAAGAAAGGTCATTCGAGAAATATCTGAAAAATTTAAATTTACTATCACTGATCCTGACTGCGCGGAAGATCTTTTATTTCAAGACACAGTGTCAAAACTTCTTTTCGAACTTAATTACCGAGATACTGGACCAAGGGATGGAATTTCAAATATTAAGAAAGTTAGAAGGGCTTTGGTTAAACTTATGGACGACATCAGAAATTTACAAAAGCGTGAGCGTAAAATGCTAAGTGATTTTGAAATATTTTCAGTACATTCCGCTGATTTACTCTGGATGGTCAAAGAAGCTTTAAATTTATCTTTCTTTCCGCGTCATTTCTGGAACTTAGTTGTGGAACCTGTGTAATTTGTGTTATTAATAAAATAAGAATCTTTATTTTACTCTGTCTGTTTGTCTTTGTCTTTTTAAATTTTAGATTAATTAAATCCTTTGTTAATTTAATGATAAAATTTAAAATTTTAACATATAAAAAAATCACGAGTCGGGTCGGGGAAATAAGCCAGTGCGCCACACGGGCCCATTTTTCTTCCTCTTTTCTTTTCTTCTTCCCTTTCTTTTCTTTTTCTTTTCTTCTTTCCTCCTCCCTCTCATGGCCGACGATTCAAGAACACACACAGACACACACACACATCAATTTTTAACCAAATTAAACGATTCGAAGCACTAATCTAAGTCTCTCGTGCCTTCTAAACTCATTCCCCCTGTCAATTTCGCACAAAAGGTATTCTTTCACGGTTAAAAATCAAGTTTTTGCTTAAATTCAAATTTTTGACTTTTGTTAAAATTCATGTTTTATGCCCAATTTTGATTCCCTACATGCTTAATTAGACAATGTGATTGATATGTGTTATTTTTTGGGTCCGATTTAGGCATTTTAGTTCACTTTTAGCTTTCGATTCGCGAGTTTGAGTTTTAGGCTAGAAATTTGTGAAATTTTAGGAAATTTGATGTTTTGCTAGCTTATCTAGGCTTAGTGATTCATCTAGTACACTTAGAAACTAGTTTTGGAACAATTTAGGATTGTTTGATTGAAAATTGAAGTTTTGCTAAAAATGTACGAAATTAGGCTTCAGATTTTTCCTAGCGTTAAAACGTTTTTAAAACTTAGGATAATTGAAAACTAGTCTACTTTAAGATATCATTGACTTACAAATAGAATTGGCGCCTAGTCTTTGATTTTTCTTATTTTATAAGTTTTGATCAAAATGAATATTTTTCAATAAAAATAGTCTTAAATCATGACTTAAGGACGTTATAGGCAAAATTTGATGTTTAAAAATATTTAAGGTAATTAAAAATGGTCATTAGAATCATTGTATGCTTAAAAATCATCTTACTTTGATCAAAGTTGCTTATTACGACTAACTCACTATAATTATTATTTGTAGCATTATTTGTTGCAATCATGGATACGCTTTGAATTCCGCTTAGAAATAAGTTTATAGTAAGTTTAGAAATTGTTTGCAGTAATTTTGGCTATAATTGACAATAACAGGGATATGGAAAATCCCACTTTTAAAGCCCTTATTTCGAATTTTTTTTTTTTTAAAAAATATAAGCATTTTTCATTTCTAAGTGTTATTATATGTCTTATTATTTTGGAATATAACCTACATTGTTTGACTCCTGCAGATGGCTAACTATCTTCTAGAAAAATACGAGCTACCCCACTCCATTCACGGGTAAGATAACCTGGGAGAATACGAGCTGTTTATGCGAAATTGGATAAATAGGCAAAAGAGACACAACAAGTATATCAACTTGGAAATAATGGAACAGTGCGGGTGGCAGATGAGTTGAGAAGAATCTTAAGTTTTACGGTAAATGGAAAAACTCACAGCACCTGGCAAAAGCTGTTTGAGATTAACGAACGGGTGTATCTAGAACAGTTTGCTGAGTTTATGGCAACATGGAATTTCGAAGCAAACGTTGACCCAGAAGAGTACAACAGTCGTCGTTGCATCAATTTCCACCACCAAAACAACATGAATCACCTCACTCTTGCAGAATTCGCCATTCACCTATAATTGTACAAGAGAACCCATGTTAACCGCTTAGTGTTCAAAAGAGGGTACACTACTTTGGACCCAATCGATCATCAAATCTTTTGGCAAACCTACATCGTCAAGACTCTTCATTCGAAAACCCAACATAGCGGAACTGTCACCATTGCTGACATGCGCCTTATACACGCCATGATCCACAACCAGAACATGCAGGTTGCATATCTTCTGGCCCAGGCATTCACTAATGAAAGGAATGCGCCGGGTTCAGTTGCACCACTCTTGGGCACCGTTGTCATCAGACTTCTTCGTCGGATGCATATTTTGGGCAGTATTGAGGGATTGGGTTCTCGAAGGGTAACTGAGTCAGAGGAGATTGGGTATAAATTCCTACACAATTGGCAGTTGGTTCGGGTACAGGATCAACATTTGATAGTTTTAGCTGATCCGGCAATTCCAGACTCAGTAGATCGGACAGTGCCTGGTGTGACAATTAGGAATTATAGACCTGACCTGAGGACGAGAGATGGCAGGAGGTGAAGAGGTTCGTAGGAGCCAAGGGATGAAGATGATCCCATAATGCATGGTGGGCCCAATGATACTGACACCAACCGACGCTCATCAGTACGTCAGGAGGACCAGCCACGCTTTGAGCCATATCATTATCACATGGGGGATTTGCCTGAGCATGAGAGATGGTTCGCTGAGGCTGCTATTTTTTAGAATCTGGATCACTTCACGCAATATGCAGGCAGACAGCTTAATGTCCCACCGTATCATCACCAGTATCTATTGATGTTCGCCCATAGAGACCCTAGAGATGCAGGGACTAGCTATTAGTATCCACGACCTCCGCCTCCTCCTCATCAGCACCACACTTAGCACACGGTCATCCCATCTCCACCAAGGGAGCAGAGCACAGGGTACGAGGACTTGGCCAACAGCATTTTTGGCCAGAACCGCATCAACACACAGAGACACATCTACCAGTGCTCAGACTAATGCATTGGATCAGGCTGCAAGCTAGAGTATGGCTGAGGATGTGACGCAGGGTTTAGGAGGAATATGTGTGCATAACGATTGAGGTCAAGATCTGCAGAAAGGATAGGGTTGGAGTACGGGGCCTATGATGCATACCAGCACCTCATCACTCACCGGACTGATTGCATGTTCAGACGAGGTTCGTTTTAGAATATCCTCAGTCGTGAACACTTCAGAATTGGCACGACAGTTCACCACCGACGAGGAAATGGCCGACGTAGGACAATTAGCTCTAAGACACCCGAGACAGCACTGCACGAGTGTATCATACTCTCTCCCTCCGCACCAGTCAGATCAGCCATGATTCTCCCTATTTCTCTATTTTATATTATGATCACATGTTATGCTATGATACATTATTACATTATATCTGTATGCTCAATCTTGGGCATAACTACTTTTTATGTTTAAAGTTTGTATGATTGTGGTAGAATAAAATTGCATGAATAAACGTCATAAAACAAACGACGATCGAGACCATACAAGGTGAAAGCACGACTTGGATAAAGGACGCACTGAACGAGAATGGCGCCAGCACAAGATTAGAAGAAACCATAATCAGCGAACCATCCATACACGCCTTGTGACCATAGGGGAGTACTACGTCTTCACTACTTTTTCAATAGAATATACGCAATATATTAGACCACTTTAAACACTAAGTGTGGGATTAGCAACCCCATCAACATCAACTTTTAATAATAAAGTGTCTTTTTTAAAACCTAAGTGTGGGATACGCCGTATCCTTAACATTGAGGACAATGTTATTTTAAAGTGTGGGATAGGAATATTGCACATAAGGATTCTCGCTAAATCCTCAAGTGTTTATAAAACTAATTTTTTCACAAAAATTTAAAACTTTTCGAGCCATAAAACACTTAGGATTACAAAATTCTATAAATGATCAAAAAGGTTTTGTTACAAAATTGACAAAAGAGTAAAACAAGGTCAAAACTTTTTGCAAAAACCAAACCAAATTTTCCAAAAGAGCATTTCATAACGAAAGGCGCAATTCGACCCATTATAATTGTTGTGAGGCACCCCAAATAAGGCCTAACAAACACTCATTTTTAGTGCTTCACTATATTTCCGTTGAGTGCGCCGATTCTAGCATCTCTGAATCAGAACTTGCTCTTGATCTACATTTAGGAATCACACCTTTTGACAAGAACTACTAAGTTAGAAACCACGGCTATTCGTGAAGACAAAACACCCCCATCAAATACCTTCATTTCCATTTTTACTCCAAGCCAACAAAAATTCCATCTACCGCTACTTATTCGTTTCATTCGCTTCATAAAGAAATAAAATCCCAAAAAAAAAAATCTTAAATTTCAAGAGTTCCTCTATGAAACCGCATTAGAAAAATGCGAGCATCCAAGTTAAATATCAAAGAGACCACCGATAAAGGGAGATCTCGAAGAGAAAAGCAAAAGATGCTCGCCAAAAAAAATTAAAACAAAATAAAATAAAATAAAATAAAGGTTCTGAGAAAAGGAGCGGAACCAGAAAGATTCGAGAAATGAACTCCTGGCAGTCACAAAGAAAGATGCTCGACCTGAAATTCTCGACAAGAAGCTGAAAGGATTATCAAAAATCAATCCTTAAAAGAACTCCTATCTATCCAACCCTTTACACCCTTTAACCTCCAAACTCACCATCTCTTCACCATATAAGCTAAGTCTATAACTGAAAATTCTCTCAAATAAGTGATGGAGATTTGAGTATTGATCAAGCCTATGACGAGGAATGCATGCATGACTGGCTATGAGCAATTTCATTACTTAAAACTATTGGACACCCGATACACTTTAGTGAATTGAGTGACCCGAGTGAGATAGCCTCAGTTATGTAACCTCCTCTCATGCTTGCGAAAAAGGGTTTCGGAATAGCAAAAAGAGTAAAACCAAGTTTTCACTCCCACGTCTTGCAAAACAAAGATCGTTTGACCACTATGGATAAAAATCTTCTGTGCTAAAAACTCGAAAGTTTGCTTAAGGACAAGCAAAGTCTAAGTGTCGGATATTTGATATCGGCTAAAAAGTCATGATATCACCCCGATATTGAGGCCCAAAAACAATAAAGTTCCAAGCTTTATAGCCAAAATACCCGCTTCGTCGGTTAAAATTGAAGATGAAGTGATCACGAAGATGGTGCAAAAAGAATCAAGAGAATCGGAGCTAAAACGAAGATTCTAGAGCAAAATGGTGAAAGACGAGAAACCAAGTTACGATCCAGTAAAATCAGCAAACCAAGGTAGGCCAAACATCTTTCCAAATGGGCTGCCATAAGGGAAAACGGCATACCATATGGCCCAAGCAAACGGCCATAAAAAATGGCTGACCAGTGCAAACGGGCTTGCCAAACGGCCTGCCAAACGGCTTGCCAGCTGTTTGCAGGAAAAACTCAAGTCTATTTAAAGGGTCTTTGTTATCCATTTTTACACACACCTCTCTTCACTCACACACTTCAATTTACTTCTTTCTCTCTCTTTCTACAATACTAGTCATACTTGCAAGGTCTTCGACTCCGTGCGGGAAACCTAGTACCCGGAGAAAAACGCTGAAGATTGTATTAGGAGCGGTCTGGAGTTTAAAGTTATCACTTTTGTATTCGGGACTCATTAAATCTACTGGTACTTCTATCCTTTGTCCTTATATAATGTTTTCCATTATTTTGCTTTGTGATATTGTTACCATGATTAGCGAGTAGTTATCTTTAGTGTATGCTATGATGTAGTAAGTTATAATGCCGAAATAATATTATGGTTTGTGTATGTTGTCGATATGTTTTCTGATTATGTTTTAAACTCAATCGCTTTTCCAACTAATAGAACGTAGTTATCGGCTCTATTATTGGGAAGTCGCGAACCCAGATTCAGAGTACACTATCTGTGTCACCCCTTGGTAAGAGAAGTCTATCAGATACAACGTAAGTTTGACTGAGGCACACCGGTTGTAGTAAGTCCACCGAGCCTTGGACTCCGATTGAGTAGTCTTTCGTAGTAAAACTTCTAACTAGACCCCTAGTACATTGTCGATCCTAGACCATGCTAGTGTAGTCACAAAGCATATAAACTTCGTACGTACACGCTGAAGCACAACGGTTGTTGTAAGCTATACCTCTGCTAAGTAAGGCCATGGAACCCGGTCAGTGCTGATTAGTACACTTCACCATAATGCGGTCTCAAGCATTGCACCCTGCTTGAGGGATTCTTAGTTAATTAAGGAACTATTTGTTTAAACACATATAGAATTAGACCGTTAGGATAACCAAACGTTTTCATGGAAGTCAAACTTGACTTGGCCATGGTGTTCTTTATGGTTGAACTCTTTTAAGGGCCTAACTATCTTTTAAACCCAATCATTAATGAAAGCATCGAAACACATCACGTGTCTCGGATATGGCAAAACCTGTATTCTATTATGCTTAAGAAAGTTTAGACATTTGTGGAATGTTAATACGTCACCCAACCGAGTCGCTCAATTGGATGAGCAGTCTGAACGTGTATACCTGTAGTCTGACAATGGGCGTCGGGGTAAGGGACGTTGCTGTCTATTCAGAATCTTTAAGCTTATCACATTACCCAGTGACATGTCTTATGACAGAGGCGTTTAGGACTAGTGTAATGAATATAAGGTCACTACCTATTCGTGAGCAAGCATTCCATAATCTCAGCAATGTAACTGATGAAATCATAGTATGCGCTTGTTTCAACCTTATCTGAATTACAAATTTTATTGCATATACTTTACTTTATTTTATAAACTAGAAAACCCAAAAATTAGGAATAATCCACTACTCCTTCACTTTAGGATTATCTTAAGCTTTAATTATAGGTTCGATTCTGCTGATATCTTAAAAATACGACCCTATGTCATACTTCCCTTACTCATAATAAGGAGTAGTACGATTTAGGGCCTGCTAAATATAAATTTAAAACTATTGCTCTCTCTCTCTTGATAAGCCGTTTCTGACGCCTTGCGACCTGACGACACCGCATAAATAAAACCGTCTGTTTCGTCTATATCAGTAGTCAACACCAAATTCTCTCTTTATTGCATAAATGTTATATTCTTTTATGTATGGTCAGGCCAAAAGCTTTCTTACTGGCACTTAAGCCTCCTTGATTGATAACTCAAATACTTGGGCTCAACCTTCAGTGTCGCACACTACTTTCTTATCCTCGGCAAAATCTTCTACTCTTCTTCTAATACTTCTACCTTTTCTTTATTTATCTTTACTGGAAAAAATCCATCCGACAAGACTTTAGTCTTTCATTTTTCTTGACACTTCATGTTTAACAGCTCTGTGATGACCCAGAAAATTTTGACTTATTTAAACCAATTCTCTATACGATTTATTATTTTGACACGTTAAACAAAGTCTGTTAGATTGAGTCTCAAAAATTTTAGAACTGTTTCATATATACAATTATCTTTGACTACTCTCGACGATTCATGAACAATTATATGTATGTATATATATATGTACAAGCAAAAACGACTTTCCTACAGTAAAACACTATTTGCTACAGTAAAACACTATTTGCTACAGTGAAACCGTATTTTGCTACAGTGAAAACGACTTTGTTACAGTGATTTGCTACAGTAAAACACTACTTGCTACAGTAAAACACTATTGCTACAGTAACACTATTTGCTACAGTATATACTATTTGATGTCGACGAACTAGCAAACAAAACGGGAAAGGCGACCATGCGATCGCATGGCAAAAACACTGAAAACTCATGTGATCGCATGAGCTACAGTAAATCGAAAAGTACTATAAAAAGGCCAGTTTGTTCGACGATATACTTCACAACATATTTTCTTATGTAATTTAAATTTTAATTTATAATTATAATTATAATTTTAATTTAAGTTAATAATAATAAAGTATATTCGAGGGTGTTTTAATTCGGGTTTCAAACCGCTTTAAGCTAAGAAAATATTGGGTATTGTTTGGGGTATTGTTCTTGAATCCAAGGCCAACCATACAGTCGTCTACCGTCATTACGTCTACGCAATTTGCCTACAATATTGAGTCTCAATATTGAACTGTGAGTTTATAGTCTCCCTTTTTAAATACTTTAAATATTTTTGGGCTGAGAATACATGCAATTTATTTTTAACGCGATAAGACACAAGTACATACTAAATTCTACACTGAGTTAAACCGAAAATCCCTTAGCTTTGGTAACTAGTAGCTGCCAGTGCATAGGATATGGACTGGTGGGCGCGAATAATTGTATATGGATCCATAGGGCTTGACATCCCCGTCCGAGCTAGAGCGCTAGCCTTTTAACGGACGTATGTTATTTGAGTTTAAGACACGTTGGTTTGCGGGTATTAAAACGAATGGGGTAATTATCACTATAGCGTTAAGTTTAGTTACCAGGGTGCTCTGTTACGTATAATCTATTGATAAACTTTTGATGAAATCTTGTGGTCTATCTTTATATATGTTTATGACTCGAGTAATTAAACCTATAACTCACCAACATTTGTGTTGACTTTTTAGCATGTTTTATTCTCAGGTCCTTAGAATGCTTCCGCTGTGATGTGCTTGTTGCCTGCACGGAGTCTCTCATGCTTTGTACAAAGTTTATTGCATTCAAAATAAAACTGCGTTGTGTAATAAATAATTGGACTGTGATGTCAACCTGTAAATTAAAGACTTATGTATTTCCGGGTTTTGCTTATACCTAAGCACTCGCCCACATGTTTATAACTTTCTATGTTTAGAAAGTCACTTATTTTAATGAATGCAATATTTTATCAAAACGTATCATATAGAGGTCAAAACCTCACTGTGGAATCAATGATTAACGTGCCGCGTCAATAGCGATTTTGACAGGTCGTTACAGTTGGTATCCGAGCTTGAGGTCATAGGGAACCAGAAATTACATTAGTGTGTTTAACTGGTAATTGTTAGGATGCATTAGTGAGTCTGGACTATGACCATATCTGTTTTTACTGATTTTTGCTTATTATTTGGTCAAAAACATTATATGTGATATATTTATATGCTAACGTAATTGTTGTTTCAATTATGTGATAGATGACTTCTTCTAATCCTATCATTTTGTATGACTCAGAATCAGACACTGAATCTATTCTATCCACAACTGAAAAGGGGGTTCCAATACCTATTAAAGAAGAAATTGTGTTAGCCGGGGAATCTCAACTCCCGGTAAACCCAGAGGAGGTTCCAGCTCCACCCAGCTTTAGTTTTCCGGAGCCACAGTATCGTTAGCATGGACCCATGATCCCTGGAGTAAACGAGGATCGTCCATTTCTAAACAAATATGGACATTGGTCCAGATATACCGCCGACGGGCGGGTTGTGCCGATTACGCCTGGCAGATTTCGGTTCATGACCACCGGTACATATTCTCGCAGTTCGTCATCATATTCTCCTACACATGACTCAGACAGTTCGTCATCAGACGAGATCAGTAAGGAGGAGGATTTCGCTAATGAAATAAAAGAGATCACTAAGGAGAAATTCCAAGTTGCTATAGATAATAAAAATAACCACAATAATAAAAAGTCGTTAATTATTAAAAAGGAATAGGACCATTCGATCCGTAACCACCCTTATTGTATTAAACCCACAGAGGCAACGGGTCCCTCAAAACCCCAACCAAAAATAAAATACACTGCCAGAATGTCTGTCGGACCATGTGCACACAAACAATTGGCAGAGAGAACCAAATGGGAAGAAGTTTCTGATAGTTCTGAATAAACGACCTCGCAACCATAAATCTTCCATGTGCTATTTTATTGCTTATGTGTGCTACTCTATCTTGTTATGTAAAATATGCATATGTAAAATATCGGTATTGTATGGTATTGTATTATTTTGGTTTATTAATAATAAATGCATGGAATGATTATTTGTATTATTACTACTTCTTATTATTATTATTACATAATAATGTAATAACTCGCTATAATTTTTCATAGTAGAATATTATTAGGATTTTAGTAGTTAATTCCTTGTACTAGCTATTATGTATGAACTTAACGGGTAGGTAATACCCTAGAAATAATTATAAAATGCTAATAAGAAGAAAAGGCTTTTATAATAATCGGTTCATATTATTAATATGCTACGATTAACTATTGACAACTCATTTTACCTATAATATTCTATATGATTAAATTATATCTGTTGTGTTTATTGAAGAAACATGTCTCAAATGTCGGATGCTGAGTTTGAGCAACTAGTCGAGAAACGTGTGAATGAAAGAATTGCTGCAACCGAGGCAGCAAAAGCAACAGCCGAAGCAGCAGCCAACGCAGCAGCCGTAAACACAAACTCACGAAACGGATGCTCATACAAAACTTTTCAAGGATGCAAACCACAGACGTTTAGTGGAACCGAGGGACCAGTCGGTCTAACCCGATGGTTTGAAAAGATGGAGTCCGTTTTCAAAATCAATAATTGTGCGAATGGAGACAAGTCAAAATATGCTTCGTGCACGTTGCAAGACGGTGCACTTACTTGGTTGAACAATTATGCTAAAGCAGAAGGAATAGATACGGCATATGATATCTCTTGGGAAGAACTGAAAAAGATGCTAATCGAGGAGTACTGTCCTCGAAACGAGATCAGAAAAATGGAATCTGAGTTACATAATCTGAAGGTTATCGGCGCGAATCTCAATAACTATGAAAAGCGTTTCATGGAACTAGCCTTGTTGTGTCCCGAATTGGTGCCAAACGAGAAACGAAAGATAGAAATGTATATTGACGGTTTATCGATCAATATCAAAGGAAATGTTACATCGTCCAAACCGAATACGATGAAGGAAGCCATGACAATGGCACACCAACTCATGGACCAGATCACAGAGAGTTCGATTAAGGCACAAATTACCGAAGTCAAGACAACTGAAGGAAAGAGGAAATGGGAAGACTATAAGGGTAAAAGTACTCTCCTGAAAAAACAAGAAACTTTTAAAGGTAAACAAGATGGGGCAACTGCAAGTCCAAACTATAAGGGACCCCATCCATTCTGCAAAAGATGTTACACACATCATGCAGGTTATTGCCAAGTGGTCTGAGATAAGTGCAACAAGAAAGGACATGTGGCGAAAGATTGTTATGCCACCGTTTCTGAAGTAAAGACAAAACCGACCGATGTCAAGAAATGTTTTGGATGCGGGAAGTCTGGTCACTTTATAAATCAATGCCCTGATAAGGAGAAGAACAAAGAACCCGCACGTGGAAGGGCATTTAATGTTAGTACCAGTGAAGCACGTGAGGATCCTAATCTTGTCACGGGTACGTTTACCGTTAATAATCAACTAGCTTCTATTATGTTTGATACGGGTGCTGATAGAAGTTATATGTGTAAATACTTTAGTTCTAAACTAAAATGTGCATCATTACCTCTAGACGATAAATATACTATTGAATTAGCTAATGGTAAACTGATAAAAGCCGATAAAATTTTCCATGGTTGCGAAATGAATCTCGCTGGTGAAACCTTCAAAATCGATTTGATACCCGTAGAATTAGGAAGTTTTGACGTAATCGTTGGCACAGACTGGATATCCAAAACAAGAGCGGAAGTTATTTGCGTTGAGAAAGCAATCCGCATCCCTCGTAAGGATGAAACGTCATTAATGATTTATGGGGAGAAGAGCAACTCAAAGCTGAACTTTATCAGCTGTATGAAGGCCGAGAAACTTATAAGAAAAGGTTGTTATGCTATTCTGGCACACATAAAGAAGATCGATACTGAAGAAAGAAGCATTAATGACATGCCGGTTGTAAGAGAATATCCCGGAGTATTTCCAGAAGAATTACCGGGGCTACCTCCACACAGATGTGTAGAATTCCAGATTGATCTCATACCAGGAGCTGCACCTGTAGCCCGATCTCCATATAGACTTGCACCTTCAGAAATGCAAGAATTACAAGACCAGTTGCAAGAATTATCGGACCGTGGATTTATTCGTCCTAGTTTTTCACCTTGGGGTGCTCCTATTCTGTTCGTCAAGAAGAAGGATGGATCTATGAGAATGTGCATAGATTATCGAGAATTAAACAAATTAACGATCAAGAATCGGTACCCATTACCGAGGATTGATGATTTGTTTGATCAATTGCAAGGATCAAGTGTTTATTCTAAGATTGATCTACGCTCCGGATATCATCAGCTGAGAGTGAAGGAAGAAGATGTTCCTAAAACCGCGTTCAGAACCCGTTACGGTCACTATGAGTTTCTAGTCATGCCTTTTGGATTAACTAATGCTCCAGCAGTATTCATGGATCTAAGGAATCGCATCTGTAGACCGTATTTAGACAAATTTGTCATTGTTTTTATCGAAGACATATTGATTTACTCGAAGAGCAAGGAAGAACATGAGCAACACTTAAGACTGGTACTGGAGATACTCAAGAAAGAAGAATTGTACGCAAAATTTTCGAAGTGTGATTTCTGGTTACAAGAAGTACAATTTTTGGGCCATTTTGTCAGTAAACATGGAATTAAAGTTGACCCCGCCAAGATCGAAGCCATTAGTAAATGGGAAACCCCGAAGACTCCAACACAAATTCACCAATTCTTAGGTCTTGCTGGTTACTACCGAAGATTCATTCAAGATTTCTCTAGAATCGCCAAACCCTTAACTGCATTGACTCAAAAGGGAAAGAAGTATGATTGGTCCACGGAACAGGAATCCTCATTCCAGTTATTAAAAAAGAAGTTAACGTCTGCACCCATTTTGTCATTACCGGAAGGAAATGATGATTTCGTGATCTATTGTGATGCTTCGCGCCAAGGTTTAGGATGTGTATTAATGCAACGCACAAAAGTTATCGCATATGCCTCACGACAACTAAAAATTCATGAAAAGAACTATACGACGCATGATTTAGAACTTGGAGCAGTAGTTTTTGCACTCAAAATATGGAGACACTATCTATATGGCACCAAGTGTACAGTGTACACTGACCATAAGAGTCTTCAGCATATTTTTGATCAAAAACAACTCAATATGAGGCAACGTCGCTGGGTAGAATTGTTAAACGATTACGATTGTGAAATCCGTTACCACCCCGGAAAGGCTAATGTTGTAGCTGATGCCTTAAGTCGAAAAGAAAGAGTAAAACCTCTTAGGGTCCGAGCTTTGAATATTACAATTCGTACTGATCTCACAAAGCAAATTCAAGCAGCACAGTTAGAAGCTTTAAAAGAAGAAAACGAAAAAGGCGAAATGAGCAAAGGGTTAGAAAAACAACTTGAAGTAAAAGCCGATGGAACCCTGTATTTTGCTGGTAGGATATGGGTACCAAAACATGGTAACCTAAGGCAACTAGTACTGGATGAAGCACACAAAACGAGGTACTCAATTCACCCAGGAAACGAGAAAATGTACCACGATCTCAAGAAGTTTTATTGGTGGCCTAATATGAAGACAGAAATTGCTACTTATGTAAGCAAATGTTTGACGTGTGCAAAGGTCAAAGCTGAGCACCAAAAGCCATCAGGATTACTGCAACAACCGAAAATTCTGCAGTGGAAATGGGAAAGGATAACCATGGATTTCATTACGAAATTACCAAGGACTACAAGTAGTCATGATACTATTTGGGTGATAGTTGATCATCTAACTAAATCAGCTCACTTTCTACCAATAAAGGAGACAGACAGTATGGAGAAATTAGCACGCCTATATTTGAAGGAAGTAGTTTCCAGGCATGCTGTACCTATCTCCATCATATCTGATCGCGATACCCGATTCACATCACGTTTTTGGCAGTCATTACAAAAAGCATTGGGAACTCGATTAGATATGAGCACCGCTTATCACCCACAGACAGATGGTCAAAGTGAAAGAACAATACAAACATTGGAAGACATGTTACGGGCATGCGTAATTGACTTTGGAACCAGTTGGGATCGACACTTACCGTTGGCAGAATTTTCATACAATAACAGCTATCATACGAGCATCAACGCCGCGCCATTTGAAGCACTTTACGGTAGAAAGTGCAGATCTCCTATATGTTGGAGTGAAGTAGGAGAAAGACAACTTACTGGACCAGAAATTATTCACGAAACCACCGAAAAGATCATTCAAATACAACAGCGATTGAAAACGGCCATGAGTCGCCAAAAGAGTTTTGCTGATGTAAGAAGAAAACCGCTAGAATTTCAAGTGGGCGACAAAGTCATGTTGAAAGTGTCACCCTGGAAAGGTGTTGTGCGATTCGGTAAACGAGGAAAGCTAAGTCCTAGGTACGTAGGA
The DNA here is from genome assembly GCF_046630445.1 of Rutidosis leptorrhynchoides. Lineage (NCBI taxonomy): Eukaryota > Viridiplantae > Streptophyta > Magnoliopsida > Asterales > Asteraceae > Rutidosis > Rutidosis leptorrhynchoides. The sequence continues at coordinate 423,559,500 of NC_092333.1, read as the reverse complement.
CCCTTTGAAATCACTGAAAGAATTGGAGTAGTTGCTTATCGATTAAAGCTACCGCAAGAACTTAGTAGTGTTCACGACACATTTCACGTGTCAAATTTGAAGAAATGTTTAGCTGAAGAGGATGTCGTAATTCCTCTTGACGAAATACGAATCAATGATAAACTCCATTTTGTCGAAGAACCTGTTGAAATCATGGACCGTGAGGTCAAACAATTAAAACAAAGCAAAATACCGATAGTTAGAGTTCGTGGGAATGCTAGACGAGGACCCGAGTTTACTTGAGAACGTGAGGATCAAATGAAGCAAAAGTACCCACATTTGTTCACTGATATCGCTCATAAAACAGGTACTACTCAAAATTTCGGGACGAAATTTTCTTTAACGGGGAGGTTATGTGATGACCCAGAAAATTTCGACTTATTTAAACCAATTCTCTATACGATTTATTATTTTGACACGTTAAACAAAGTCTGTTAGATTGAGTCTCAAAAATTTTAGAACTGTTTCATATATACAATTATCTTTGACTACTCTCGACGATTCATGAACAATTATATGTATGTATATATATATATGTACAAGTAAAAACGACTTTCCTACAGTAAAACACTATTTGCTACAGTAAAACACTATTTGCTACAGTGAAACCGTATTTTGCTACAGTGGAAACGACTTTGCTACAGTGATTTGCTACAGTAAAACACTATTTGCTACAGTAAACACTATTTGCTACAGTAAAACACTATTTGCTACAGTAAACACTATTACTACAGTATACTACTATTTGATGTCGACGAACTAGCAAACAAAACGGGAAAGGCGGCCATGCGATCGCATGGCAAAAACACTGAAAACTCATGCGATCGCATGAGCTACAGTAAATCGAAAAGTACTATAAAAAGGCCAGTTTGTTCGACGATATACTTCACAACATATTTTCTTATGTAATTTAAATTTAAATTTATAATTATAATTATAATTTTAATTTAAGTTAATAATAATATAGTATATTCGAGGGTGTTTTAATTCGGGTTTCAAACCGCTTTAAGCTAAGGAAATATTGGGTATTGTTTGGGGTATTGTTCTTGAATCCAAGGCCAACCATACAGTCGTCTACCGTCATTACGTCTACGCAATTTGCCTACAATATTGAGTCTCAATATTGAACTGTGAGTTTATAGTCTCCCTTTTTAAATACTTTAAATATTTTTGGGCTGAGAATACATGCAATTTATTTTAAACGCGATAAGACACAAGTACATACTAAATTCTACACTGAGTTAAACCGAAAATCCCTTAGCTTTGGTAACAAGTAGCTGCCAGTACATAGGATATGGACTGGTGGGTGCGAATAATTGTATATGGATCCATAGGGCTTGACATCCCCGTCCGAGCTAGAGCGCTAGCCTTTTAATGGACGTATGTTATTTGAGTTTAAGACACGTTGGTTTGCGTGTATTAAAATGAATGGGGTAATTATCACTATAGCGTTAAGTTTAGTTACCAGGGTGCTCTGTTACGTAGAATCTATTGATAAACTTTTGATGAAATCTTGTGGTCTATCTTTATATATGTTTATGACTCGAGCAATTAAACCTATAACTCACCAACATTCGTGTTGACTTTTTAGCATGTTTTATTCTCAGGTCCTTAGAATGCTTCCGCTGTGATGTGCTTGTTGCCTGCACGGAGTCTCTCATGCTTTGTACAAAGTTTATTGCATTCAAAATAAAACTGCGTTGTGTAATAAATAATTGGACTGTGATGTTAACCTGTAAATTAAAGACTTATGTATTTCGGGGTTTTGCTTATACCTAAGCACTCGCCCACATGTTTATAACTTTCTATGTTTAGAAAGTCACTTATTTTAATGAATGCAATATTTTATCAAAACGTATCATATAGAGGTCAAAACCTCACTGTGGAATCAATGATTAACGTGCCGCGTCAATAGCGATTTTGACGGGTCGTTACAAGCTCATTCATTTCAAAATACTCGGAAAAACTTGGAAGACCTTTGTTGGTCCAGATTTAACAAAAGTTAATTGATCAGTTTAAGCATATAATTAACAAACAATTAAATCAGACATGTGTAATTTTCAACGATATTCTTTTATTGATAAATTCTCAAAGAATCACGGTCATCCTTTGGCGGAATAGATAATCGGTTGATGCATATTGAAAGGACCCGTTCATATTGATTATAAACGATTCTTATCAATTGATTTCATAGCGAGGTATTGACCTCTATCTGATAGATTTTGTAAACATTGCATTCATTTTTAAAAGACAAACTTTCATTTCAACGAAAATTAATAGGTATGCATACCATCTTAAATACATCCATACTATACTAATGATATAATTACGTTTCCCAAGTTATAAATGATCAATCTGTCATTTACTTAATAACAATCTTTTTGAACTCAAATGACTTAAATGCAACGTCTTTTGAAATATGCCATGACTGTCTCCAAGTAATATCTTTAAAATGAGCAAATGCACAGCGGAAGATTTCTTTCATACCAGAGAATAAACATGCTTAAAAGTGTCAACTAAAAAGTTGGTGAGTTCATTAGTTTATCATAAACAATCATTTCATAATTTTAATAGACCACAAGATTTTTGTTTCTTCGTGATACATGCATTTCGCATCTGCTCACTATAAAATCCATTCATATGATGAACACCTGGTAACCGACCTGAACAAGATGCATATAGAATATCCCCATCATTCCGGGACTCTCATCGAATATGATAAATTGAAGTACTAAAGCATCCGTAACCCGGATGGGGTTTGTTAGGCCCAATAGATCTATCTTTAGGATTCTCGTCAATTAGGGTGTCGTTCCCTATTTCTTAGGTTACCAAGCTATAATAATCAGGGGAAATATTCGGTATAATAACCTACAGAACCTCTCGTCTGTATCATAATTCATTCGAGGAATGTTTTGCTTGTGTCTGTCTCGTCAAACATTTATAAAAGCATTTCATGTATTCTCAACCCAAAAATATATATTGCAAAAGCATTTAAGAAGGGAGTAAATGAAACTCACGATACAATATTTTGTAGTAAAATTTTCATACGACGATACTGAACAATTGCAGGTTTGGCCTCGGATTCACGAACCTATATCAATTGTATATCTATTAAAACATATAATCATAATCGAACAAATTTATATTTTATTATTAGTGATAAACCTATATCAATTGTATGTCTTATTAATAAATTAATAAAATATATATTTATTTATATGTTTTAAATGAAAATCTTATTATTTGTCAAAATAATGATATAGTTATGTTACGTATTAAATATATTTTTATATATATAATATTTACTTGTTATAATATTAATAATAGAAATAATATTAATAATAATGATACTTAATAATAACCTAAATGATAATACTAATAATAATACTTACAATAATAATAATGGTAATAATAATATTAATATTAATATTAATATTAATGATGATAATAATTATAATAATAATGCTTATGATAATAATATTAATGTTAATCATAATAATAATAATCCTACTCTTTTCAATGATAAACCCATATTTTAATGATGATAATAATATTAGTGATATCAATGATAATAATAATAATAATAATAATCATAATTGTAGTTATAATTATAATAACAATAATAAATGATAATCTTTATGATAATACTTGTATTAGTGATAATAATAATAATAATATTTATAATAATGACAATAATAATAATATTAACAATTAATAATAATAATAATAATAATAATAATAATAATAATAATAATAATAATAATAATAATAATATTAATAATAATAAAAATAATAATAATGATATAAAAATACAACCTTTGAAGAAAGCTAAAAAAACGCCACAGCCCGGGCTCGAACCCGCGACCTCTCGCTAATTCGACAACACTCATAACCACTCCTTCGTTTCTGTTTAATTAACTAATATCATACCCATATTTATTTATCCCGTTCCTTTCTATTTCCCTTTCTTCTTCAATTTTTCAAAATTGACCAAAGCCAAATCCAATCATACAACGAATTATTCAATTAATTTAGGACGTATAATTGGATCATAAATGTTTAGAATGTGGTTGAATCAACAAAAAAGAAAAAGGAAATCAAATAGCAGCTGCTGCAGTCGATATGAGCACGATGAACACTCCAATTTCAATTTCGAATTTAAGAATGTTTTAGATCCAAGTTTCTACATGAATTAGGTTTCAAATCCATCCTAGAATTTTTCTAAATCCTTAATTGAACCAGAAACATAAACACAAATTCGAATTTCTCGATAAGCAATTCGTTTGACTTTTGAATTTTAAAGTTTGACTCAGAAATTCGAACTTGATAATTGAAATTGAAGGCTGAAACTTTCCAAATAGTTTGAGTAGAAGATTCCTAATAACACTACATTATTAGATTTTAAAATTTCAAACGAATTTGAGCTATAAAAAAAATAAAACGCGAACAGAGGAACCAGCTGGTTTCTTTAAATTTTTTGTTTTTAATTCAAGCTGTAAGTACTGTAATTGATAATGGAAATAAAGAGTTGAATGATTTTCAGAATAACATAGTGTAGTCATTTGTTTTATAATCTAATTGTGTCTACAGGAATCATCAATCAGACAAAGAAGAAAAGAAAAAAAAGAAGTGGAAAACGATTTCTAAATAATTTTGTTATTATCCTGTGATTGAATTCGATTTAATTACTTTTACAGACAGGAAACAAAATCAACTACAGATGATGGATACATGAAACTGAATCTGATCCTATTTTCCTGATTTTATAAATTATATAATTAATATTAATAATTAATAAATATATTAGTAATAATAATACCAATAAATAATAATTATATTAGTAATAATAATAATATTATTGATAAGATACTAATAATAATAAATTTAAAAATAATGATAATAATAATAATATGATGATATTAAAAATAACAAAAATGATAATTTTAATAAGTTTAATAATAATTAATATTAATGATAATAATAATGTTATTAACGATAATAGTACCCATTATAATAACATTGATATTATTAATGATAATAATAATATTAGTAATAATAATAACATAACAATTTATGTATATCAAACTTCATATCTATATCTTATAAAAATAATAATATTACTATTATTAATATTAATATCGAAAGTAATAATAATATTACTATAACAACTTTACTTTTAACTTGTGTTTAATGTAATAATATTACAATTATCATATTGACTAATTATATATAAAATAACAAATATTGAATTTTTAATATTTATAAATTTTATATATATTACAATATATATAATATTACTTATGTATAGAATTCATATATATTCATTTTAATAGCAACTTAATTATTTTGTATATTATTTTACATTTTTAATTCCAATTGATTAAAGCGTATTTTATAAATTCAAAATATTATATATACACTTATATATATATATATATATATATATATATATATATATATATATATATATATATATATATATATATATATATATATATATATATATATATACACATATATATACACACACACACACACACACACACACACATATATATATATATATATATATATATATATATATATATATATATATATATATATACATATTTATTTACACACCATTGTTCATGAATCATCGGAAATAGTTAAAGGTTAACTGTAAATAAATATGTAAATATATATATACATATATATATATATACATATATATATATATACATATATATATATACATATATATATATACATATATATATATATATATATATATATATATATATATATATATATATATATATATATATATATATATATATATATATATATATATATATATATATATATATATATATATATTTACATATTTATTCACACACCATTGTTTGTGAATCGTCGGGAATAGTTAAAGGTTAACTGAATCCATGTAATTAGTTCAAAAATTTTGAGACTCAACATTATAGACTTTGCTTATCGTGTCGAAATCATATAAAGATTAAGTTTAAATTTGATCAGAAATTTCCGGGTCATCACAGTACCTACCCGTTAAAGAAATTTCGTCCCGAAAATTGATTGGGATCGTCATGGCTGACAATAAGTATGTTTTCATGACGAATATGAGTTGAAAATTAGAGTTTTATCATCAGTGAGTAATATGGATAAAACAATTCGTTTATGTGAAGAGTACGAGTGAAGCTATTGCAAAAGAGTGAAATGAGAAAGGTAAAGTTTCATCATATCTTTTGACGTAGACACGGTTGATCTCCGGATTAAAAAAAATCTTTGTTATCTATATAAGATTTTATTCTTCGGTAATTAAGGAAATTAGGATTTTCTTCAATTAGATGCGTAGTCTGCCACGATTTTTATGTCTGATATTTCGTAATAAATTAACCTCTTTCGTGTTCTTATTTCCACATCTCCTATCTTTTACACTTTCTTCCTCAATTCTTACTTGTAAAACATTCGTCAATATGCTTAATCCAGTTCTGATCCTTAATATGTTCCTAACTATCGCAACAATCATTCTTCTTTTTCAATTCCCACCGGAGGAATCTGTTTACTTCTATTTCGCTCTTGGGGTGGTGATTTTCATAATCCTTCCTTGTATCTGTCTTTCCATAATTATCGACATCCAAAGTTAATGATCTCTCCTATTTGCTGTGATTTATACTCCTATTTATTTTTCGGAGCTTCATGCTTTTGTTTTCTCTTCTCGACTTTAGTTACAGCAAGTAATGGTCCAGAATTCGTAGATATGAATTTCGGAATGAAAATAGTTAATGTTCTAAAAAAAGAAATGGTAATACCACGATCTAATTTGTCAAATTACCAGAAGTCAAGGGAAAAGATAGAACTATCAAGAAAATATGTTCTTGATGTGTTTAGAGATTAGGTAGAATGTAAGAGTCGTGTAACATGGCACATGATGATGTTATGGTCTGTGAATCATCATGTTCCATTATAAACTCAACATGACTTACTGTAATATAACCACGTTGATCAGGCGTCATTATATTATACTAACTCATGCTTCAATCCCCAACACTACTTCAAAAATATTCATACCTTAAACTCGAAGGTTTCAGAAGTTTAGAAACTAAAATAGTTTCCTTTATAATGTAATATAGATAGCGCAAAAAGATAAATAATTTCGGATAAAAATAGCTATGAAGATATCTTCAGAATTTCGAAGATATTTATAATGAAAGATACGATGATATCTTAGAATTTCTAAAATCGGAAGATAATGAGGAAATTTCTTATGTAATGATGTAAAATGCGTAAAGAGATTACATATCTTTTGGGATTTTCATTAGAAATTGAGTCATCTGGATTCTTTGATTAGAGGTTTAGTCCTTGTGATTTGTCCACATTCTCCTTCAGGGTTTGCTCAATCCGTTTTTTAGTTCCAAAATTTTCTTGAGCTTTACCAACACACTATTCTTTATCATCAAACTTTTGGCTGTTTAAGCTGTCTACAGTTTTTGCTGCTTCATCAGTTTTTTCAATACTCGGAGAATTGATTCAAAGACTGGGTGCTTTTCAGAAATTCAGAATTGAAGATCATAATTATAGAAGATAAATGTTATATGTATACATATAACTGTTGACGTAGAAACGCTGCGAGATTCAAAATAGTGATTGATGATTCCCGGTATTTGGTATGGCAATTATCGTTACAAGATGCGGATGGGAACATGATAGGGTTTCGATAAATAAATATTGTGATTTTTTGGAGAGATTTAAGTCAAAGAGCAATGAAGTTGCTGGTACATTTACTGCTAATGTGGTGGGATATAAAAGGTTCCCCGGTAACGAAGACAAAAAGGGGCAAACGTATATATCAAGGTTATAATAAGGCTAGTCCGAATGAAAAATTGAAGTTGATCTGCTGGAGATGTGACAAAACTGGCTATTTTGAAAAAGAATTGTAAGGTTATTTTCAATAATATTAATGTCAAAGGATCTGACATAGATACGTGTTAAACTTTTACTTTTGTTTCGAGTGTTCTCCAGGTGCATGACTATATGCGTAGATCACGTGTAGTTGGTTCATCTTCTCGATTGTTCATTAGTTGAGGTGTCTTCTAGAATTTTGAAGGGTTTGAACGCAGATTGACATTGTCAATATATGTATGATGAAATCATCTGGAATCTTGAATGATTCGAATATCTTTATGTGTTTTATGAATAAAAGTGATGTTCTAGTACAGTTTTGAATTCAAAGTATGCTTTTGAAAGATGTAGGAATCTAAGAGTGATGTCATCTATTAAATCTTGACTTGGATTCTGATCTGTCAATATTAGAATATGTAATTGAATTTATATGAGAAAGATTGTTCTGATTTTTATGAAAGAATGTATATCGCCCTGAAAGTAGTGATTATAGTTAATGATTTCTGAATCATAATTGAAGAATGTACAGTGTAACATATTAATTGTGAACTTACATATTTCTCGAGTATTACCTACCCGTTAAATAATTTCACAAGTAATATTTTGTACAAGAGAATTTTATTACAGTCTTTATGAAAATATATGTATGTATATTTTCTTCAGATGTAATACATATTTAATTAGTTAATATAATATTAAACTCATTTAATTTTTGGCTCGAACTAGAAATGAATGATTCCTAAAACTTTAGAAAATTACGTAATCTTTGCGGAGTATTTCTTCAACTTGAATGAAAATATGAATTAATACTTCATTATTCATCTATAATTGATATTTCTTCGGTGAACGATATTGGTGTTCGTGGAATTCTTGTGAACTTCGTAAGACACGAATGATGATTTTTTGAAAGTTTCGAGTATATAGAAAATAAAAGTGTAATATCAAACATGTATTTAAATAGTACACTTGGTTTATTATGAAATGGAATTTATTGAGTTGAAGCAGAGATTATAGTTAACAGTTGTTAAGTCATTAACGAAGGTTGTACATCATAGCATATCAGTAACATGAACTAACCGAGTAGTACCTACCAGTTAAAAATTCACACGTAATAGCTTAGCACGAAAAGATTTATTATGGTTTCAAAATTTATATATATATATATATATATATATAAAATATACATATAAATTCTTTAGAGGAAATGAGTTAATACTTCATAACTCATTGATACAATATACACATTGTTGATTCGTAATGATGTCCGCGGTGATTATAGAGCTGGCGGAGCTTGTGATGTTATAAGTGCTGCTGGTGCTGATGATGCTGACGGTACTGACGGTGCTGGTGATGCTGACGGTACTGTTGGTGCTGCTTATATAACAAGTCTAGCTTGTAAATCGTGCACCATTCCTGTCAGGGTTTCACTTCATTATTTCTATCCGCCCACTCATCTGATTTACAATTAGAACTAGAAAAAATAATCTCTAAAACTTTTAGAAACTACATATTCTCTGCAGAATATTTCTTCGATGAAGTTATGAATCAATACTTCATCGTTTGTTGTTGTTAGTATTCCTTGGTATCTACAGGGCGTATGACGTTGATGCTCGTGGTACAGATTGTGAAGTTGAGGTTTGCGATGTGGTTGTTGTTAGTGGTGGTAATGGTACTGTTGGTGTTGTTGTCGGTGGTACTGCTGATGCTGGTGGTGCTTGTGATGCCTGCAAGTTGTGCATCATATTCTCCAAAGCCACTACTCGAGCGCGAAGCTCGTTGACTTCTTCTATTACTCCGGAATGATTAGCGGTTTGAACAAGCGGATGAATAAAGTTTAAAATTCTAGATATTATATAGTTGTTGCTAGCTATTCTGGAAATGAGGGAGAAGATGGTGTTTCGGACTGGTTTGTCGGTAAGTGCTTCATGTTCTTCGCCGAGAGGGAAATTTGGTGGGTGGAAAGGATCGCCTTCTTCTTGTCTCCATTGATTAAGTCAATTGCGAACCCATCCCCATTTCATCCAAAATAGATGATGGCTAATTGGTTTATCCATTCCGATTACACTGCTTTCGGAGCTCAGGTGGATATCCATATCGGAATAGCTGTCGGAATCCGATGAACTCGAACTAGTTGAGAGATCCATCTCGTACGATCAGGGAAATGAATTTTGATATGTAATAGATTATAGGATTTAGATTAGTATTCTTCAATACATAATTTACATATGTATATATAATACCAAAATCCCATAAGTTACAGAGGAATTTTCAAAAGATGTCAGGCAGAGTTTACTGTAATAGATATGTTTAAGATATGAAATTTGTCTTTACACTATCTATGCAATAAATGCAGTAAGACGCGTCTAGACTTAAGATAATAAACAGGTAATTTCTGACAAGAAATGATAAGCAAAACTTTTTGACATGCAGGCACGGGTAAAGTCCAGACTCACTAATGCATCTTAATAACTATCAGTTAGACACACTAATGCATGACCTGGTTTGCTAAGACCAACGCTCTGATACCAACTGAAAGGACCCGTTCATATTGATTATAAACGATTCACATCAATTGATTTCATAGCGAGGTATTGACCTCTATATGATAGATTTTGTAAACATTGCATTCATTTTTAGAAGACAAACTTTCATTTCAACGAAAGTTAATAGGTATGCATACCATTTTAAATACATCCATACTATACTAATGATATAATTACGTTTCCCAAATTATAAGTGATCAATCTTTCATTTACTTAATAACAATCTTTTTGAACTCAAATGACTTAAATGCAACGTCTTTTGAAATATGCCATGAATGACTCCAAGTAATATCTTTAAAATGAGCAAATGTACAGCGGAAGATTTGTTTCATACCTGAGAATAAACATGCTTAAAAGTGTCAACCAAAAAGTTGGTGAGTTCATTAGTTTATCATAGACAATCATTTCATAATTTTAATAGACCACAAGTGAAAGGACCCGTTCATATACATTATAAATGATTCACAATAGTTGATTACATCGCGAGGTATTTGACCTCTATATGATACATTTTACAAACATTGCATTCGTTTTTAAAAGACAAACTTTCTTTACAACAAAAGTTGACGGCATGCACACCATTTCATAATACATCCAACTATAATTGACATAATAATAATCTTGATGAACTCAATGACTCGAATGCAACGTCTTTCAAAATATGCCATGAATGACTCCAAGTAATATCCTTAAAATGAGCTAATGCACAGTGGAAGATTTCTTTAATACCTGAGAATAAACATGCTTTAAAGTGTCAACCAAAAGGTTGGTGAGTTCATAGGTTTATCATAACAATCATTTCAATATATTAATAGACCACAAGATTTCTGTTTGTAAATATATGTACACTCGCAAGTGTATAAAAGTATTCTATAAGTTGTAGGCACCCGGTAACAAGCCTTAACGTTCATGTTTTACCCTCTTAAGTACACCAGATCAGGTGTGTTTAAAATAACCTCGAAGTACTAAAGTATCACATAGTCAGGATGGGGTTTGTCAGGCCCAATAGATCTATCTTTAGGATTCGCGCCTACCGTACATAGACAAGTAGTTTAATGTTACAAAGCTAAGGGTATATTTCTGGTTTAAACCCACGTAGAATTAGTTTAATACTTGTGCCTATTTCGTAAAACATTTATAAAAACAGCGCATGTATTCTCAGTCCCAAAAATATATATAAAAGGGAGCAAATGAAACTCACGCAAAATCAGTTTTAGTGTTTGTATTCATTTCATAAAACAGTTATAAAACAGCGCATGTATTCTCAGCCCAAAAATGTAAATTGCAAAGCAATTAAAAAGGGAGCAAATGAAACTCACGCAAAATCAGTTTTAGTGTTTGTATTCATTTCATAAAACAGTTATAAAACAGCGCATGTATTCTCAGCCCAAAAATGTAAATTGCAAAGCAATTAAAAAGGGAGAAAATGAAACTCACCATACTGTATTTCGTAGTAAAAATACATATAACGTCATTTAACAAGTGCAAGGTTGGCCTCGGATTCACGAACCTATATTAATTATATATATTTATATGTTGGTCAATATTTGTCTAACAATTTTTGGTCAAGTCATAGTGTACCACAATCCTAATGCTCGAGACTAATATGCAAAAGTCAACAAAAGTCAACTTGACCCAAAATGACTTCTAAAATTTATACGTGTTTATTATATAACTTAACTATAGTCGTTTTATATATTTAAATATATTTTTTAGATTTTATAATAATAAAAGTCATTTATTAATAAAAATTTATATTAACGTTTATATATGATAAAATATACTTTTATATATCTTAAGTAGTAGAATTTATAAAGTTCACTTAATATCGTAAAACTATAGTGGTAAGTATTATTAATGTAATTATATTACGCGTGGTGAAAAATATCTTTGTATCCCCTATTTATTTGATAAAATAATATTGATCATAATAATAATAAGTAAAATTTGTATTATTTTGTAATAATAATAATTATTATTCTATAAAAAATAACAATATTTATATTTACTAAAAATGGTATTATGATAAAATGATAATACTAACATAATAGTAATAATTATATTTTATAATAACAATGATATTTCTATTAAAATAATAACGACGATAGTAATAATAATCATTTTAACAATAATACTAAAATTCAGTTGACTATAACTTCTAATCCGTTCATCGAAACCATTCGATATCTAAATGAAAAGTTCTTAATTTTTCGCTAGCTTTCCAATGACATGCATATCATATACCCTATCTCAGTAGCATATGTATCTAATTCAGGATTCAACAAACCTATCTAAGGACAATATCGAATGTACAAGCATGCATAATCCTATATACTCGAGCACTAGTCAGGGATACACTATTGATATATAAAAGTTAAGTTATGAGTGCTCACGTATCAATATTGAGATTCAATATTGCAGGAAAGTACGTAGACGCAACGGAGATGATAAACACTAGATTGACCTCACGAGCATACCCATGAACCATACCCATCACCTCCATAGCTATAACCCATAATTTCCTTAGCTTCGACTCATTCAAAAAAACTATTTTGAAATCACTCGGACATCACTCCGTCGTAATATTTTATGTATACTAATAATATCTTGAAATAATACAGAGCAAATATATATATATATATATATATATATATATATATATATATATATATATATATATATCGATTGAGAGAGTTTAGAGAAATATATTTTCAAGTTTCTATGAAATAATGAAACCTATTGAATTCTATTTATAATAGATTTTTGAATTATTAAAATATGAATTATTAAAGTATGAATTATTAAAGTGAATTATTAAAGTATGAATTATTAAAGTGAATTATTAAAGTATGAATTATTAAAATGAATTATTAAAGTATGAATTATTAAAGTGAATTATTAAAGTATGAATTATTAAAGTGAATTATTAAAGTATGAATTATTAAAGTGAATTATTAAAGTATGAATTATTAAAGTGAATTATTAAAGTTAAAGTAAAGTAAAAGTAAAGTAAAGGTAAAGTTAAAGTATAGTAAAAGTATAAAAACTATGTATGTATAATACGCGTATAAATATATATAATATTAATTTAAATCGTTATATATATTTAATGAAATAAAATATAAATATCGTTATATTTATTATACTGGTTAAGTAATAAGTTGTCAAAAGTGATTCTAGATATTTATAAAAGTTATGTACGTTTTAATAATAAAGTTCTTTTTAAACTGAAAACGTTTTTGTACGTTTGAAAATAGATTAATAGAATATTATGGAAACCAATTCTCCACGAGCTTTTGTCTAACTTTCGTAAATGACACTTTTTATTTTTATTTATAAATAGCTTTACAAATTATTCCGAATATCGTTAAGCGGAATAGATTTTCTCAAATCATAGTGGACCTCTCAACAGAGACTTGTAATCATAATTCAATGTTTCTGATAATTCAATCATTTAATATATATTTTTTTCGTCGATAATCATATTGAAACAAATACGTTCATATAAGGCATTATACGTTTAAATACTTTGTTGACATTTTCAATTTATAACATATACACATATACATACATATTCATATATGTTCATTTAATGGTTCGTGAATCATTGGAATTTGGTTGAGGTTTAAATGAATGTATAAACATAGTTTAAAATCCTTGAGATTTAACTTAACAAACATTGCTTATCGTGTCAGAATAATATAAAGATAAAGTTTAAATTTAGTCAGAAATTTCCGGGTCGTCACAGTACCTACCCGTTAAAGAAATTTCGTCCCCGAAATTTGATAGAGGTCGTTATGGCTAACAATTAGAATGTTATTATGACGTAACGATTATGAAGTTTTATCATGTCTAAGAAGTATGGATAAAATAATTCGATTACTCGAAGCGTATGAGGGAAGTTATCGTAAATGAAGGAAATAAGATTATAGTGATTCGTCATATCTTTTGACGTCATCACAATTGATCTCCGAATTTAAAGAAAATCTTTGTAATCTATGTTGGATTTGATGCTTCGGGGATTAAGGAGATTATGATTCTCTTCGAATTAATACGATAATCCATCTTGATTTCTCTGTCAGGTATTTCACTATAAATCCACCTCCTTCGTTTCCTTACAACTCACACCTTCTATTCTTTCTCCCTCAACTCATATTTTAAAGTATTTGTCAATATGCTTCATCCAGTACTGATTCTCGATATACTCCTCTCTTTCATATCTGTCATTCTTCTTTTTCATCTGCCTCCGGAAGAATCTATTTACTTCTACTATACTCTCGGTTTTATAGTGTTTTTAGTTCTTCCGTGTCTTTATATTGCTATATGCATCGATATATACGGTTTATAATTTTTGGGTGGTTGTTGGGTTTTATATCTTCCCTTATATTTCAAAGCCCCTGCTTTTGTCTTCTATAATCATTGATATCCATAGTTAATGCTCCCTTCTATTTGCTGCGATTTATACTCCAATTTCTATTTTGGAGTTTTGTCCTTTCGTTTCTTCTTCTTGCGATTAAGCAACGTTTGTAATGGTCCAGTATTCGCAGATATGAATTTCAGAATGAACATAGTTAATGTTCTAAGAAGGAAATGGTAATGGCACGATCTTGATTTGTTAATTTACCAGAATACCCTGAAAAGACCGAATCATCAAGAAAATATATTCTTGATATTTTTAGAGATTAAATAGAATACAAGAGTCGTGTAACATGGAACATGATGACGGCATGGTCTGTGAATCGTCATGTCCCATTAGAAACTCAGCATGACTTACTGTAATATAATCACGTTGATCAAGTGTCATTATATTATACTAACTCATGCTTCAGTTCCCAACACTACTTCAAAACATTTATAATTTAAACTCGAAATTTTATAGAATATAGAAACTAATAGTTTCTTATATGATGTACACTGATAGCGCAAAGAGATAAATGACTTCAGATAAGATTAGTTGTGAAAATATCTTCAGAAATATCGTGGATATTTATAATGAAAGATATGATAATATCTTAGAATTTTTAATATTGATGGATGATGATGAAGATTTTTCTGTAAAGGTTTAGAATAAAGAGTAAGGTATTCGTTAATGACTTTAGCAGGCACTGAATCATTTGGATTCTTTGAAGGCAGATTTAGTCTTTGTGATTTGTCCACAGCCTCCTTCATAGTCTGTTCAATCCGTTTTCCAGTTCCAATCCTTCTCTTTTTCTCAGCTTTACCACCTTACTATTCTTTGTCATCAAACTTTTTTACTGTTAAGATCGTTTACAGTTTTTGATGCTTCGTCAGCATTTCAAGAACTAGTTTGCAGTTCAAAATATTTTTCAGAACTTCACATTCAAAGTATGTAAGTCCAGGAGATAGACGTTTTACGTACACATAAAACTGTTGGCGTAGACATGCTGCGAGATTTCAAAATACTGGTTACTGTTTTCCGATGATTCGTATGACAATTCTCGTTACAAGATGCGAATGAGTGAATGATGTGATTTCAATAAATATAATGATTTTTCTAAAAGTCAAAGATAATTGAAGTTGTTGGTAAGTTTATTGCTAAGGTGGCGAGATATGAAAGGTCCCCAGTAACGATGACGAAAGGGCAACGTATCTATCGAGGTTATAATAAGACTAGTCCAACTGAAAAGTTGAAGTTGACTTGCTGGAGCTGTGACAAAACTGTCTACTTTGAAAAGGAATTGAAAAGTCATTTTAGCTAATAAATGCCAAAGGGTATGACACGAATACGCGTCGAACTATGACTTTGGCTTTGAGAGCTTTTTAGGTACATAAATGTGGGTAATATGTGGTTGGATCATCATCTCGATTGTTTATTGTTTGAAGTGTCTTCGAAAACTTCGGAGAGTTTGAACACAGTTTGTAATCGTTAATATACATATGATGTTCTAACACAGTTTTGAAGTCAAAGTATAGCTTTGAAAGATGTAGGAATCTAAAAGTGATGTCTTCTGTCAAATCATGACTTGGATTTTGATTTGTCAAAATCAGAATGCGTAATCAAATTTGGGTGAGAATGGTTGTTTTGATTACTATACAAGAATGTATATTGTTGTGAAATTTTGGGAGTATAGTTGATGATTTGCTTAATCAGATTCGAAAAATGTAACATATTAATTGTGAATTTATATATCTCTCGAGTATTACCTACCCGTTAAATTTTTTTTTCACAATTAATATTTTGTACAACAGAATTTTATTACAGTCTTTATGAAAATATATATGTGCATATTTTCTTCAGATGTAACATAGATTTAATGAGTTAATATTAAATTAAACTCATTTGATTTACGGTTGAAACTAGAACTGAATAATCCCTAAAGACTTTAGAAATTACATAACTTTTACGGAGTATTTATTCAATAAAATTGATATTATGAATTAATACTTCGTTATTTGTTGGTGTTTGTAACACTTGCACCATATTCTCTAAAGCCACTACTCGAGCGTGAAGCGCGTTGACTTCTTCTATTACACCGGGGTGATTGTCAGTTCGGACGAGCGGATAGATAAAATATAGAATTTGATGTAGTATATAATCGTGACGAGATACTTTGGAAATGAGAGAGAAAATGGTGTTTCAGACCGGTTCACCGGTAAGTGCTTCAGGTTCATCACCAAGAGGGCAATGTGGTGGATGGAAGGGATCACCTTCTTCTTGTCTCCAATTATATAGGAGGCTACAAACCTATCCCCAATTCATCCAGAATAGATGATGGCTAATTGGTTGATCCATTCCGGTCACACTGCTTTCGGAGCTTGAGTGAGATTCCATATCGGAATTCGAGGGACTTGAACTAATGACGAATTCCATTTCGTTCGATTGAATAAAGGATTTTTTTTTGATATGAAATGATTTTTCGGCTATCGGGTGGTATTCTAATTACATAGAATATCTATATATATAGCGCAAAAG
The DNA here is from genome assembly GCF_046630445.1 of Rutidosis leptorrhynchoides. Taxonomy (NCBI): domain Eukaryota; kingdom Viridiplantae; phylum Streptophyta; class Magnoliopsida; order Asterales; family Asteraceae; genus Rutidosis; species Rutidosis leptorrhynchoides. The sequence continues at coordinate 423,542,085 of NC_092333.1, read as the reverse complement.
ATTTCGTAGATTACGGAGGAATTTACGGGATATGTCAGGCAAAATTTACAGTAACAGATACGCTAAGATATGGATTAGCAGATACGCTAAGATATGAATTTTGTCTATACACTATTCATGCAATCAATGCAGTAAGACGTGTCTAGACTAAGAATGATAAGAAGGCAATTTCCGACAAAAATGATAAGCAAAACTTTTGACATGTATACACGATCGAAGTCCAGGCTCACTAATGCATCCTAACGACTATCAGTTAGACACACTAATGCAGACCTGGTTCGCTAAGACCACCGCTCTGATACCAACTGAAAGGACCCGTTCATATACATTATAAACGATTCACAATAGTTGATTACATCGCGAGGTATTTGACCTCTATATGATACATTTTACAAACATTGCATTCGTTTTTAAAAGACAAACTTTCTTTACAACAAAATTTGACGGCATGCACACCATTTCATAATACATCCAACTATAATTGACATAATAATAATCTTGATGAACTCAATGACTCGAATGCAACGTCTTTCAAAATATGCCATGAATGACTCCAAGTAATATCCTTAAAATGAGCTAATGCACAGCGGAAGATTTCTTTAATACCTGAGAATAAACATGCTTTAAAGTGTCAACCAAAAGGTTGGTGAGTTCATAGGTTTATCATAACAATCATTTCAATATATTAATAGACCACAAGATTTCCGTTTATAAATATATGTACACTCGCAAGTGTATAAAAGTATTCTATAAGTTGTAGGCACCCGATAACAAGCCTTAACGTTCATGTTTTACCCTCTGAAGTACACCAGATCAGGTGTGTTTAAAATAACCTCGAAGTACTAAAGTATCCCATAGTCAGGATGGGGTTTGTCAGGCCCAATAGATCTATCTTTAGGATTCGCGCCTACCGTACATAGACAAGTAGTTTAATGTTACCAAGCTAAGGGTATATTTCTGGTTTAAACCCACGTAGAATTAGTTTTAGTACTTGTGCCTATTTCGTAAAACATTTATAAAAACAGCGCATGTATTCTCAGTCCCAAAAATATATATAAAAGGGAGCAAATGAAACTCACGCAAAATCAGTTTTAGTGTTTATATTCATTTCATAAAACAGTTATAAAACAGCGCATGTATTCTCAGCCCAAAAATATAAATTGCAAAGCAATTAAAAAGGGAGCAAATGAAACTCACGCAAAATCAGTTTTAGTGTTTGTATTCATTTCATAAAATATTTATAAAACAGCGCATGTATTCTCAGCCCAAAAATGTAAATTGCAAAGCAATTAAAAAGGGAGCAAATGAAACTCACCATACTGTATTTCGTAGTAAAAATACATATAACGTCATTTAACAAGTGCAAGGTTGGCCTCGGATTCACGAACCTATATTAATTATATATATTTATATGTTGGTCAATATTTGTCTAACAATTTTTGGTCAAGTCATAGTGTACCACAATCCTAATGCTCGAGACTAATATGAAAAAGTCAACAAAAGTCAACTTGACCCAAAATGACTTCTAAAATTTATACGTGTTTATTATATAACTTAACTATAGTCGTTTTATATATTTAAATATATTTATTATATTTTATAATAATAAAAGTCATTTATTAATAAAAATTTATATTAACGTTTATATATGATAAAATATACTTTTATATATCTTAAGTAGTAAAATTTATAAAGTTCACTTAATATCGTAAAACTATAGTGGTAAGTATTATTAATGTAATTATATTACGCGTGGTGAAAAATATCTTTGTATCCCCTATTTATTTGATAAAATAATATTGATCATAATAATAATAAGTAAAAGTTGTATTATTTTGTAATAATAATTATTATTATTCTATAAAAAATAACAATATTTATATTTACTAAAAATGGTATTATGATAAAATGATAATACTAACATAATAGTAATAATGATATTTTATAATAACAATGATATTTCTATTAAAATAATAACGACGATAGTAATAATAATCATTTTAACAATAATACTAAAATTCAGTTGACTATAACTTCTAATCCGTTCATCGAAACCATTCGATATCTAAATGAAAAGTTCTTAATTTTTCGCTAGCTTTCCAATGACATGCATATCATATACCCTATCTCAGTAGCATATGTATCTAATTCAGGATTCAACAAACCTATCTAAGGACAATATCGAATGTACAAGCATGCATAATCCTATATACTCGAGCACTAGTCAGGGATACACTATTGATATATAAAAGTTAAGTTATGAGTGCTCACGTATCAATATTGAGATTCAATATTGCAGGAAAGTACGTAGATGCAACGGAGATGATAAACACTAGATTGACCTCACGAGCATACCCATGAACCATACCCATCACCTCCATAGCTATAACCCATAATTTCCTTAGCTTCGACTCATTCAAAAAAACTATTTTGAAATCACTCGGACATCACTCCGTCGTAATATTTTATGTATACTAATAATATCTTGAAATAATACAGAGCAAATATATATATATATATATATATATATATATATATATATATATATATATATATATATATATATATATATATATATATATATATATATATATATATCGATTGAGAGAGTTTAGAGAAATATATTTTCAAGTTTCTATGAAATAATGAAACCTATTGAATTCTATTTATAATAGATTTTTGAATTATTAAAATATGAATTATTAAAGTATGAATTATTAAAGTGAATTATTAAAGTATGAATTATTAAAGTGAATTATTAAAGTATGAATTATTAAAGTGAATTATTAAAGTATGAATTATTAAAGTGAATTATTAAAGTATGAATTATTAAAGTGAATTATTAAAGTTAAAGTAAAGTAAAAGTAAAGTAAAGGTAAAGTTAAAGTATAGTAAAAATATAAAAACTATGTATGTATAATACGCGTATAAATATATATATAATATTAATTTAAATCGTTATATATATTTAATGAAATAAAATATAAATATCGTTATATTTATTATACTGATTAAGTAATAAGTTGTCAAAAGTGATTCTAGATATTTATAAAAGTTATGTACGTTTTAATAATAAAGTTCTTTTTAAACTGAAAACGTTTTTGTACGTTTGAAAATAGATTAATAGAATATTATGGAAACCAATTCTCCACTAGCTTTTGTCTAACTTTCGTAAATGACACTTTTTATTTTTATTTATAAATAGCTTTACAAATTATTCCGAATATCGTTAAGAGGAATAGATTTTTTCAAATCATAGTGGACCTCTCAACAGAGACTTGTAATCATAATTCAATGTTTCTGATAATTCAATCATTTAATATATATTTTTTTCGTCGATAATCATATTGAAACAAATACGTTCATATAAGGCATTATACATTTAAATACTTTGTTGACATTTTCAATTTATAACATATACACATATACATACATATTCATATATGTTCATTTAATGGTTCGTGAATCATTGGAATTTGGTCGAGGTTTAAATGAATGTATAAACATAGTTTAAAATCCTTGAGATTTAACTTAACAAACATTACTTATCGTGTCAGAATAATATAAAGATAAAGTTTAAATTTAGTCGGAAATTTCCGGGTCGTCACAACAAGATTTTTGTTTTTCCGTGATACAGGCATTTCGCAATCTGCTCACTATAAAATCCATTCATATGATGAACACCTGGAAACCGACCTTAACAAGATGCATATAGAATATCCCCATCATTTCGGGACTCTCATCGGATATGATAAATCGAAGTACTAAAGCATCCGTAACTCGGATGGGGTTTGTTAGGCCCTATAGATCTATCTTTAGGATTCGTGTCAATTAGGGTGTTGTTTCCTAATTCTTAGGTTACCAAGCTATAATAATCAGGGGAAATATTCGGTATAATAACCTTCAGAACCTCTCGTCTGTATCATAATTCATTCGAGGAATGTTTTACTTGTGTCTATCTCTTCAAACATTTATAAAAGCATTTCATGTATTCTCAGCTCAAAAATATATATTGTAAAAGCATTTAAAAAGGGAGAAATGAAACTCACGATACAATATTTTGTAGTAAAAATATTCATATGATGATACTGAACAATTGCAGGGTTGGCCTCGGATTCACGAACCTATATCAATTGTATATCTATTAAAACATATAATCGTAATCGAAAAAATTTATATTTTATTATTAGTGATATAATTATTATATTAATAAATTATATGTCTTATTAATAAATTAATAAAATATATATTTATTTATATGTTTTAAATGAAAATCTTATTATTTGTCAAAATAATGATATAGTTATGTTACGTATTAAATATATTTTTATATATATAATATTTACTTGTTATAATATTAATAATAGAAATAATATTAATAATAATAATACTTAATAATAACCTAAATGATAATACTAAAAATAATACTTATACTAATAATAATGGTAATAATAATCTTAATATTCATTTTAATATTAATGATGATAATAATTATAATAATAATGCTTATGATAATAATATTAATGTTAAATAATAATAATAATAATAATCCTACTCTTTTCAATGATAAACTCATATTTTTAATGATGATAATAATATTAGTAATAACAATGATAATAATAATAATAATAATCATAATTGTAGTTATAATTATAATAACAATAATAAATGATAATCTTTATGATAATACTTGTATTAGTGATAATAATAATAATAATATTTATAATAATGACAATAATAATAATATTAACAATTAATAATAATAATAATAATAATAATAATAATAATAATAATAATAATAATAATAATAATATAAAAATACAACCTTTGAAGAAAGCTAAAAGAAACGCCACAGCCCGGGCTCGAACCCGCGACCTCTCGCTAATCCGACAACACTCATAACCACTCCTCCATTCTGTTTATTTGACTAATATCATACCGATATTTATTTATCTTGTTCCTTTCTGTTTCCCTTTCTTCTTCAAATTTTCAAAATCGACCAAAGCCAAATCCAATCATACAACGAATTATTCAATTAATTTAGGAGGTATAATTAGATCATAAATGTTTAGAATGTGGTTGAATCAATAAAAAAAAGGGAAATCAAATAGCAGCTGCTGCAATAGATATGAGCACGATGAATACTCCAACTTTAATTTCGAATTTAAGAATGTTTTAGATCCTAGTTTCTACATGAATTAGGTTTCAAATCCATCCTAAAAACTTTCTAAATCCTTAATTGAACCAGAAACATAAACACGAACCCGAATTTCTCGATGAACAATTCGTTTGACTTTTGAATTTTAAAGTTTGACTCAAAAATTTGAACTTGATAATTGAAATAGAAGGCTGAAACTTTCCAGATAGTTTGAGTAGAAGATTCCTAATAACACTACGTTATTAGAATTTAAAATTTCAAACGAATTTAAGCTTTAAAAAAAACGCGAACAGAGGAACCAACTGGTTTCTTTAAATTTTCTATTTTTAATTCAATAATTCGTAGCTGTAAGTACTGTAATTGATAATGGAAATAAAGAGTTGAATGATTTTCAGAATAACATAGTGTAGTTGTTTGTTTAATAATCCAATTGTGTCGACAGGAATCATCAATCAGACAAAGAAGAAAAGAAAAAAATAAAAGTGGAAAACGATTTCTAACTGATTTTGTTATTATCCTGTGATTGAATTTGATTTAATTACTTTTACAGGCAGGAAACAAAATCAACTACAGATAATGGATACGTGCAACTGAATCTGATCCTATTTTCCTAGTTTTATAAATTATATAATTAATATTAATAATTAATAAATATATTAGTAATAATAATACCAATTAATAATAATTATATTAGTAATAATAATAATATTATCGATAAGATACTAATAATAATAAATTTAAAAATAATGATAATAATAATAATAATATGATGATATTAAAAATAACAAAAATGATAATTTTAATAATTTTAATAATAATTAATATTAATGATAATAATAAAAATGATAATAATAATGTTATTAATGATAAAAGTACCCATTATAATAACATTGATATTATTAATGATAATAATAATATTATTAATAATAATAACATAACAATTTATGTATATCAAACTTCATATGTATATCTTAGAAAAATAATAATATTAATAATACTAGTATTAATATTAATATCGAAAATAATAATAATATTACTATAACAACTATACTTTTAACTTGTGTTTAATATAATAATATTACAATTATCATATTTACTAATTATATATAAAATAACATATATTGAATTTTTAATATTTATAAATTTTATATATATTACAATATATATATATAAATTACTTATGTATAGAATTCATATATATTCATTTTAATAGCAACTTAATTATTTTGTATATTATTTTACATTTTTAATTCCAATTGATTAAAGCGTATTTTATTAATTCAAAATATTATATATACACTTATATATATATATATATATATATATATATATATATATATATATATATATATATATATATATATATATATATATATATATATATATATATATATATATATATATATATATATATATATATATGTATATGTATATATATATGTATGTATATATATATGTATATATATATACATATTTATTTACACACCATTGTTCGTGAATCGCCGGGAATAGTTAAAGGTTAACTGAATCCATGTAAATAGTTCAAAAATTTTGAGACTCAACATTACAGACTTTGCTTATCGTGTCAAAATCATATAAAGATTAAGTTTAAATTTGATCAGAAATTTTCGGGTCGTCACACATATTACACCTATATAGCTTTGGAACTAGTGAAGCTTATACAAGGTATGCACTCTATCGATTTAATACCCACACCACTAATTTGTACAATTGTGGCTTCGACTATTTATATGAGCCCTAATAACCATGTGATTGATCTATTGTCCACTGGTACAAAGGATGTGTGTACTCAGCTGACAACTGTAGAAGGAAGCACGTGACTCCCCTTTCCTTCTTCGGTAGCTAATTGCAGGAAAACCCCTTTGGACATTAGAATTGATTAAGCTAACAGAATGTTGGGTTCCCTAGGTGTTGACAAAGCATTAACCATGAACTGCGAATGAGTTAAGCTTCTGCATTTCATTTTTGTCTTGTAAGGTCACTTGTCAGCCACCCACACATTTCCATCTCCGTTCAACTTCGTCTTCCATGTCATTTAAATAGTGTTAATTGAAGTAGACAACATAAGAAACCATCATTCTTGTAATGGAGCATGATTTGCCTAAGTGTTATGTGCTGCTCCAGCCTTTGCTGATTCTTCAGTTACTGGTTCTTCATTGGATCCTCATGCTAGTTCTGCATACATCCTATGCTGGTTATAAAGTAAATTTGAATCCTAAACTATCTTGAGCTGATAGAGAAGACATTCCACCAAACACTTAAACATAGCATGCAATGCTATTTACAAATAAATAAATTATGTTGGCCTGCACATTACAACTAGTGTTTATAATCATGTTTTTTCGTAATTAAATCCTTAATTTTGTAGGGGGCTCAGCAACCTTCGTTATAATCCATTTGATACATAGGATAATCTTCTGTCGTTGTATCTTAAAAAAGAACATCTTTAAACTCTTCATCACTAAAACATTTAAGAGCTTTTTCATCAGTTATCTCATCGTCAGATTGAGGACCTGTGGATGATGCCTCAACTGTTACACATTCTTCTTGCTCTCGATGAATCATAGTGTCCAGCTCCTCCCTCGAGAGGTTATGAGGGATCGCTCCCTCCTCTAAGCCATCATAAACAATAGTATGATTTAGTTCATCCTGCATATCAAGAAACTCACGTAAAGTATTAACAATCTTAGAAGGGGTTACTGAGACTAGATTCTCCTTAATTCCTAGTGCAACTACTAGTTGTTCGTTTCAACTTTCAGGCTCGTTCTTCCCTTTTTCCCTTGAATATTAAGTACCTACCGATTAAGTCTCTGATTATTGATATCAATCCTTTAAACTTTCACTGACTTTCCTCTTACACATTCTGATGAACACGTTGGAATTAGTTACTTTAACATATTGTTATGTTAATTTTAATCATAGATTCAGCCCTCACTTGAGATCGCACGATGTTTCAAGTAGCCAATTCAGTACGGTAATTAGAACCTTTCTGTTACCATAACCATGTACTTTCGATCTAGTAGAACAAGAAGGTTCTCACAGTATTTTGAATAACCCTGTCAGCCTTTGACTTCTACCTTAAACTTATGCTTTTCAATATGCTTCATTTATTATATTACTCTTATATACTAATAGAGCCCCCGAATTTAGTCGTTTTAGTTTTAAATGGACGTCGTTTTGGAAATGGTTTCACACCCTTTTTCTCGCATCTTCTTTTGGGTTCAGCGTCGCCTGATTTTAGTTGAGATCAATTCCTAATCTAATTTGCACATCTGCTATTTTATTCTTCAATCTCTCAGGAAATTCTCCGTCTTTACTATTACCCTAAATTTCTTTACGTTGTTCTTTTGGGCATTTTTACGATTCATAAAAAGTTAATTATTGTCTTTTTCCTCAGGTAGATATCGTTCTTCTTCATCCAGTGATGTTGGAAATTTGTCTTCATCTTGCTAGGTAAGGTTGGCGATTTTTCGTATTGGTTGATTTTGTGATTAAAATTTGGAGATTGGGTTTATTTTTTCGTCTTTTTATGGTTTTATGTTTGGTGAATGAAAATGTAGATATAAGGTTTGCAAAATAATCGTTGAAAGCTTCGTAGCTCTGAGTTTTTTTTAGTTTTATAGTTTTTTTCCTTTTGAGTTTGTTTATTTTTAATTGGTTATTCTATTGTATTATCAGTTATTTTATCTTTTTCTTCCTTCCAATTGACATCTATTCTGCTTTCCTCCGTGTATTAATTTTGCTGGTGTTGTTTTCGTGTAAATTTTTCATCAATTTTTCTATCTGTTTTCCTAATTACGCATATCGTTTTTTTAATTTCTACAGTTGTGTGTGTAGTACAAGATTGCCGTTTGGAGTGATCGTTAGATTGTGCATTTAGCTGATTTGCGTTTTTACGATTTTAATTTCAGCTATGCTCCTTATGTTACTTTCCCGATTTGCTTCTTATTTGTTTATCGTCTGCTGATGTGACGCTACTTGATGTGTGTTTCCTTATATTTTTTGCATGTGTTAATTAATACTCCGTATGTTATTATTGATGCTTAATTGTATGATAGTTGTTCACACTGGTCTTATATATAGTTGTTTATTGATTTATATAATCTCATTACGTTATGTCCAGCAAAAGAAACAGAAAAAATAGTTGCTGTGATGGTGTGGGTAGTGGCTTTGTGGATATAGGTAATGTGTGTTGTGTGTCTGCATAGCACACACGACCTCATCAAATGTTGCAAACACCACAACAATTATCACCTCAACCACCACCACAACCACCATCGCAACCACCACAGTTAATAACCGTAAGAAACAATGAAAATATCGACATTAATTCGATGGGGACATTGTTTAATGGGAGAATAGAACTGACTCTCACAGTCCAATTTAATGACCACAGAGTTCATGCTTTTGTGAAAAGAAAATGTTTCGGACATGCACATAGGTTGCAGATGGAAACTTGATTTAAATTTTGTAGGCCAATTGATCTTCGAAGTGGAACAAATAAAATTTATATGCTTGGTATGTCTGCTAGACTACCAAGTAGTGGTTTTTGGCAGTCTAGCTCCATTTCATTCCTGCATTACATTTGTCTAACAGTCCTTAACTTTGTGATAAATGTTATTATTTTGATCGTAAAACCCCCGAAGAAATAACATTCATCAATAAATGTTTTCATCGTGATGCATGTTATTCTTCGAGCGTCTTTTTTTCATCGTTGATAATGCTAAAAACGAACATATATTTCATAGCATTATCCCTCAAGAAAGATAAACTTTTAGTTGCAATTGTTCTATTTACAAGTGATATTCGTTTAAATAATAAAAGGTGAAGACAAAAGACAGATTCGACGATTTGAAGACGCAAATGACCAAAAAGCTAAAAAGTACAAAGTACAATCCAAGTGGTTCAATTTATTGATGAGAAACGTCTCAAAATTATAAGAGTACAAGCCACAAAACGCAAAGTATAAGATATTAAATTATACGCAAGGACGTTCGAAAATCCGGAACCGGGACATGAACCAACTATCAACGCGCGACGCAACGGAGCTAAAATTACAAGTCAACGATGCACATGAATATAATATAATATATATATAATTATATATAATTATATAATTATATAATTATATATATTATATTATAAATATTAAATAATACGCAGCAGCCCACGTTTTTGGAATCATTGTGTGCAGGAAAAGGCTGCCATGTGATCGCATGGCTAGCCTGCCCAAAACCCATGCGATCGCATGGCTTGCTGTAGCAGGTCAGGTTCTATAAATTCAGCATTTTTCGGACGAATTTTAGAGAATATATAATTCAATCTCTCTCACTCTCAAATATATATTTATATTTATAATTTTAATTTTAATTTAAGATTAATAATAATAAGGTTATGGTAGCAATTGTTGTAAGTTTGTAAGTCAAAATTCTGTCCGTGTAATGCTACGCTATTATTAATCATTGTAAGTTATGTTCAACCTTTTTAAATTAATGTCTCATAGCTAAGTTATTATTATGCTTATTTAAATTGAAGTAATCATGATGTTGGGCTAAATATTAAGATTGGATAATTGGGCTTTGTACCATAATTGGGGTTTGGACAAAAGACCGACACTTGTGGAAATTGGACTATGGGCTATTAATGGACTTTATATTTGTTTAACTGAATGATAGTTCGTTAATTTAATATAGAGATATACAATTTGACGTATCTATAAATAACCATATACACTCGATCGGACACGATGGGTGGGATATTTATAAATACTAATAATCGTTCATTTAACCGGACACGGGAATGGATTAATAGTAAATGGACTCATTAAAACACGGGTGGATTACATACAAGGACACTTGGTGTAATTGATAATAAAATATTAAAACCTTGGATTGCACACAGTCGATAACCTGGTGTAATCATTATCAATGTATTAAAACCTTATTACAGTTTAAGTCCCCAATTAGTTGGAATATTTGACTTCGGGTATAAGGATAATTTGATGAGGACACTCGCACTTTATATTTATGACTGATGGACTGTTATGGACAAAAACCGTATGGACATATTGAATAATCCGGGACAAAGGACAATTAACCCATGGTAATAAACTAAAATCAACACGTCGAACATCATGATTACGGAAGTTTAAATAAGCATAATTCCTTTATTTTATATCTTATCGCATTTTTAATTATCGTACTTTTAATTATCGCAATTTTATTTACCGTCATTTTATTTATCGCACTTTAATTTATCGCACTTTAATTATCGTCATTTACTTTATGCTTTAAATTAAGTTATATTTATTTTTAATATTTTACATTAGGTTTTAATTGTGACTTAAGACATAAAATCGACAAACCGGTCACTAAAACGGTAAAAACCCCCTTTTATAATAATAATAATATTACTTTTATATATATATATATATATATATATATATATATATATATATATATATATATATATATATATATATATATATATATATATATATATATATATATACAAATATAGGTTAAAAATATAGCGTTAAACTTGGCTAGCTCCCTGTGGAACGAACCGAACTTACTAAAAACTACACTACTGTACGATTAGGTACACTGCCTATAAGTGTTGTAGCAAGGTTTAGGTATATCCACTCTATAAATAAATAAATAACTTGTGTAAAATTGTATCGTATTTAATAGTATTTCGTAGTAAAAATATAACTATTTCGTATACACCTCGCATAACATCAAGTATTTTTGCCGCCGCTGCTGGGGACTTCAACAACGCCGAAAGCGAAACGCTATAAAAAAAATTTTATTAAGTTTTTAAACTATTTTTGTAAAAATATAAAAAGTTTTAAATATAAAAATTTAAAAACATAAAAAGAAAAATATATTTCTATATTTTTAAATATTTAAATTATAAAGTTTATATTTTTATTGTTAAAAGTTATAAAAACTAATAAGTAAATTATTTTTTTATTTATAAGTTTTATTTAAGTTATTTTATTTTTATTTTATTAAAAAAAAATTAAACAAGTACTCGGGCCTGGCACTGTAGCAGCCCAAGCAATCTGGCCTGCAAAACCAAAGCCATGCGATCGCATGGCCCAGGCAACTAAATCTCATGCGATCGCATGAGACTGACTGACAGGCCAACCTGGTACGCCATAATTACGGTAGGGTTTTTAATTAATTATTATTATTATTATTATTAACTTAATTAGGGTTAATTATTTTATTAATTAGTTTTAGTTTTATTTAATTTGTATTTTTAAATTATAATTAATTTTATTAAATATATAAACTTAATACTTTTATAAAATAATAATATAAAAATAATATTTTTATAAAAATTGTATTTTTATAACTTTAAGTTTTATTTTTATATTTCGTATCATTTTAATTGTTCAAGCGTAATTTTGTATATTTTTCGTTCGTAATTAGTTTTAAGATTAGTTTTTGCCGTCGTATTTTATATTTCTAGATTTTTAGGCTTTGCCGTAAAATCCCTTAAGTGATTTTTCTTTAGACTAAGATTTAGGTGCTTTAGAATTTTGCGATGCCGTTTTAAGATTTTAGTACTTTTTAAGATATTGCCGTTTTGGATATAGAATTCCTTTAAGTTTTATTTCCTTTAGACGCAACTTTTAATATTTAGTTTTTAGACTTTAAAGTTTCGACGCTGCATTTTATTATTTTTTGACGCATATTTTTCGACCTTTTATTTTTCGACATTTTTCGACGCATTCTTTTTCTTTTTTATTTCTCGACGCTCTAGTTTTTAGGACATAGATTTTTTTTTCTTCAAAATTTCGACGAAAAAATTATTTTAAGCGGTTAAATTGATAGACATCCAAAATTTTCTGGTTTGTAGTAATAGTTGGATTTGTTACGGTGAGTTGTGGGCTTCCGATTTAAAGGGTCTTGGCTACCTGCTGCATCTATTGGCTATTCGAAACGTGGGCAAAATCAGAAAAGTCTATTAATTTGATAACTTATATAATTTTTTTTTATTTTTATAACTAATAGGATATTCAGTGAATGCACCGAGCAAAACGTTCACCACCTTCCATACGTTCACCACCTGTAACTCGATCAAGACATCTGGCCAACATTGTCGCCGTTGATTTTTCTTTAGAATCGTCATCTAGTCGACCAAGTACTCCAATTCAAAATTTCGATAATCCATTTTTTGAACCCGACCTCACAATTGAGAATTCGGAGGATATTCAGGGACAATTCAGAGATCCTGAACCACTAATCATTCCTCCTGAACCACAAATCACTAATCCAGAGATTGTCGAGGAAGAAACCATTAAGTCAGAATCCTCTAGTGATTCAGATTCAACAATTTCAATCATGGAAAATATGGAACCTCTAAGTATGGAAGACCGAATGAGAGCTAAACGCACTGGCCAAGGTCACGCAATTACTCAACCAGACATTAATGCGCCAGATTATGAAATCAAAGGACAAATTCTACACATGGTAACTAATCAATGCCAATTTAGTGTTGCGCCGAAGGAAGATCCAAATGAACATCTTCGTACCTTTAATAGGATCTGTACTCTATTCAAAATCAGAGAAGTTGAGGATGAACAGATCTATCTCATGTTATTTCCCTGGACTTTAAAGGGAGAAGCCAAAGATTGGTTAGAATCGTTACCTGAAGGGGCGATTGATACATGGGATGTTTTAGTTGAAAAATTTCTTAAACAATTCTTTCCGGCATCTAAAGCCGTGAGACTTCAAGGAGAAATTGTTAAGTTCACAAAAAAGCCAAATGAAACTCTATATGAGGCGTGGACAAGATTTGGAAAGTTATTGAGAGAATGTCCTCAACATGGTTTAGAAACTTATCAAATAGTACAAATATTCTACCAAGGATGCGACATTACTACACGAAAAGACATCGACATAGCAGCTGGTGGTTCCATTATGAAGAAAACCGCAACTGAAGCTTACAAAATTATTGATAACACTGCTTCTCACTCACATGAGTGGCATCAAGAAAAAGACATCGTTAGATCATCTAAAGCGGCTAGAGCCGATTCTAACCATGACTTTGATTCCATTTCTGCAAAGATAGATGCTTTCGAGAGACGAATGGAAAAGATGACTAAAGATATTCACTCAATACGAATTTGTTGTGAGCAGTGTGGAGGACTACATTTGACAAAAGATTGTCTCAGTATTGAACAAACAATGGAACAAAGAGAGAATGTTTCATATATGAACCAAAGGCCTGGAAATAATTATCAGAATAATTATCAACCGCCAAGACCAATCTACAATCAAAATCAGAATTATAACAGAAATGTTCCATACAACAACCAACAAGGTCCTAGCAATCAACAAGTATCTAATAATACTTACAATCAGCAAAGACCTATATTTCCAATTAAACCACCACAAACCGATGATAAAAAGCCAAATCTAGAAGATATGATGTCGAAGCTAGTTGAATCTCAAACGCAGTTTTTCACATCTCAGAAACAAACCAATGAACAAAATGCCCAAGCATTTAGAAATCAACAAGCTTCTATTCAAAATCTGGAACAAGAAGTGAGTAACCTAACAAGGTTGATAGGTGAAAGAAAACCGTGAAGTCTACCTAGCGATACAAATGCTAACCCCTGGAATGAAACAGAAAAATCCATTACCACGAGAAGTGGTATTACACTTAAACCACCTGAAATACCTGTAAATTCTGATGACTCTATTCCTACTACACAGGCACCACAACCTGAGCAGGATAAGGAATCAGAACCGGTAGTTGAAAAGGTTAATGAAGATAACACAGTTAAGGCTAAACCTTATGTTAAACCATACCAACCACCGCTTCCTTACCCAAGTAAAATGAGAAAAGAAAGACTTGAAGCCAAGCAATCCAAATTCTTAGATATGTTTAAACAAATAAATGTCAATCTTCCTTTCATTGATGTAATTTCAGGAATGCCAAGATATGCCAAATTCCTGAAAGATCTAATCACGAATAGAAAGAAAATGGAAGAACTCTCGGCTGTTACAATGAATGCTAATTGTTCTGCAGTACTGTTGAATAAACTACCAGAAAAATTATCAGATCCAGGAAGTTTCACAATTCCATATTTTTTGGGTAGTCTTAGTTCAATAGAAGCATTGGCAGACTTAGGTGCTAGTATAAATTTAATGCCGTATTCATTATACGCTAAACTAGACCTTGGAGAATTGAAACCAACACGAATAAGCATACAACTAGTAGATCGATCAGTAAAATATCCTAGAGGGATAATGGAAAACATGCTAGTTAAAGTTGGTACTTTAGTATTTCCAGTAGATTTTGTTATTCTGGACATGGAAGAATATTCTCGAGTTCCTCTTATATTATGAAGACCATTTTTAAACACGGCTAAAGCAATAAT
This sequence comes from Rutidosis leptorrhynchoides, assembly GCF_046630445.1. Classification (NCBI taxonomy): domain Eukaryota; kingdom Viridiplantae; phylum Streptophyta; class Magnoliopsida; order Asterales; family Asteraceae; genus Rutidosis; species Rutidosis leptorrhynchoides. The sequence continues at coordinate 423,526,507 of NC_092333.1, read as the reverse complement.
AGACGTGTTTGGTAAGAAATTGACCCTAAGTATAGAGGACGAGAGTGTTACCTTTTCTGTTGATAGAGCCATGAAACAACCGCAATCTGCAGATGATACATGTTATTATATTTAAACTATAGATTCACATGTAGAATTGTTAGAAGAATTTCCAGAATTACAAGGAACAGGAGAATGTTCTTTAGGAGAAGGAACTGAACCAATTGATGAAGCTGAAATGTTAGCCACACTCATGGCTAATGATTACGAACCAACAACAGAAGAACTTCAAATGCTAAAAGAAGAAGACAGATATCGATACAAATCATCGATAGAAGAACCACCGACATTAGAGTTAAAGCCACTTCCAAACCATTTGGAATACGCTTATTTACACGGTGAATCTGAATTACCTGTAATAATATCGTCTTCTCTTACGGAAAATGAAAAATCTCAACTCATTTCTGTGCTAAAAGCTCATAAACCAGCTATTGCATGGAAGAATCATGACATTAAAGGCATAAGTCCTTCGTATTGCACACATAAAATCCTTATGGAAGAAGGTCATAAAACGTATGTGCAACGCCAACGAAGACTAAATCCTAATATGCAAGATGTTGTTAAGAAAGAAATTATTAAACTGCTTGATGCAGGTTTAATTTATCCAATCTCTGATAGTCCATGGTTAAGCCCAGTTCAATGCGTACCTAAGAAGGGTGGCATGACTGTCATCACAAATGAAAAAAATGAGCTTATTCCTACTAGGACTTTAACAGGATGGCGTGTTTGTATTGATTATTGAAAATTAAATGACGCCACCAAAAAAGATCACTTTCCCTTACCTTTCATTGATCAAATGTTGGAAAGGTTAGCTGGGAACAGTGACTATTGTTTTCTTGACGATTTTTCTGGATATTTTCAAATTCCTATAGCACCCGAGGACCAAGAGAAAACCACATTCACACGCCCTTATGGTACTTTTGCTTATAAATGCATGCCATTTGGACTTTGCAACGCCCCTGCAACCTTTCAAAGGTGCATGATGGTGATTTTTCACGACATGATAGAAGAATGCATGGAAGTTTTCATGGATGACTTTTCAGTCTTCGGTGATACTTTTGAAACATGTCTAGTTAATCTTGAACGAATGCTTATTAGATGCGAACAATCAAATCTAGTTCTTAATTGGGAGAAATGCCATTTCATGGTTAGAGAAGGCATCGTTCTTGGTCATAAAATTTCAAAGGAAGGAATTAAAGTGGACAGAGCTAAAGTAGATGTAATTGCTAAACTTCCACATCCCACCAATGTTAGAGGAGTTAGGTGTTTTCTAGGGCATGTCAGTTTTTACCGACGTTTCATAAAAGATTTTTCTAAAATTGCCACTCCTATGAATAAACTCCTAGAAAAGGATGCTCCATTCATCTTTTCGGATGAATGCATCAAATCTTTTAATATTCTTAAAGAAAAACTCACTAATGCGCCGATCATGATAACTCCAAATTGGAATTTACCATTTGAACTTATGTGCGATGCAAGTGATTTTGCAATGGGAGCCGTTTTAGGTCCAAGGATTGAAAAACGATTTCAACCTATTTATTATGCTAGTAAGACGTTACAAGAAGCACAAACGAATTACACAACTACTGAAAAAGAACTCCTTGCTATTGTCCTTGCTTTTGACAAATTTCGTTCATATCTCGTTCTAGCAAAAACGGTGGTCTATACTGACCATTCTGCTCTTAGATACCTATTTTCAAAACAAGATGCCAAACCACGATTAATCCATTGGATCTTACTCTTACAAGAGTTCGATATTAAGATCCGAGACAAAAAGGAAGCAGAAAATCTCGCCGCTGATCATCTTTCTCGTCTTGAAAATCCCGAATTAGAAGTTTTAAATGAATCGGCCATACAAGATAACTTTCCTGATGAATATCTATTGAAGATCGATTATAATGAAATTCCATGGTTTGCAGACTATGCAAACTATTTAGTATGTGGATTCCTTGAAAAAGGGTTGTCGTACCAAAACCGAAAGAAATTCTTTAGTGATATAAAACACTATTTTTGGGAAGATCCACATTTGTTTAAAAGTTGTCCCGATGTAATAATACGCCGATGTGTATTCGGAGATGAAGCTAGTCAAATCTTAAACCATTGTCACACAGGACCAACAGGAGGGCATTATGGGCCTCAACTCACAGCAAGAAAAGTTTACCACGCTGGATTTTATTGGCCTACAATTTTCAAAGACGCAAACCTTCTTTGTAAATCCTGTGATGCATGTCAAAGGGCCGGAAAAATAAGTCAACGTGATGAAATGCCACAAAATGTCATTAAAGTATGTGAAGTATTTGACGTTTGGGGTATTGGCTTTATGGGTCCATTTCCAAAATCTCATAATAATCTCTACATTCTCGTTACTATTGATTATGTATCTAAATGGGTGGAAGCACAAGCTCTCCCGACTAACGATGCACGAGTTGTAGTCAATTTTTTAAAACGTCTTTTTGCTAGGTTCGGAACACCGAAAGCTTTAATAAGTTATCGGGGTACTCATTTTTGTAATAATCAACTTGAGAAAGTTCTCAAGAGATATGGAGTAACTCATAAAATCTCAACCGCTTATCATTCAAAAACACGTGGACAAGTTGAAAATATCAACCGAGCTTTAAAACGTATTTTAGAGAAAACCGTAGGATCAAATCCGAAGGAATGGTCCATGAAATTGGAGGATGCACTCTGGGCTTTTAGAACAACCTACAAAACTCCAATTGGCACCACACCTTTTAAACTTATTTACGGAAAAGCATGTCACCTTCCAGCAGAAATTGAGCACAAAGCATTTTGGGCTTTGAAAACATGTAATCTTGATTTGCATGAAGCTAGACGTCTAAGGTTAAGTCAACTAAATGAATTAGAAGAATTAAGACATGAAGCATATGAAAATTCGTTAATCTATAAGGAAAAAACGAAGAAATGGCATGATAAAAGAATTAGAAGTTCAAAAAGAATTTAAGGAAGGAGACAGAATTATTCTTTTCAATTCACGATTCAAGCTATTTCCTAGAAAATTGAAATCAAGATGGTCTGGACCATTCATAGTCAGAGTTTTCCCATATGGAACAGTAGAATTAATAAATTCAAATGGGATTAAATTTAAGGTTAATGGTCACAGAGCTAAACATTACATAGATAATCCAATGGAAGTTGAAGATGAAGTTAATCACAATTTCGACACCACAGCTAACTAAGTGTGGGAAGATTCGAATCTTTTAAGGGTAATATGTATTTCTGTTAGAGTTAGATATTCTGTTTTCGTGTAGTTCTCGAGAATGGAATCCGAATGGTCTTTCCCTAGCAGACCCTAAAGAACTACTCTTCTCCCCCCATTCTGAATTTTTATTTTTTTTTAGGTTTTACGAGATGAAGAATTCCTTTGATCTGAACCATGGTCTACTACTACACGCTATGATTACTAAACGTAATAATAACATCTTTCCAAGAGAACTACAATCATTCATAAGAGGCAAAATGGATGAAGTGAGGAAAGAACTCAGGAAGAATCATCATAAGATACATTTTGGTAAAGGAAAATCAAAATTCGCAACAAAAAGAAGAGCACGACACCTTGAAAGATGTCATAAATGCGGAAAATGGTCATACGAAGGTAAATGTTCGAATAATCAAACATATTCAAATACCGAATTTATTACTCTATGCAGAGAAGGACCGTTCATATGTTTAGAAGAAAAGTTATTGAAGAATCGAGATTACGCTTATGTAGCTATGGAAAACCAAATCACACGACTCTCCTATGAGTCGGCTAAAGCAGGTCTCTGAGAATTCTATCTGACAGGTAAGTGTGTACAATTTTATTTTTATTTTTATTTATTGCTTTTAACCTTTTGATAATAAACGCTTAATCGTTCGCTATAAAGTATTAAATTGATATTCAATAAAATTAGGTATGCTAAACCGAAATTATTGATATCATACAAAAATTTATTACATCACTGTGAAATTTACCGTTTATTTTTAAGGTATAAATATCTTTAATCAATCAATCCAAAATATTTCAAAAATTCGTCAGGAGTAAAACTAGGTAATATAGCCGAAATTACTTTACTCAAAAGAGGGGCGCATATTTTTGTTAATATTTGATTGATTAAAGTGGGATAAAAGAACAAAAAGATTTTTAATTTTAATTTTTACCTTGTTTTTAAATTAGTATTAAATTATTATTGTAAATTTTTAAAACCAATATATTTAAGTTTTTAAATATTTTAAAAAACTAATATTTATAATATAAGTTTGTAAAACTAATATATTTAAATATTAATGATATTTGTATGAAATTTTATTATGCATTTTAAATTTAAGTTTGGTGTGAATTTAAAAACAATATTTACTTTATTTCATTAAGTTAAAAATATGATTTCTAAAATTCGTCGTGAGTTGAAGACTAGGTCGTTGAACCGAAATTGCTTTACCCAAGGGAGGGATAAGAAATTTTGTTATCATTATTTTTAATCTTATTTGATTTAAAGTATGCCAAAAACATTTAAAAACTCAAAAATCTTTGCTTTCATAACAACGCTTTAAAGTGACAAATTTTAAAATTTTGTCGAGAGACGAACTAGGAAAACGATCCGAAACGCCCTCATTCTTAAAAGAAACAAATTTTTAAAATTAATTTAATTATTTGTTTTATAAGTTAAAGATTTTTATATATAAAAAAAATAAAATACCAGACCCATGGGGTTTACACTGTAAAGCCATGCGATCGCATGGCCTAGAAATACTGGAAAAAATCAAAAGATCAGCTCACTGGTTCTCTGTCTTCACAAACACACACATACACAAACGAAAACACACACAAACACTCTCAAAAATTCGCATTTTTCAACCAAAATTCACCAAATTCCTTGCAATAATCCGCTACAATCATGTCTTTTCTCAGATGGGAAGCAGGAAGGTAAAAATTTCACCCCTAAACTCATAAATTTCCTACTTTTTGTGATAATTTTAATTAATTGTAATAATTTGATTTTGTTAATTTCTAGTAATTAGAGTTAAATTGTTAGTATATTATGCATGTATAACCTAGATTGACGCTATTGAACATGATTTGAAGCCTTAAACTTTAAAAATTTTAGAAATCTAGGGTTTGTGTTCTTGAGCAATTTGGGGCTTTTTGATATAAACAGGTTATGGCCGATTTTTGTCATGAATTATTGCTAAATTAAGTAGTGTAACATGTTTAGGTAGCTAAATGATCCAAACATTGATCCTAAACGTGATTTTTGAGAATTAAAGTGGACTTTTTAAGTCTAAAATTCATGAATTTGATTAATTTGATATAAATGCCATTTGAAACTTGTTTAATTGCTAGTAATGATTATTTTGACATGTTATTTGAGTTGAATGCTTAGAACTTTGTAAACATTTTCATATATGCTTATTTGAAAAAGTGTAGAATTGATAAAAATATGAAAATGAGTATAAGTTTAATATGGATTAAACATGTTATTTTAATTATTTTAATTTGTTATTTTTCTAACACTAATGCATATTTGGATGCACAAATTTTGTGTTTAATATGTTTTGCAGAGAAATACCGATACTGATGGTGCATCATCATCATCTAGAAAACCTGCTCCAGAACCACAGCCAGAGATGCAATATCATGAACCGGAGCAACAACAGGAACAACAACAACAACCTTATGATCAACACGTACCATACTATGAACCAGACCTATAATTTTTTATTGCCTACGTTGTATTTCCTGTTCACCATATAATAGAACACCCAATAATTCATGAAGAACAGTTGCATCCCAATTTAAGGATTGATAGAAGTTGGAGAGATTACCCGACGTACCAAAGTAACAAATTTAAGCTTTGGACCAAAAATGTAGAAGTACCAAGGGTAATAGATTGGGAGCCTTTGGAAAGGGTCCACCTAGCTAACCCAGTTAGGCAGCATCTAATCCAAAGTTATGGCAACTCTTCTTTTACTGATTGGGAACGTTTATTTACCACTCGTAGGCCTATATATAAAGAGTGGTGTGTTGAGCTAATGAGTACTATAGCTTTTAATAAGGATGTAGATAGGTTAGACGATAAGAGTTTTCTTAGATTATTACTTGGCCATAGGATGTACAGAATGTCCATGCTGGACATGGCCAGGGCTTTACAGATTTACAATCTCGCTGAATTACTATCACCTGATTGTACAAATTTGATTTATCATGGTGAGCGGGTAGATAGAAATTTTAATGCTAACGCCATCTGGAGGCGTATGTCAAATTTTAATGTGTTTACGCGGGGAGGAAGACACTCCTATTTAGATATTAATAAAGCCGAGCTTCGTATAATACATAGATTCTTAGCAAACTCGATTACACAAAGAGGTAATAACAAGGAGAAAATGACCTTACATGATTTATTTTATTTTAAATGCATTCGAAACACTAGAAGCTTTGTTAATATCCCCTACTGTGTTGGTTTTTATCTGTCTAAAATGGTAGAAGGTATACAGGAAGGGAGAATAATAGGAGGAGGTATTTTTGTTACTCTCATTGGAGAGTATTTAGGTGTACATAGGGATCAAGGGGGTCCGATGATGGTATGTAGGGAACAGGACGAGACTTTAGGTTTGCAAGTCTATCAAGGTGCAAAAGTATTGACTAGGAGACGCAATCAGGAAGTACAATATCAGGGCCGCCATCCACAGGTAGAGAGGGGTTCGGATGAGGAAATGGAGGAAGCGGATGACATCAGGGATGTCATTAGGGATAGCTTTACTGATGTTTTCCAGCGTATATATGAGGTAGAAATGACTAATGAGGATAGGCATCGTCGGTATGAGCAGTGGCAAGCCGCGAATGAGTATGAGACTTCCAGGCAATGCCAACACGATAGCTGCTAAGTTCATCAGCATCAAATCATGAGCCAGCTATCATATCAGGTACCAAATAACTACAACCCGACTCGACCTGCTTACTATCCACCGCATCAGCCCGATATGCGACCACCCTTTTACTTGTACGACCCAAATCAAGCATACCAGAACACCTATCACCAACCATGGAACCCGAACGACGATATGAACTGGAACCCCTATCCAAATCAATAGTGTTCCATTGGTGATGTCTTCTCTTTTAATATTTTTATTTATGCTAAACATTTAACATTTTGATACTTTAATGTAATGTTTAATATTTTTATTATTTTGTACTAATATTTCATTTTTGTAATTTGAAAGTGGGATATTAAGTCCCATTTCAAATTACCTTGCATGTTTATATTTGTATTGTATGTATTTTATCTCATGTACATAACAGGGTAAAACAACGCATTTTCAAAGACTGACATTAAGTTCAGCAAAAGCTATTAATTTTGACGACAAAACGAAAAACAAGTGTGATGTAACAACAGACGGAATGAACAAATGATGTGCACCATTTATCATTCAACACAAACAACAATATGTTTGGAAACTTTGGTAAAATTTAATCATTTTTCTACACTAATCACCCTCAATAATTTAAATTGTTACTGATTTCTTGCAAATGAGGGCATTGCAAGATCTTAAGTGTGGGAAGGAGTTAAATTCTTTCGAATTTTTAAATTTTAATTTAAACACTTGGTTACCATTAAAAATACTAGTAACGCAGTAGTTGTATTAGAATCTAGTGCTCTCTGATAATAAAGAACAGCCCTAGTCTTATATACTGACTACCCAATTCTAGTAAAATTTTTAAAAAATTTCAAATAAATGAATTGAAAATCATGTTTATACATATTTATGAACGATAAAACTAGGTGTTAACACCGAAATTATTGTTAGGTCGGAAAGGACATAAATTGAGAAACAACTCAAAACGTTTGAATTCATTTAAAATGAAATAGAGGAGAACAAAAAGGCAAAGAAAGGAAAATAAAAGCCAAGTGTGGGAAAAATTTACCAAGTTATTTAGAACATATATCACATATTTTTGTACAAATAATTGAAGATACTTTTGTTTTGGACGATATTAATCAGTTTTACCCAGTTTATTGTAATATAAATAGAATTTATAAGGAAGTACAGTCTTCCGAGAAAAAGACACGCGCTTCTTGATTTAGGTCAGGAAGTTGTCGTCCAGACCAGTTGTAGAGTCTACGAAAAATCTTGAAAAGTTTTCTCGAAAATCAGCTAAAAATCCACGGACCTCAGCATCAAGCAGGGTCGCCAAGTGGTCAGACTTATCCTAACCATGAGAGGATCTGTCTCGTACAATGGGGGGCACCGTGCAAATTAGCTTATAAGACTAATGAATCAGATCCCCAGAAAGGATAATCTCCTTAAAGATCAAAAATTAGCTTTTAAGACTGATATTACTCAATCCTTGATATTGACCTTAAAGATTGAGAATTCAAACTCATAGAATTCGAAGATATCTAAACACGAGCTTGAACGAGAAAATATTTTGATCAAATTACAAACCGATTTGTTTTCTGAAAACCCATTTTTAATGCGTTCATTACCATTGAACGTAAAATCCTAGAAATTCACCTGGAATTCATTAGGTCACCTGAACCAAATCGGGTGTCAACCGTAAGAACGGTGGTTGCATAGCATGGTCAAAGACAGGACCTTGTGCCAGACCGAAAAACTATAGGGTGATCTTTAATATTGCTCCTACAAAGGATAGTAATTGCATCAGACACGATATAGACCATAATCAAAAGCATGTCACGGGACATTGCCTTAACAGTTGCTTGTTCCACGCTTTCCTTTACAACCGGACGGTAGTTACCGAAAGGTAATATACGGAGCAAGTAAACTGGACGTGTTGCTTTCCCAATACAAGGTTAGCTAGTGGGTGACACAAAACCATAAGTTTTGAGCTAAAATTTTCAAATCTGAAACCCACAAAACCCACAAAAACATTTTGCAAACACCGGTGAAGGGTTATTCTGAAAAACTTATCGAGGGTAAACGCTAGATGAAATTTTCAAAAGATCAAATGTTTTCATAAAGATCCAATTTCCTAAAGGATCTAAATTTTCATAGTCATGTGGGACTGTAAACCACATCGTTACTATCATTGTTCATACCGCCGTATTAAAATCACTGATGTACAAAGTGTGAAGAATAAAGAAGTGATTCTAGTAAATTTATATTCAAGATCTATATTGCTTGAGGACAAGCAACGCTCAAGTGTGGGAATATTTGATAATGCTAAAAACGAACATATATTTCATAGCATTATCCCTCAAGAAAGACAAGCTTTTAGTTGCACTTGTTCTATTTACAAGTGATATTCGTTTAAATAAAAAAAGGTGAAGACAAAAGACAGATTCGACGATTTGAAGACGCAAACGACCAAAAAGCTAAAAAGTACAAAGTACAATCCAAGTGGTTCAATTTATTGATGAGAAACGTCTCAAAATTACAAGAGTACAAGCCGCAAAACGCAAAGTATAAGATATTAAATTGTATGCAAGGACGTTCGAAAATCCGAAACCGGGACATGAACCAACTATCAACGCGCGACGCAACGGAGCTAAAATTACAAGTCAACGATGCACATGAATATAATATAATATATATATAATTATATATATTAAATTATAAATATTAAATAATACGCAGCAGCCCACGTTTTTGGAATCATTGTGTGCAGGAAAAGGCTGCCATGCGATCGCATGGCTAGCCTGCCCAAAACCCATGCGATCGCATGGATTGCTGTAGCAGCTCAGGTTGTATAAATTCAGCATTTTTTGGACGAATTTTAGAGAATATATAATTCAATCTCTCTCACTCTCAAATATATATTTATATTTATAATTTTAATTTTAATTTAAGATTAATAATAATAAGGTTATGGTAGCAATTGTTGTAAGTTTGTAAGTCGAAATTCTGTCCGTGTAACGCTACGCTATTATTAATCATTGTAAGTTATGTTCAACCTTTTTAAATTAATGTCTCGTAGCTAAGTTATTATTATGCTTATTTAAATTGAAGTAATCATGATGTTGGGCTAAATATTAAGATTGGGTAATTGGACTTTGTACCATAATTGGGGTTTGAACAAAAGACTGACACTTGTGGAAATTGGACTATGGGCTATTAATGAACTTTATATTTGTTTAACTGAATGATAGTTTGTGATACCCCGTACAAAACCATCGTGTACGAATCATCAATAACAGGATCATTACAAGGTTAAGTACTATATGCTATAATTAAAGAAGTTGCATTCATGATAAAAAGGTGATGTCATAACCGACATCAAATGTTTTACATTTCAAAAGCATGCTTCGCTAAGTAGAAGCAAATAATTAAGTGTACGTGACCCCAAATGGTCGTTACAAGTCATAATTCAAAAGTATGAATGTTTGAATGCAAAGTAAAGTAGTTCATGCGTAGACAACTCTAAGCAGCGGGTTCTACAGCACGACTAGTACACAGCGGAAGCAACCTCAAGCACCTGAGAAATACATGCTTAAAAACGTCAACACAACGGTTTGTGAGCTATAGTTTAAGTATAACAGTATGTAAGGTAGGCCACGAGATTTCAGTGCTACAAAGAGCGTTTCAAAACAGTATGATAAAGTATATGTTAACCGTGGGCACTTGGTAACTAACTTAACGTTTATAATACCCCCTGAAAGTATACTTGGCGAGTGCATATGTTTACGAAGTATTAAACACTCGTTGACTGCTAGCGCGACTAGCCCGAGTGGGGATGTCAAACCCTATTGATCCATATCTAAGATTCGCGTTCACCGGTTCATAAACCAATGATTAAACGTTACCGAGCTAAAGGGAATGTTTCTACCGTTATATAACCCACACATATATAAAGTTTAAGTACTCGTGCCTAGTATGTAAAACATAAAATCCGCATGTATTCTCAGTTCCCAAAATAAGTTAAAATAAAAAGGGAATGCTATAACTCACAATGATATGTAGCGGTAAAGTAGTAGTCGGGAAAGGTGTGCAAGTAAATGGTCCGAAGTCCTCAACCTAAGTCAAATAGTACTAAGTCAGTAAATCATCTTAATAGGTTTAAAAGTATGTAATTAAGGTCTTAAGGGTCATCATCATTCATCATCAAACAAAAGGCGTAAGGTAGGTTTCGTTTATGAAAGTAATGTAAAACAAAGTCTGACTTCAGTCAGTCACCACGGCCTCTACCCTTACTGAATTAAGGTGAGACCAGTGGCCATGGCTCCGTCTATGAGTCCCTTAAGTGTGGTAAAATTTACAGAAGCAAACTCGTCTTTGTTTGACCGTGGCGACGGTCTAAGTGCGAGTAGGTCAGAAATTTCTGCACACGTTAAAGGACATAGTAACGATCGGAGGGCCATAAATCCTAAACCGTAACTCGGATTAAGACGAGTCCTATATGAAAAGTTATCTACTCGAAAAGTTCTATCTAAAAATCAAGGTTAGAACAGCCCAGGTCTACTGGTCTGTTCCAGAAGTATCAGGTCAGTAGGTTTTGGACAGAACAGTGAGTTTAAAAGGGTTCCGGTGGTCTTGGTGCTTGATGTTCATCATGGTTCTCATCCTTGATGCATATAGCTTCAAGTGTACAACTCATTGATGTATCTACATCATCTTAACCAAGTCTTGACCATCATAACCCATGTGCAAGTCTAAGACATGAAGCACAACTCACTTAAGAGTTGTATGAAGTTTGATGAACCAAAGTTGCATCAAAGTCTTAGATCTAACACATACATGGACTTTAAAGCTAATAACAAGTTACAAACTTAAAAGTAAACTAACTAATCAAGATCATAATTAGTAGAACATAGTTCTTAGTTTGATCTTGAAGATCCAAGACTCAAAAGTCTAGATCCAAAGTTATATTTAAAGAAAACTTATTTGTGTGTTCTTGAACTAGTAAGTTTAGTTCTTGTGTTCTTGATGAATACAAGATATAATGAAGAATTCAAACTAGTAAGTTTGATTCTTGAAAGCTAGTAATTAAGTAACAAGAAACTACAAAGTAAGTAACAACAACATGATTTAAATAACTAGTAATCAAAGACAAGTAACATTTAAATAAAAGAATGATGATGATGAAGATGTAGAATTCAGTTTTTAGAAGTAAAAAGAGAAGAGAATTAATTGTTTCAAGTCACTTACAAGATGAGAGAAATAGAGAAAATGAAGCAAGTAAAGTGTGTGTTTGAATGAGAGGGAATACAAGTGAAGTAGTATTACATAAAATGAAACAAAAAAAGCACTCCCAAGGCCTAAAAGTTTCGGCCAGCTGCAGCTCACAAGGGGGGGGGGGGGGGGGGGGGGCTTTGTTTGGTGGTCTCTAGCATGTAAAGCTTCAAAAGTTGGTTACTTGGTGTGTTTACATGGGAATTATATGATAACAAGATTCTAAAGGAAGTAACTAACTAGTTACCGTACTAAATGATACTTACACTATGAAAGAGTGGGCTAACTAAGCCCACTTAAAGGTAGGGTGGGCTTACAAGTCTTAATTCATGAGTCCATTAACTAATCAAAGCCCAAGTTCAAATAAATCACAAGTTAAACCAATTAAAGCCCAAGTAACTAACTAATAGCCTTAGTTAATTAAAATGATTAATAAATTTAATCATGAATGTAAATAATATCTAAAAATATTATTCGTGAAAGTTCCAGGTGTCACAAAGACGTGTCGGGTACTTAAAAGTCAAGTACGGGCAATCATAGCAACATGTAAATGTAATAACGTACATTCGTTTAATCACACGTATTAATAATAATAATTATTAATAAATAAATGTTGGAAAATCCAGGGTCGTTACATTACCCACCTGTTAAAGAAAATTTCGTCCCGAAATTTAGGCTGAGGTAGATGGAGGAGTCGGGAAAAGGTGAGGATACTTTCGCATCATTTGATCCTCTCGTTCCCAAGTAAACTCAGGTCCTCGTTTGGCATTCCATCGTACCCGTACAATCAGAATCTTGTTGCGTTTCAAAGTTTTGATCTCACGATCCATAATTTCAACAGGTTCCTCCACAAAGTGGAGTTGGTCGTCAATAGTAAGTTCTTCCAATGGTATGATAAGTTTGGGTGCAGCAAGACACTTCTTCAAGTTCGATACATGGAAGGTAGGATGAACTGAGCTCAATTGTGCTGGTAGATCCAAACGGTATGCAACTGGTCCAACACGTTCCAAGATCTCGAAAGGACCAATGTATCGTGGGTTCAACTTTCCACGTTTTCCAAAATGGATCACACCTTTCCAAGGTGCAACCTTCAACATTACACGATCACCAACATTAAATTCAAAGTCCTTACATTTAAGATTGGCATAACTCTTTTGGCGGTCACGGGCAGTCTTAAGTCTAGCTTGAATCTGAGCAATCTTCTCCGTCGTTTCGTGGACTACCTCGGGTCCGGTGATTTGCTTTTCGCCTACTTCGGCCCAACAAATAGGAGATCGGCACTTACGGCCATACAATGCTTCAAAAGGTGCAGCATTAATGCTAGAGTGATAACTGTTGTTGTACGAGAATTCGGCGAGTGGCAAATGTCTTTCCCAGGCCTTTCCAAAATCAATGACACATGCACGCAGCATGTCCTCCAAGGTCTGAATCGTTCGTTCACTTTGCCCGTCAGTCTGAGGATGATAAGCAGTACTCATGTCAAGACGAGTTCCCATGGCTTCTTGCAAAGAACGCCAAAATCTGGAAGCAAAACGGGGATCGCGATCTGAGATGATCGATAAAGGTACACCGTGTCGTGATACAACCTCCTTAATGTATAATTGAGTAAGTCTTTCCATTGTATCAGTTTCCTTCATCGCTAGAAAGTGTGCAGATTTGGTAAGGCGGTCAACAATAACCCAAATAGTATCGTATCCGCCCACCGTCTTTGGTAGCTTAGTAATGAAATCCATTGTTATCCTTTCCCACTTCCATTGTGGGATATCTGGTTGCTGAAGTAAACCAGAAGGTCTCTGATGCTCGGCTTTAACCTTCGAGCAAGTCAAACACTTACCAACATAAGTCGCAACGTCCTTCTTAAGATTCGGCCACCAATACTGTTCTTTAAGGTCGTGGTACATCTTGCCCGCACCGGGGTGAATTGAATATCTTGATTTGTGTGCTTCATCAAGTATCAGGTTTCGTAGATCTCCATAATAAGGTATCCAAATTCTTCCGGCATAACATCGGAGTCCAGACTCCCTAACCTCGAATCGAGAGACAAGTATGTTCAGATGTTCGTGAGATATGTTATCCTCCTTGAGAGCCTCAACTTGGGCTACTCTGATCTGGTTGTTGAGGTTCGAATGAATGGTAATGTTCAGAGCCCTAACACGAAGAGGTGCCGTCCTCTCCTTTTGGCTTAAAGCGTCAGCTACAACATTGGCCTTGCCAGGGTGATAACGGAGTTCACAATCATAGTCGTTGAGCGTCTCGATCCATCGACACTGTCTCATATTCAGTTGCTTCTGATCAAAGATGTGCTGGAGACTCTTGTGGTCGGTGAAGATAGTGCTCTTAGTTCCATACAAATAATGTCTCCATAATTTGAGTGCAAAGACAACGGCTCCAAGTTCAAGATCATGTGTAGTGTAGTTCCGCTCGTGAATCTTTAATTGGCGGGAGGCATAGGCAATAACCTTTGATCGTTGCATCAGTACACAACCAAAACCACTCTTCGATGCACCACAATAAACAACAAAGTCGTCACTGCCTTCAGGAAGTGATAGGATAGGTGCGGTGGTTAACTTCTTCTTCAAAGTTTGGAATGCTGATTCGTGTGCGCGTTCCCAAATGAACTTCTTGCCCTTGTGAGTCAGCGCGGTCAAAGGACGCACAATCTGAGAAAATCCTTCGATGAATCTTCGATAGTAACCGGCGAGACCTAGGAATTGGCGAATATGCGTTGGAGTAGTGGGGGTCTCCCACTTGCTGATGGCTTCAATCTTGGCGGGATCAACTTTGATACCCTGGTCGCTCACAACATGACCCAAAAACTGTACTTCCTTCAACCAAAATTCACACTTGGAGAATTTGGCGTAAAGTTGCTCTTGTCTTAAGAGTTCAAGCACTAATCGGAGGTGTTGCTCATGTTCTTCTTCGCTCTTAGAGTAGATGAGGATATCATCTATGAAGACGATAAAAAACTTGTCCAAGTAAGGCTTGCAGACACGATTCATGAGGTCCATGAACACGGCAGGTGCATTTGTCAAATCGAATGGCATCACAAGGAACTCATAATGACCATAGCGGGTTCTGAATGCAGTTTTCATCACGTCACTTTCCTTCACCCTCAACTGGTGATAACCGGATCGCAAATCGATCTTTGAGTAGACACTCGATCCTTGTAGTTGGTCAAAAAGATCGTCAATTCGCGGAAGAGGATACCGATTCTTGATAGTCAATTTGTTGAGTTCACGGTAGTCGATACACATACGGAAGGATCCATCCTTCTTCTTCACAAACAACACAGGTGCGTCCCAAGGCGAGATGCTTGGTTGAATAAATCCTCGGTCTAACAGCTCTTGTAGTTGACTCTGTAATTCTTGCATCTCGAAAGGTGCGAGTCTATAAGGTGCGCGAGCTACAGGTGCAGCTCCTGGCACTAAATCAATCTGAAATTCTACGGCTCTCGGCGGTGGTAATCCAGGCAATTCCTCTGGGAAGACATCGGAAAATTCGTTCACAATTCGAACGTTGTTCACGCTCTTTACCTCAGTTTCTACCGCTTTCACATGTGCTAGGACAGCAAAGCGTCCCTTCTTCATAATCTTTTGCGCTTTCACGCAACTAATGAGGTTCAACTTCGAGGTACATCTCTTTCCATAGATAACCAATGGTTCGCCATCTCCTTGTGGTATGCGAAGTGCTTTATCTCCACAAATAACATCGGCCTTTATCTTGCCTAACCAATCCATACCGACGATCACGTCAAAACTTCCCAGTTTGATAGGTATCAAATCAATTTCGAAATCTGCACCAGCTATGTTGATAATAGCTCCACGACTAATATGGTCAACCTTTTCAAGTTTTCCATTGGCGACCTCGACAAGCATACTTTCTTTTAACGGGACTAATGACCAATTAATCTTATCGCAAAAATATCTACATACATAACTTTTATCCGCACCAGTATCAAACAAGACAGAAGCTAAAAGATTGTTGATTTTGAATATACCTGTCACCAAGTCGGGGTTATCGCGTGCATCCCTTGCATTAACATTAAAACCTCTAGCACGCGGTGGTCCGCCATCCTTTCGTTTGTTCGGGCACTCATTTCTGAAATGGCCCGTCTGCCCGCATTCGTAACACTTTTTCGGCCCGTTGGTGTTCGGCCTCCCTGTCATCGTGGTAGTCTTGCAGTCTCTACCGATGTGCCCGCTCTTCTTGCACTTCTCACAAACAGCATTACAATACCCGGTGTGGTGCTTGTAGCACCTCTTGCATTGTGGTAGCGTGCCTTTGTAGTTCGGGTTGGAGTTGTTGTTGTTGGGGTTGGGGTTGTTGTTGTTTTGCCTGAACCCTTCATGTCGCTTCGCCGGGTTTTGATCATAGTTTCTACCCCTGTTGTTGTTATTGTTATTGTGGTTGTTGTGGTTGTTATCCCATTTCCTCTTTTCGCTACTACCAGCTTCAAACTTAGCCTTCTCCGGCTCATCAATAAGGATCTGATTCATGAGAGTATGCACCATGCGCATTGCTTCGAGAACATTCGGTGGTTTGGATGAGGTGACATTTCCTTTGATGGACTTAGGGAGTCCCGAGAAGTATTTCGCCATGCGCTTGAATTCGGGGGTGACCATGGTCGGACACATTAATGCTAACTCCAAAAACCTACGATTATAACTGTTAAGGTCGTTCCCTACGGCCTTCAACTGCATGAATTCAATTTCCATCTTCTGAATTTCGGTTCTTGGACAATACTCATCAATCATAGCACACTTAAACTCTTCCCAAGGCGTAGCATACGCCTCATCAATCCCTTTTGCTTGAGCTAACGTGTTCCACCACGTTAGCGCGCCGTCAGATAGCGTGCAAGATGCAAACTTGGTCTTATTATCCTCCGAACAGTTGCTAACTTGGAATACTGATTCAAGTTTCTCAAACCATCTGGTGAGACCAACTGGTCCCTCGGTGCCGCTGAAGTTATGCGGTTTGCAGCTCTGGAATTCCTTGTATGTACACCCATTTCGAACGGGTGGGATAACTGGTGGTGGTGGCGGTGGAGCTTGGAGATTTCTTTCTGCTAGGGCTGCAGCGACCCGTTCGCTGATCATGTCCTCAATCTGGGCGGCGGTAGGTGTGGTTCTTCCGTTAGCCATGGTATTCTAAACAAAAATTTTGACCCAAGTCAAAACCCAGCATGCAAGTAGTAGTAATACAGTATATAGTGACCAACATGGAATCAAAACATCACATGTTATTAAATAATGCATCTAGGTACAAATACCACAGAATCATCGTACAGCAATGTAAATAGAATATCGTGCAAGAATAAAATAATGCAAAGTTCCATTCATTAATAATAATAAGTTTCATACATCTGAATAAGTTCGTACAATACATATGAAATACATGAAACTATATCTAGATTACATCATGAAATCTAAATACAAAGTCCTACGGTGAAGGCGGGTGAACTGCTCCTCGAGCCAACTGCTCCTCGAGCTCAGTGACTCGAGCTCGGAGAGTCTCAACCTCCCTCATCAGTTCCTCGTTAGAGGGAGCTGGTGGGGCAGGCGGTGCAGGTGGGGCGGGTGGTGCGGGTGGTGCCGGTGGTGCTGATGTAGATGGTCCGGCTCTGGATGTAGACGGTACGTCCCTAGATGTAAGTGGTCCGTATCTAAATCTAGGTGGTATGGTTCCAGGAATAGTCAATACGTAACGGGGAACCTTACGTATCTGTGGGTCGGCAGGGTATGGCACAACTCGTTTACGAGTAGTAACCCTACGACGATGGCCAAAAGCATCAGTAAAAGCACGACCTCTATTCACCCCTGGAATGACGGTGCCGTCAAAACGGTACCGCTTCTTCGGCGGGGTGGAGGGTGCCTGAATAGGTCTATCAGCAGGATCCTCATCATCGCTGGAGTCGTCTGATGATGAAGAATCGGCGGATGATGAGTCATCCGAATCGTGTGGTGGTGACACTGGTGGCTGAGCTGGTAATCCGAAGCGTCCGAAGGCGGCCAACATCTGTCGGTGTCTGCCTGGTGAAATCACGACTAAACATCCATCGGGGGTGCGTCGGCAAGGCGTACGCATGTGGTTACGAAACGGCCCTTCCCCGAACTCCGCGGGGATGTCAATACTGAAATGTCCCGTTCTTATTGATTAAAAACGTTCCATATTAATTGATTTCGTTGCGAGGTTTTGACCTCTATATGAGACGTTTTTCAAAGACTGCATTCATTTTTAAACAAACCATAACCTTTATTTCATCAATAAAGGTTTAAAAAGCTTTACGTAGATTATCAAATAATGATAATCTAAAATATCCTGTTTACACACGACCATTACATAATGGTTTACAATACAAATATGTTACAACAAAATAAGTTTCTTGAATGCAGTTTTTACACAATATCATACAAGCATGGACTCCAAATCTTGTCCTTATTTAAGTATGCGACAGCGGAACTCTTAATAATCACCTGAGAATAAACATGCTTAAAACGTCAACAAAAATGTTGGTGAGTTATAGGTTTAACCTATATATATCAAATCGTAACAATAGACCACAAGATTTCATATTTCAATACACATCCCATACATAGAGATAAAAATCATTCATATGGTGAACACCTGGTAACTGACAATAACAAGATGCATAATATAAGAATATCCCCATCATTCCGGGACACCCTTCGGATATGATATAAATTTCGAAGTACTAAAGCATCCGGTACTTTGGATGGGGTTTGTTAGGCCCAATAGATCTATCTTTAGGATTCGCGTCAATTAGGGTGTCTGTTCCCTAATTCTTAGATTACCAGACTTAATAAAAAGGGGCATATTCGATTTCGATAATTCAACCATAGAATGTAGTTTCACGTACTTGTGTCTATTTTGTAAATCATTTATAAAACCTGCATGTATTCTCATCCCAAAAATATTAGATTTTAAAAGTGGGACTATAACTCACTTTCACAGATTTTTACTTCGTCGGGAAGTAAGACTTGGCCACTGGTTGATTCACGAACCTATAACAATATATACATATATATCAAAGTATGTTCAAAATATATTTACAACACTTTTAATATATTTTGATGTTTTAAGTTTATTAAGTCAGCTGTCCTCGTTAGTAACCTACAACTAGTTGTCCACAGTTAGATGTACAGAAATAAATCGATAAATATTATCTTGAATCAATCCACGACCCAGTGTATACGTATCTCAGTATTGATCACAACTCAAACTATATATATTTTGGAATCAACCTCAACCCTGTATAGCTAACTCCAACATTCACATATAGAGTGTCTATGGTTGTTCCGAAATATATATAGATGTGTCGACATGATAGGTCGAAACATTGTATACGTGTCTATGGTATCTCAAGATTACATAATATATAATACAAGTTGATTAAGTTATGGTTGGAATAGATTTGTTACCAATTTTCACGTAGCTAAAATGAGAAAAATTATCCAATCTTGTTTTACCCATAACTTCTTCATTTTAAATCCGTTTTGAGTGAATCAAATTGCTATGGTTTCATATTGAACTCTATTTTATGAATCAAAACAAAAAAAGTATAGGTTTCTAGTCGGAAAAATAAGTTACAAGTCGTTTTTGTAAAGGTAGTCATTTCAGTCGAAAGAACGACGTCTAGATGACCATTTTAGAAAACATACTTCCACTTTGAGTTTAACCATAATTTTTGAATATAGTTTCATGTTCATAATAAAAATCATTTTCTCAGAATAACAACTTTTAAATCAAAGTTTATCATAGTTTTTAATTAACTAACCCAAAACAGCCCGCGATGTTACTACGACGGCGTAAATCCGGTTTTACGGTGTTTTTCGTGTTTCCAGGTTTTAAATCATTAAGTTAGCATATCATATAGATATAGAACATGTGTTTAGTTGATTTTAAAAGTCAAGTTAGAAGGATTAACTTTTGTTTGCGAACAAGTTTAGAATTAACTAAACTATGTTCTAGTGATTACAAGTTTAAACCTTCGAATAAGATAGCTTTATATGTATGAATCGAATGAGGTTATGAACATCATTACTACCTTAAGTTCCTTGGATGAACCTACTGGAAAAGAGAAAAATGGATCTAGCTTCAATGGATCCTTGGATGGCTCAAAGTTCTTGAAGCAAAATCATGACACGAAAACAAGTTCAAGTAAGATCATCACTTGAAATAAGATTGTTATAGTTATAGAAATTGAACCAAAGTTTGAATATGATTATTACCTTGTATTAGAATGATAACCTACTGTAAGAAACAAAGATTTCTTGAGGTTGGATGATCACCTTACAAGATTGGAAGTGAGCTAGCAAACTTGAAAGTATTCTTGATTTTATGAAACTAGAACTTTTGGAATTTATGAAGAACACTTAGAACTTGAAGATAGAACTTGAGAGAGTTCAATTAGATGAAGAAAATTGAAGAATGAAAGTGTTTGTAGGTGTTTTTGGTCGTTGGTGTATGGATTAGATATAAAGGATATGTAATTTTGTTTTCATGTAAATAAGTCATGAATGATTACTCATATTTTTGTAATCTTATGAGATATTTCATGCTAGTTGCCAAATGATGGTTCCCACATGTGTTAGGTGACTCACATGGGCTGCTAAGAGCTGATCATTGGAGTGTATATACCAATAGTACATACATCTAAAAGCTGTGTATTGTACGAGTACGAATACGGGTGCATACGAGTAGAATTGTTGATGAAACTGAACGAGAATGTAATTGTAAGCATTTTTGTTAAGTAGAAGTATTTTGATAAGTGTATTGAAGTCTTTCAAAAGTGTATAAATACATATTAAAACACTACATGTATATACATTTTAACTGAGTCGTTAAGTCATCGTTAGTCGTTACATGTAAGTGTTGTTTTGAAACCTTTAGGTTAACGATCTTGTTAAATGTTGTTAACCCAATGTTTATAATATCAAAAGAGATTTTAAATTATTATATTATCATGATATTATGATGTACGAATATCTCTTAATATGATATATATACATTAAATGTCGTTACAACGATAAACGTTACATATATGTCTCGTTTCAAAATCATTAAGTTAGTAGTCTTGTTTTTACATATGTAGTTCATTGTTAATATAATTAATGATATGTTTACTTATCATAATATCATGTTAACTATATATATAACCATATATATGTCATCATATAGTTTTTTTTTACAAGTTTTAACGTTCGTGAATCACCGGTCAACTTGGGTGGTCAATTGTCTATATGAAACCTATTTCAATTAATCAAGTCTTAACAAGTTTGATTGCTTAACATGTTGGAAACATTTAATCATGTAAACATCAATCTCAATTAATATATATAAACATGGAAAAGTTCGGGTCACTACAGTACCTACCCGTTAAATAAATTTCGTCCCGAAATTTTAAGCTGTTGAAGGTGTTGACGAATCTTCTGGAAATAGATGCGGGTATTTCTTCTTCATCTGATCTTCATGCTCCCAGGTGAACTCGGGTCCTCTACGAGCATTCCATCGAACCTTAACAATTGGTATCTTGTTTTGCTTAAGTCTTTTAACCTCACGATCCATTATTTCGACGGGTTCTTCGATGAATTGGAGTTTTTCGTTGATTTGGATTTCATCTAACGGAATAGTGAGATCTTCTTTAGCAAAACATTTCTTCAAATTCGAGACGTGGAAAGTGTTATGTACAGCCGCGAGTTGTTGAGGTAACTCAAGTCGGTAAGCTACTGGTCCGACACGATCAATAATCTTGAATGGTCCAATATACCTTGGATTTAATTTCCCTTGTTTACCAAATCGAACAACGCCTTTCCAAGGTGAAACTTTAAGCATGACCATCTCTCCAATTTCAAATTCTATATCTTTTCTTTTAATGTCAGCGTAGCTCTTTTGTCGACTTTGGGCGGTTTTCAACCGTTGTTGAATTTGGATGATCTTCTCGGTAGTTTCTTGTATAATCTCCGGACCCGTAATCTGTCTATCCCCCACCTCACTCCAACAAATCGGAGACCTGCACTTTCTACCATAAAGTGCTTCAAACGGCGCCATCTCAATGCTTGAATGGTAGCTGTTGTTGTAGGAAAATTCTGCTAACGGTAGATGTCGATCCCAACTGTTTCCGAAATCAATAACACACGCTCGTAGCATGTCTTCAAGCGTTTGTATCGTCCTTTCGCTCTGCCCATCAGTTTGTGGATGATAGGCAGTACTCATGTCTAGACGAGTTCCTAATGCTTGCTGTAATGTCTGCCAGAATCTTGAAATAAATCTGCCATCCCTATCAGAGATAATAGAGATTGGTATTCCATGTCTGGAGACGACTTCCTTCAAATACAGTCGTGCTAACTTCTCCATCTTGTCATCTTCTCTTATTGGTAGGAAGTGTGCTGATTTGGTGAGACGATCAACTATTACCCAAATAGTATCAAAACCACTTGCAGTCCTTGGCAATTTAGTGATGAAATCCATGGTAATGTTTTCCCATTTCCATTCCGGGATTTCGGGTTGTTGAAGTAGACCTGATGGTTTCTGATGCTCAGCTTTGACCTTAGAACACGTCAAACATTCTCCTATGTATTTAGCAACATCGGCTTTCATACCCGGCCACCAAAAATGTTTCTTGAGATCCTTGTACATCTTCCCCGTTCCAGGATGTATTGAGTATCTGGTTTTATGAGCTTCTCTAAGTACCATTTCTCTCATATCTCCAAATTTTGGTACCCAAATCCTTTCAGCCCTATACCGGGTTCCGTCTTCCCGAATATTAAGATGCTTCTCCGATCCTTTGGGTATTTCATCCTTTAAATTTCCCTCTTTTAAAACTCCTTGTTGCGCCTCCTTTATTTGAGTAGTAATGTTATTATGAATCATTATATTCATAGATTTTACTCGAATGGGTTCTCTATCCTTCCTGCTCAAGGCATCGGCTACCACATTTGCCTTCCCCGGGTGGTAACGAATCTCAAAATCGTAATCATTCAATAATTCAATCCACCTACGCTGCCTCATATTCAGTTGTTTCTGATTAAATATGTGTTGAAGACTTTTGTGGTCGGTATATATAATACTTTTGACCCCATATAAGTAGTGCCTCCAAGTCTTTAATGCAAAAACAACCGCGCCTAATTCCAAATCATGCGTCGTATAATTTTGTTCGTGAATCTTCAATTGTCTAGACGCATAAGCAATCACCTTCGTTCGTTGCATTAATACACAACCGAGACCTTGCTTTGATGCGTCACAATAAATCACAAAATCATCATTCCCTTCAGGCAATGACAATATAGGTGCCGTAGTTAGCTTTTTCTTCAATAACTGAAACGCTTTCTCTTGTTCATCATTCCATTCAAATTTCTTCCCTTTATGCGTTAATGCAGTCAAGGGTTTTGCTATTCTGGAAAAGTCTTGGATGAACCTTCTGTAGTAACCAGCTAGTCCTAAAAACTGGCGTATGTGTTTCGGAGTTTTTGGGGTTTCCCACTTTTCAACAGTTTCTATCTTTGCCGGATCCACCTTAATACCTTCTTTGTTCACTATGTGACCGAGGAATTGAACTTCTTCCAACCAAAATGCACACTTTGAAAACTTAGCGTACAATTCTTCCTTCCTCAATACTTCTAACACCTTTCTCAAATGTTCACCGTGTTCTTGGTCATTCTTTGAGTAAATAAGTATGTCATCAATGAAAACAATGACAAACTTGTCAAGGTATGGTCCACACACTCGGTTCATAAGGTCCATGAACACAGCTGGTGCATTAGTTAAACCAAACGGCATGACCATAAACTCGTAATGACCGTAACGTGTTCTGAAAGCAGTCTTTGGAATATCATCTTCTTTCACCCGCATTTGATGATACCCGGAACGTAAGTCAATCTTTGAATAAACAGACGAGCCTTGTAGTTGATCAAATAAGTCGTCGATTCTCGGTAGTGGGTAGCGGTTCTTGATGGTAAGTTTGTTCAACTCTCGGTAGTCGATACACAACCTGAATGTACCATCTTTCTTCTTGACAAACAAAACAGGAGCTCCCCACGGTGATGTGCTTGGTCGAATGAAACCACGCTCTAAAAGTTCTTGTAATTGGCTTTGCAGTTCTTTCATCTCGCTGGGTGCGAGTCTGTAAGGAGCACGAGCTATTGGTGCAGCTCCTGGTACAAGATCTATTTGAAATTCAACGGATCGATGTGGGGGTAATCCCGGTAATTCTTTCGGAAATACATCGGGAAATTCTTTTGCAATGGGAACATCATTGATGCTCTTTTCTTCAGTTTGTACTTTCTCGACGTGTGCTAGAACAGCATAGCAACCTTTTCTTATTAGTTTTTGTGCCTTCAAATTACTAATAAGATGTAGCTTCGTGTTGCCCTTTTCTCCGTACACCATTAAGGGTTTTCCTTTTTCTCGTATAATGCGAATTGCATTTTTGTAACAAACGATCTCCGCTTTCACTTCTTTCAACCAGTCCATACCGATTATCACATCAAAACTCCCTAACTCTACTGGTATCAAATCAATCTTAAATGTTTCGCTAACCAGTTTAATTTCTCGATTCCGACATATATTATCTGCTGAAATTAATTTACCATTTGCTAATTCGAGTAAAAATTTACTATCCAAAGGCGTCAATGGACAACTTAATTTAGCACAAAAATCTCTACTCATATAGCTTCTATCCGCACCCGAATCAAATAAAACGTAAGCAGATTTATTGTCAATAAGAAACGTACCCGTAACAAGCTCCGGGTCTTCCTGTGCCTCTACCGCATTAATATTGAAAACTCTTCCACGGCCTTGTCCATTCGTGTTCTCCTGGTTCGGGCAATTTCTAATAATGTGGCCTGGTTTTCCACATTTATAACAAACTACATTGGCATAACTTGCTCCGACACTACTTGCTCCGCCATTACTCGTTCCGACACCATTTGTTCCTTTCGTTCTATTAACCCCTGGTCCGTAGACCTCACACTTCGCCGCGCTATGACCATTTCTTTTACACTTGTTGCAAAATTTGGTGCAGAACCCCGAGTGATTCTTTTCACACCTTTGGCATAGTTGCTTCTGATTGTTGTTGTTGTTGCGGTTATTATTGTTGTTGGGATGATTGTTGTAGTTGCTGTTGTTGTTGTTGTTGTTGTTGTTGTTGTTGGGCCGTTTGTTGTAGTTGCGATTGATGTTGCGATTGTTGGGATAATTGTTGCGATTATTGTTGTAATTGCTGTTGTTGTTGTATTGGTGATTCTTATCACCGTTTTCCTCCCACTTTCTTTTGACTTGCTTCACATTGGCCTCTTCAGCAGTCTGTTCTTTAATTCTTTCTTCAATCTGGTTCACTAGTTTGTGAGCCATTCTACATGCCTGTTGTATGGAGGCGGGCTCGTGTGAACTTATATCTTCTTGGATTCTTTCCGGTAATCCTTTCACAAACGCGTCGATCTTCTCTTCCTCATCTTCGAATGCTCCCGGACACAATAGGCACAATTCTGTGAATCGTCTTTCGTACGTGGTAATATCAAATCCTTGGGTTCGTAACCCTCTAAGTTCTGTCTTGAGCTTATTGACCTCGGTTCTGGGACGGTACTTCTCGTTCATCAAGTGCTTGAATGCTGACCACGGTAGTGCGTACGCATCATCTTGTCCCACTTGCTCTAGATAGGTATTCCACCATGTTAACGCAGAACCTGTGAAGGTATGCGTAGCGTACTTCACTTTGTCCTCTTCAGTACACTTACTTATGGCAAACACCGATTCAACCTTCTCGGTCCACCGTTTCAATCCGATCGGTCCTTCGGTTCCATCAAATTCCAAAGGTTTGCAGGCAGTGAATTCTTTGTAGGTGCATCCTACACGATTTCCTGTACTGCTAGATCCAAGGTTATTGTTGGTATGTAGCGCAGCCTGTACTGCGGCTATGTTTGAAGCTAGAAAAGTACGGAATTCCTCTTCATTCATATTCACGGTGTGTCGAGTAGTCGGTGCCATTTCCTTCAAAATAGTTAAATGGAACAAGTTAATCATACAGAATATTAAGAGTAGTTAATAGTATTTCGTAGCATAATATGAACTCATTTATAAAAGCTTTTTCTTCATATTAGCGTTTTATAAGTTTAAATTCGGGTAGTACCTACCCGTTAAGTTCATACTTAGTAGCTAATATACAATTCAACTACTACAATTCTATATGAAAAACTGATTGTAATAATATTTCGCGTTCAAACTTTTATACAATATTTTACAAACTTACAATACCGCTTATTTTACATAAAGCATGAAATATAGCACACAATAACTTTGATACAAGATAGTTGTGAAGACAATTCTAGCTAGTACACAAGTCGTTCGGCAAAGGCAATAAAGACACGTAATTCATACGTCCAGAAACAAGTCATGCATTCTGGTTTTACTAGGACTACTTCCCATCCTTGGTCTTGTGCAACATAACCGTTATGGCCGTTGATAAGACAGCGTGTTGTAACGTCATCAAAGGGACGAGGGTTACGTAATGTCCAACAGTCCCGTAATAATCTAAAAACCTCATTTCTTACCCCAATTACCGACTCCGTCACTTGTGGAAACGTTTTGTTTAATAGTTGTAGCCCGATGTTCTTGTTCTCACTTTGGTGAGAAGCGAACATTACTAATCCATAAGCATAACATGCTTCTTTATGTTGCATGTTAGCTGCTTTTTCTAAATCACGAAGTCCAATATTCGGATATATTGAGTCAAAATAATTTCTTAACCCGTTGCGTAAAATAGCATTTGGGTTCCCCGCAATATATGCGTCAAAGTAAACACATCGTAACTTATGGGTTTCCCAATGTGATATCCCCCATCTTTCAAACGGAAGTCTCTTATAAACCAAGACATTCTTGGAACGTTCTTCGAATGTCTTACAAACTGATCTCGCCTTAAATAGTTGTGCCGAAGAATTCTGGCCGACTCTAGACAAGATTTCATCAATCATGTCTCCGGGTAGGTCTCTTAAAATATTGGGTTGTCTATCCATTTTGTGTTTTTAAACTGTAAAATAGACAAGAGTTAGATTCATAAAAAAAAATACTTATTAATACAAGCAATTTTTTACATATATCATAAAGCATAAGAACACTATATTCCATATATTACACCACACGAATACAACTATCTTATTCCGACTCGCTCGTTTCTTCTTCTTCGGTTTTGGTTCGTTTTGCCAAGTTTCTAGGGATATATGATGTTCCCCTAATACGAGCCGTCGTTGTCCACATTGGTTTAGAAAAACCTGGTGGTTTAGAGGTTCCCGGGTCATTGTTACAACTTAAGGACTTCGGGGGTTGACGATACATATAAAGTTCATCGGGGTTGGAATTAGATTTCTCTATTTTTATGCCCTTTCCCTTATTATTTTCTTTTGCCTTTTTAAATTCAGTTGGGGTAATTTCTATAACATCATCGGAATTCTCCTCGAAATCCGATTCATCGGAGAATTGGTAATCCTCCCAATATTTTGCTTCCTTGGCGGAAACACCATTGACCATAATTAACTTTGGTCGGTTGGTTGAGGATTTTCTTTTACTTAACCGTTTTATTATTTCCCCCACCGGTTCTATTTCTTCATCCGGTTCCGATTCTTCTTCCGGTTCCGATTCTTCTTCCGGTTCCGACTCTTCTTCCGGTTCCTCTTCGGGAACTTGTGAATCAGTCCACAAATCATTCCAATTTACATTTGACTCTTCATTATTATTAGGTGAGTCAATGGGACTTGTTCTAGAGGTAGACATCTATCACATAATATCAAACACGTTAAGAGATTAATATATCACATAATATTCATATGTTAAAAATATATAGTTTCCAACAAAAATGTTAAGCAATCATTTTTAAAGAAAACACGGTCGAAGTCCAGACTCACTAATGCATCCTAACAAACTCGATAAGACACACTAATGCAAATTTTCTGGTTCTCTAAGACCAACGCTCGGATACCAACTGAAATGTCCCGTTCTTATTGATTAAAAACGTTCCATATTAATTGATTTCGTTGCGAGGTTTTGACCTCTATATGAGACGTTTTTCAAAGACTGCATTCATTTTTAAACAAACCATAACCTTTATTTCATCAATAAAGGTTTAAAAAGCTTTACGTAGATTATCAAATAATGATAATCTAAAATATCCTGTTTACACACGACCATTACATAATGGTTTACAATACAAATATGTTACAACAAAATAAGTTTCTTGAATGCAGTTTTTACACAATATCATACAAGCATGGACTCCAAATCTTGTCCTTATTTAAGTATGCGACAGCGGAACTCTTAATAATCACCTGAGAATAAACATGCTTAAAACGTCAACAAAAATGTTGGTGAGTTATAGGTTTAACCTATATATATCAAATCGTAACAATAGACCACAAGATTTCATATTTCAATACACATCCCATACATAGAGATAAAAATCATTCATATGGTGAACACCTGGTAACCGACAATAACAAGATGCATAATATAAGAATATCCCCATCATTCCGGGACACCCTTCGGATATGATATAAATTTCGAAGTACTAAAGCATCCGGTACTTTGGATGGGGTTTGTTAGGCCCAATAGATCTATCTTTAGGATTCGCGTCAATTAGGGTGTCTGTTCCCTAATTCTTAGATTACCAGACTTAATAAAAAGGGGCATATTCGATTTCGATAATTCAACCATAGAATGTAGTTTCACGTACTTGTGTCTATTTTGTAAATCATTTATAAAACCTGCATGTATTCTCATCCCAAAAATATTAGATTTTAAAAGTGGGACTATAACTCACTTTCACAGATTTTTACTTCGTCGGGAAGTAAGACTTGGCCACTGGTTGATTCACGAACCTATAACAATATATACATATATATCAAAGTATGTTCAAAATATATTTACAACACTTTTAATATATTTTGATGTTTTAAGTTTATTAAGTCAGCTGTCCTCGTTAGTAACCTACAACTAGTTGTCCACAGTTAGATGTACAGAAATAAATCGATAAATATTATCTTGAATCAATCCACGACCCAGTGTATACGTATCTCAGTATTGATCACAACTCAAACTATATATATTTTGGAATCAACCTCAACCCTGTATAGCTAACTCCAACATTCACATATAGAGTGTCTATGGTTGTTCCGAAATATATATAGATGTGTCGACATGATAGGTCGAAACATTGTATACGTGTCTATGGTATCTCAAGATTACATAATATATAATACAAGTTGATTAAGTTATGGTTGGAATAGATTTGTTACCAATTTTCACGTAGCTAAAATGAGAAAAATTATCCAATCTTGTTTTACCCATAACTTCTTCATTTTAAATCCGTTTTGAGTGAATCAAATTGCTATGGTTTCATATTGAACTCTATTTTATGAATCAAAACAAAAAAAGTATAGGTTTCTAGTCGGAAAAATAAGTTACAAGTCGTTTTTGTAAAGGTAGTCATTTCAGTCGAAAGAACGACGTCTAGATGACCATTTTAGAAAACATACTTCCACTTTGAGTTTAACCATAATTTTTGAATATAGTTTCATGTTCATAATAAAAATCATTTTCTCAGAATAACAACTTTTAAATCAAAGTTTATCATAGTTTTTAATTAACTAACCCAAAACAGCCCGCGGTGTTACTACGACGGCGTAAATCCGGTTTTACGGTGTTTTTCGTGTTTCCAGGTTTTAAATCATTAAGTTAGCATATCATATAGATATAGAACATGTGTTTAGTTGATTTTAAAAGTCAAGTTAGAAGGATTAACTTTTGTTTGCGAACAAGTTTAGAATTAACTAAACTATGTTCTAGTGATTACAAGTTTAAACCTTCGAATAAGATAGCTTTATATGTATGAATCGAATGAGGTTATGAACATCATTACTACCTTAAGTTCCTTGGATGAACCTACTGGAAAAGAGAAAAATGGATCTAGCTTCAATGGATCCTTGGATGGCTCAAAGTTCTTGAAGCAAAATCATGACACGAAAACAAGTTCAAGTAAGATCATCACTTGAAATAAGATTGTTATAGTTATAGAAATTGAACCAAAGTTTGAATATGATTATTACCTTGTATTAGAATGATAACCTACTGTAAGAAACAAAGATTTCTTGAGGTTGGATGATCACCTTACAAGATTGGAAGTGAGCTAGCAAACTTGAAAGTATTCTTGATTTTATGAAACTAGAACTTTTGGAATTTATGAAGAACACTTAGAACTTGAAGATAGAACTTGAGAGAGTTCAATTAGATGAAGAAAATTGAAGAATGAAAGTGTTTGTAGGTGTTTTTGGTCGTTGGTGTATGGATTAGATATAAAGGATATGTAATTTTGTTTTCATGTAAATAAGTCATGAATGATTACTCATATTTTTGTAATCTTATGAGATATTTCATGCTAGTTGCCAAATGATGGTTCCCACATGTGTTAGGTGACTCACATGGGCTGCTAAGAGCTGATCATTGGAGTGTATATACCAATAGTACATACATCTAAAAGCTGTGTATTGTACGAGTACGAATACGGGTGCATACGAGTAGAATTGTTGATGAAACTGAACGAGAATTTAATTGTAAGCATTTTTGTTAAGTAGAAGTATTTTGATAAGTGTATTGAAGTCTTTCAAAATTGTATAAATACATATTAAAACACTACATGTATATACATTTTAACTGAGTCGTTAAGTCATCGTTAGTCGTTACATGTAAGTGTTGTTTTGAAACCTTTAGGTTAACGATCTTGTTAAATGTTGTTAACCCAATGTTTATAATATCAAAAGAGATTTTAAATTATTATATTATCATGATATTATGATGTACGAATATCTCTTAATATGATATATATACATTAAATGTCGTTACAACGATAAACGTTACATATATGTCTCGTTTCAAAATCATTAAGTTAGTAGTCTTGTTTTTACATATGTAGTTCATTGTTAATATAATTAATGATATGTTTACTTATCATAATATCATGTTAACTATATATATAACCATATATATGTCATCATATAGTTTTTTTTTACAAGTTTTAACGTTCGTGAATCACCGGTCAACTTGGGTGGTCAATTGTCTATATGAAACCTATTTCAATTAATCAAGTCTTAACAAGTTTGATTGCTTAACATGTTGGAAAAATTTAATCATGTAAACATCAATCTCAATTAATATATATAAACATGGAAAAGTTCGGGTCACTACAAATACCACCAATGCGGGGCTGTGACCTCGGGGGTCCGGGAGCAGACACTGGGGCAGGTGCACTAGTACCAGCTCCGGAAGTAGAAGCGCCGGGATCACTAGTGGGTGTCGGGGCCGGTGTATCGGCAGTAGCAGTAGCAGATGTAGCAGTAGGTAGGGCGACGGGGTCTGAGTCTGTACTGCCCGAAATGCCAGCAGGTGGAACATCCGACATCCGAACAAGGAAAAATAAATTTTCCATGTCAGTATGTCATAAAGCAAGCAAATAATAGGCCAACAGTTTAAATCATGTATAACAGTAACTAGCATGGCAATAACAGTAATTCGTATGAAAGTAGCATGCAATCGAAAGCAAGTAGCATCATGCAGTAGTGAAATCATGTAATAGCATATGGCATATAGCAGTAACAGTAAGCAGCAGCATGCAGCAAGTTCAGCAGAAAGACGTAAACTAGCAAGTTGTAGATTAGTCCTATTAGTGAATCCTACTCGGGTCGGTCTTAGACTCACTAATGCAACCTAATTCCCTACAACCAATGCTCTGATACCAAATGTGATGCCCCGTACAAAACCATCGTGTACGAATCATCAATAACAGGATCATTACAAGGTTAAGTACTATATGATGTAATTAAAGAAGTTGCATTCATGATAAAAAAGGTGATGTCATAACCGACATCAAATGTTTTACATTTCAAAAGCATGCTTCGCTAAGTAGAAGCAAATAATTAAGTGTACGTGACTCCAAATGGTCGTTACAAGTCATAATTCAAAAGTACGAATGTTTGAATGCAAAGTAAAGTAGTTCATGCGTAGACAACTCTAAGCAGCGGGTTCTACAGCACGACTAGTACACAGCGGAAGCAACCTCAAGCACCTGAGAAATACATGCTTAAAAACGTCAACACAATGGTTGGTGAGCTATAGTTTAAGTATAACAGTATGTAAGGTAGGCCACGAGATTTCAGTGCTACAAAGAGCGTTTCAAAACAGTATGATAAAGTATATGTTAACTGTGGGCACTTGGTAACTAACTTAACGTTTATAATACCCCCTGAAAGTACACTTGGCGAGTGCGTATGTTTACGAAGTATTAAACACTCATTGACTGCTAGCGCGACTAGCCCGAGTGGGGATGTCAAACCCTATGGATCCATATCTAAGATTCACCTTCACCGGTTCATAAACCAATGATTAAACGTTACCGAGCTAAAGGGAATGTTTCTGCCGTTATATAACCCACACATATATAAAGTTTAAGTACTCGTGCCTAGTATGTAAAACATAAAATCCGCATGTATTCTCAGTTCCCAAAATAAGTTAAAGTAAAAAGGGAATGCTATAACTCACAATGATATGTAGCGGTAAAGTAGTAGTCGGGAAAGGTGTGCAAGTAAATGGTCCGAAGTCCTCAGCCTAAGTCAAATAGTACTAAGTCAGTAAATCGTCTTAATAGGTTTAAAAGTATGTAATTAAGGTCTTAAGGGTCATCATCATTCATCATCAAACAAAAGGCGTAAGGTAGGTTTCGTTTATGAAAGTAATGTAAAACAAAGTCTGACTTCAGTCAGTCACCACGGCCTCTACCCTTATTGAATTAAGGTGAGACCAGTGGCCATGGCTCCTTCTATGAGTCCCTTAAGTGTGGTAAAATTTACAGAAGCAAACTCGTCTTGGTTTGACCGTGGCGACGGTCTAAGTGCGAGTAGGTCACACGTTAAAGGACATAGTAACGATCGGAGGGCCATAAATCCTAAACCGTAACTCGGATTAAGACGAGTCCTATATGAAAAGTTATCTACTCGAAAAGTTCTATCTAAAAATCAAGGTTAGAACAGCCCAGGTCTACTGGTCTGTTCCAGAAGCATCAGGTCAGTAGGTTTTGGACAGAACAGTGAGTTTAAAAGGGTTCCGGTGGTCTTGGTGCTTGATGTTCATCATGGTTCTCATCCTTGATGCATATAGCTTCAAGTGTACAACTCATTAATGTATTTACATCATCTTAACCAAGTCTTGACCATCATAACCCATGTGCAAGTCTAAGACATGAAGCACAACTCACTTAAGAGTTGTATGAAGTTTGATGAACCAAAGTTGCATCAAAGTCTTAGATCTAACACATACATGGACTTTAAAGCTAATAACAAGTTACAAACTTAAAAGTAAACTAACTAATCAAGATCATAAGTAGTAGAACATAGTTCTTAGTTTGATCTTGAAGATCCAAGACTCAAAAGTCTAGATCCAAAGTTATATTTAAAGAAAACTTATTTGTGTGTTCTTGAACTTTCAAAGTTACTTAATTTGTTCAAGAGATATGAGATCAAGACTAACTTGTAGTACTTGACCATATAAACTAACTACATGAAATTAAAGTGTATAAAATAAAGAAACAAGTTAATTAAACAAGTAATTAGTTCAAGGGTTGCTCATACTTTAAAGATTCAACCAAAGTTGATCTTTAAGTAAAGTAAACTTTAAGTTTACTTCCATGACTTACAAGTATGATTTCAACCACAATGAACTTATATCTTTTGAAACAATATATGTAGAACATAAACTAGTAAGTTTAGTTCTTGTGTTCTTGATGAATACAAGATATAATGAAGAATTCAAACTAGTAAGTTTGATTCTTGAAAGCTAGTAATTAAGTAACAAGAAACTACAAAGTAAGTAACAACAACATGATTTAAATAACTAGTAATCAAAGACAAGTAACATTTAAATAAAAGAATAATGATGATGAAGATGTAGAATTCAGTTTTTAGAAGTAAAAAGAGAAGAGAATTAATTGTTTCAAGTCACTTACAAGATGAGAGAAATAGAGAAAATGAAGCAAGTAAAGTGTGTGTTTGAATGAGAGGGAATACAAGTGAAGTAGTATTACATAAAATGAAACAAAAAAAGCACTCCCAAGGCCTAAAAGTTTCGGCCAGCTGCAGCTCACAAGGGGGGGGGGGGAGGGCTTTGTTTGGTGGTCTCTAGCATGTAAAGCTTCAGAAGTTGGTTACTTGGTGTGTTTGCATGGGAATTATATGATAACAAGATTCTAAAGGAAGTAACTAACTAGTTACCTTACTCAATGATACTTACACTATGAAAGAGTGGGCTAACTAAGCCCACTTAAAGGTAGGGTGGGCTTACAAGTCTTAATTCAAGAGTCCATTAACTAATCAATGCCCAAGTTCAAATAAATCACAAGTTAAACCAATTAAAGCCCAAGTAACTAACTAATAGCCTTAGTTAATTAAAATGATTAATAAATTTAATCATGAATGTAAATAATATCTAAAAATATTATTCGTGAAAGTTCCGGGTGTCACAAAGACGTGTCGGGCACTTAAAAGTCAAGTACGGGCAATCATAGCAACATGTAAATGTAATAACGTACATTCGTTTAATCACACGTATTAATAATAATAATTATTAATAAATAAATGTTGGAAAATCCAGGGTCGTTACATAGTTCGTTAATTTAATATAGAGATTTACAATTTGACGTATCTATAAATAACCATATACACTCGATCGGACACGATGGGCGGGATGTTTATAAATACTAATAATCGTTCATTTAACTGGACACGGGAATGGATTAATAGTCAATGGACTCATTAAAACAGGGGCGGATTACATACAAGGACACTTGGTGTAATTGATAATAAAGTATTAAAACCTTGGATTGCACACAGTCGATAACCTGGTGTAATCATTAACAATGTATTAAAACCTTTTTACAGTTTAAGTCCCCAATTAGTTGGAATATTTGACTTCGGGTATAAGGATAATTTGACGAGGACACTCGCACTTTATATTTATGACTGATGGACTGTTATGGACAAAAATCGTATGGACATATTGAATAATCCAGGACAAAGGACAATTAACCCATGGTAATAAACTAAATTCAACACGTTGAACATCATGATTACGGAAGTTTAAATAAGCATAATTCCTTTATTTTATATCTTATCGCATTTTTAATTATCGTACTTTTAATTATCACAATTTTATTTACCGTCATTTTATTTATCGCACTTTAATTATCATCATTTACTTTACGCTTTAAATTAAGTTATATTTATTTTTAATATTTTACATTAGGTTTTAATTGTGACTTAAGACATAAAATCGACAAACCGGTCACTAAAACGGTAAAAACCCCCTTTTTATAATAATAATAATACTTATATATATATATATATATATATATATATATATATATATATATATATAAATATAGTTTAAAAATATAGCGTTAAACTTGGCTAGCTCCCTGTGGAACGAACCGGTCTTACTAAAAACTATACTACTGTACGATTAGGTACACTGCCTATAAGTGTTGTAGCAAGGTTCAGGTATATCCACTCTATAAATAAATAAATAACCTGTGTAAAATTGTATCGTATTTAATAGTATTTCGTAGTAAAAATATAACTATTTCATATACACCTCGCATAACATCAATCGTCAGTGAAGTTTTTTTTTTTCAAAATATAGCCCGATTTAGAGTTTAAGGTTTAGGATTTAGTGTTTTGAGTTTAGTCCCAAAACTCAAAACCCTACACCCTAAACTCTAAACAGTTCATGTAAAAAAATTAAATCTAAACCATAAACCCTAATTTCTAAACCTTAAAAAAATGCTCGTAAAATAACATGCATCACGATGAATGTTATGAGGAACATTTATTGATAAATGTTATTTTTTCAAGCGTTTTCTGATCAAAATAATAACATTTATCATAAAGTGTCTTTTTAAATGTTTATATTTTCACATGATCTTAATGTTTGTAAAAAATTCATAAAAAAAGAATTTACTACTTCCCAAAAAGTGCTCCTCTCTCTCTCTCTCTCTCTGTATATATATATATATATATATATATATATATATATATATATATATATATATATATATATATATATATATATATATATAAATCAAAAGGTTTTTTTTAGGTCTCATTTTATGATTAAATTGAATAAATTTTTAATTAAAATTTAAATATATATATATATATATATATATATATATATATATATATATATATGGTTCTCTCTAGATCCTCACCCTATATATATATATATATATATATATATATATAT